>NC_092862.1:81767379-81792717 GCF_032062135.1 Pyxicephalus adspersus | reverse complement strand
ATATAAAATATATAAATATATGTACATAGTGTGTATATATATATATATATATATATATATATATATATATATATATATTACATTAATAGAAACGAAACCTAAAGATGTTACTTCACATATGGAGAAGTAATAAATAAATACCTGGTTGGTACTTGAAACATAGTTATTGCATGATGAGAACAGTTTACAAGACAAACCTCATGTGGATCCCACGGAGAACCCCTCCATTTCCTATCTGCCTCCAACCACAGGACTTATGGGACCCACTTGCTGATGTCCGGTGCTATCTGTAAGTTGTAGGATAATGACATCAGCCTTCTTGTTCTTCTGCCTGTAGTGGAGCGCAATGGATGGTTTGCACTCCAACATAGTTCCAGACCAATATGATGACACTCTTCCTAGTTGGCTCTTCGTCTTACCCACATAAAAACAACTGCACTTTCAAAATGCCAAACAGATGACAGCTGTGGTTGTACAATTGACAAAATGTTGTATATTTGTGGTAATCCTTGTGGGTAGTGTGCCCTGAAAAGTCAGCTAATCTCTCCTCATAGCTGAGCTATTTGGCCTTAAAACCTATGTATGACAAGTCTATAAATGACAACAAACTTGGAAATTCCTGAATCCTTATCCAACTATAACATATAGAAAGTCAAGCTCCTAAAGAGATACTTTGGTTCGTAGCCATTTTTCAAAAGTTCCTAGAGAGTTCGACACTCCATCAAAACCAGGGACCGTGCGATGTGGCAAATGTCCTCAGTGCCCATGGCTTAATCAACAAAAACGTTTCCTTCTACCCAACAATAAATGGAATGGCACACACACAGACATCACATTGACTGTTCCACTTCTGGGGTAGTCTATCTGATTTCATGTGTTTGTGGAAAGTTTTATGTGGGTAAAACTAAGAGGCAATTTAGAAAAATAATTTATGAGCACCTATACCTCATTAACACAGGGAAAATAACCACCCCTATTAGTCATCATGTAGGCATGATACTTAAGTTTGACAATACGGTCATATCCAGCATGAGAGAAAGTTTTTCCCAACCCTAGAGGAGTAAATTTAGATACTGTTCTCTTATAACTAGAGACCAAATGGATCTACAATCTCAACGCTCTGACACCACCCAGTTTGAGTAATGTCTTGTCTTTTATGCCTTTTCTGTAAACATATTCTCCTTTTTCCTGATAGTGTTATATTTTGCTCTATCGTCCTTGAGATCATCAGTATGCAGATATGGGTGCTGATAATGTTAATGTTTTTGCTTTCTTCTTGTTGGATGATAATGTCTGCCACATGTCATTTTCCATCTTTCATGTGATGACTATGTTTATTGAGCAGACCATGTATAAAAATAATATATGAATATCTTATGTACAGAGTAACTATAAGTACATGTTTTTTTTGAGCTCTAGATCACTACGAGGGACAGGAGGGCATTTGCACCCTTTACAGTGGTGAGGACTGCAGATATACCCCTCCTTTGGATGTTGGACATTTTGTCTGATACCCAGGACCTGGTAATCAAAGGAGAACTATGTCTCCAAGCCAGGTGAGGGACCCTGAGCTGTAATAAAAAGTGTTTGCAATTATCTGTTTATGATTTTAATATATTTTGGATTCTGTAGGTAAACAACATTTTCCATTGATATCTAATAGACCCACAATTGATTACAAATATGAGTATTAACAATTCTATCGACCACATCAGTTATTCTTCTTTTTCTCTGGTGGAATATACACAACAACTCTCTTGTAATGATTTTAATAATGCATGGAGTTCTTTTTTTCTTCTTTTTTTCCCCCTAAATATCATAAACCCAGCCTTACATAATCATGCTTGCCTTGTATATGGTCAATAACAGTGACATTCATATTTTTTTTGTAAACACAATTTCATGATCAGGACTTGATCCCACTGACTATATCAATAATAGAGAGGTTAAAGGGATTCACAACCGCCCACAAGTAAGGGCAGAAGTACACAGGGCGCAACAATAGGTATTGAGACATCTCCCCTCTGAGTGAATGCAGAAGCATAGTATTAGACTCCTGTTCCGTAATATCGCGAGAGCCTAAGTTGGAATTGAACAGATGCCATCTACCGCGCGTTCAATACCCAGAAAAATGGGTGATACGAATCACCTGTTATGTGTGTATATTTAAACTTCCTGATTACAGCACCAGTACTCAATGGAGTCTGGGGAGCTGTGGATCAGACTACTCTTACGTCCTCTGTAAAAACATACTTTAACCCTAGCAGTGGTGTTTGGTATTAAGAAGTGTCAGTTTGGGAACTTTTCACCCCCTTTTTCTTTTTATTATTTTTTAATAATTGTTTCTGGTGTTTGATTAAGAGCTTTCCCTTCGTGGATCATAGATTACACAACTGCTCAGATAGCATTTTTTCTTTTTCTGTTATCCATCAAAATAAAGGGCAGAATATTACACACATGTCTTTTGTTGTTTTTTTGTTTCATTTATCTGCTCATATGAAAAACCCAATGTCTTCAAATGTGGAGGAAATTGAGCATCATAGATTTAGATGATTTATATGAAGTTGGAGTTATCCAATTAAACTATCATGTTGTCTTTATAGAGTACGCCTGGGGGTCGGATAGTTACTACCGGTAGGTTGGGGAGTTGTATACATTCTTGCAAAAGTTCCATCTATGATATTTATGACAACCACTAGATAACTGTATGCCCTTAATAGGATCGATCTGATGAATTGAGTTTCTACAAGTCACAACAAGTATGTCTCACTATCACTGATATATTCCCTTTTTTATAACCTGATATATGGTTTTTAATTTTGGGGTACATGTTGTTTTTATTTTCATCAGAACAGATCAATTTCCTTATCAATTGGGTCTGCAGCCAATTCCCAGCAGTTGTTATTCATTTTTTAAAAATTTGAATACTGCTGACACTTATTATCAATAGTTAGTGAAAAATGAAAAAAAAAAAATTTTGATGAATTTGGAAGCCATTTACTTTCAGAGTTAACTTTAGTTTGATAATACATTGTATTTTTTGCAAATATAGTGTTTTGTTATTCTTTTATCTAGTGTCTAGTGCTTTGTGGTCCCTCATACTCCCATGAGGAAGCCCTTTTGGGCGAAACGCGTCGGGTAGGGAGACCTATTTTTGTATCTTTCTGCTATTTTAGATGTACAAAAGATTGTATGGTACTGGAAGTGTTGAGAAATGATCTACATACATTATTCGAATACTGTTTTATTTTAATACCTTTTTAATATTTACAATTCAAAAAAAAATATGTTTTATATTAGAAAGTGTATGAGTGCCTCATAAAAGTCTCTTCTTTTTCTTTGTTCTCTATTCTTGATCATTTGGTTAATGCCGGAGGCTAGGCACATTTTGATGAAACCAAAGTTAATACTGACTTTCCCTCCTGGTAACATCTAATCAATGGAATATTATTTTAGTTGCCCTTCTCTGCACTCTCTCCAAATCATCTAAATCTTTTTACATTTTTAATTTCTGATCACAATTATTGTGCTAGAATAAGCATTTTAAGCATTTCTAAGCATTGCTAAAAATTTAATATTAGTGAACTTTTTCTTCTGAATGCGTTCAGAATAACCAGCACAAACAGATATAATAAAATGCTAAAGGCTCACTAAAGGTTTATTGCATTAACAACAGTAAAAGAAGTGTTAACTACACTATGCAAAATTTTGATTTCCTGATCCTCTGATCCTGATGAAGAGGAATGCTCATTCTTTAAACTCACTGATTGACAGCAATAGGAATTTCAATACAACCACATGTACAAACTTTTGCTTTAACGTGGCAATTTGTTATGGAGGGGTTTCCCTGTCCATTCTTTCTTATTATCTTATTAGTAATAATCTCGCCATGAAAAAGTTGTTCTATCATATGCCTATTTAAAACCCTCTTGTGGATCTAAAATGGTCAACCTAAGCTCCCGCAAACAACCACAGGAAGCATATATAAAAAAAAATGTAAACTATGGAGTGCAAGGGTCAGATGTATGCAACATGTGAGAGCAAAGGTCAAGTCAGAATTTCAGAAATCAAAATCCCAGGAATTATGCATCAGATTCATGTAAACTATGAAATGCTGTAGCCAGGTGTATGTAATGCACAGGGTGTGTGGGGTCAGGTTTATATAATGTACAGGGTGCAGTAGCCAGGTGCATGTGACGCAAAGGGTGCAGGGGACGTGTATATAACACACCGCATACACATATATACACTTCCACTGCCCCCTATGTGGGGAGGGGGGGTTGGAGAGCACATATATTTGACAAACATGAAGTGCCAAACGCTTAGTTGCCAATATTGTGTCCCCCAGCTTTCTGGTGTTCCAAAAACCTGTTACAGCTTTACACTGCTGCTAAAATTTAGTTCCCATGCAGTAACCCCCCCCCCCCAATGTATATTATTCTACTACTGAATTATTCTGGAGCAACATTGCTAACAGAGTTGGGGGACTACACTGACTGCTGACTGGGATTGGGGAGGGGGACATTTTGTTAGAGATTGGGGTCACATATGAATGTTGCACATAGGCTGCATCTGCCAAAGACAACTAATTTACAATAATGTGCAATAAGTGAGGACAGCTTAGTTATAGACAGCAAATGGTAGGGTGGATACAGTACTGGCAGAATGTTTGGCTGGGTTCCTTGGCAGGGGCCTTTGTGTTAGCTGATTAGTAGGGGGTGCAAGCTTCTTGTCATTGAATGGTGTGAGATTGGAAGGAAGTGACTAAATGCTAACTGGAAAGGCCTGTGTGTGTACCTCTTATACTCACACACATTTATTGTATTCATTGCCATTCTATTGACTGTGGTGTGTAGCATCCACCTTTCTGATCTCCCAGTCTCTGCCTTCTTTGGGAGAAGTTTTGTGGGAGAGATTTTCTGTATAAACCAATAGGGGGGTAATGGAATGTTGTTTAATTGTGGCCTCTCACCGCCTACTAGCCTTTACCACCCTCTGCTTTCACCCCTCACATCTATTCAAATACAAATTCTCCCTCTTTCCACCTTTTCCTTCAATTCCTTTCACGCTCCCCCATACCATCCCATGAAGCCACCCTCATTCAATATACTAGACTTTTACTCATTTCCACTTTACCATAATATTTTCTCTGTACCCCACATCTTCCTCTGGGCTTCCACTGAAAGTGGCAGTCAGTGTTAGTGTTTATTACCTGGCTGTCCATCTTTCATTGTCATTCTGTGCTGTCTTGCACAATGTGGCCACAAAGCAGCATGACCTTCTCCAGTGGGAGGGGATCAGGAGAGTGAATGCAGAAAATGACTCTGTTGCCTTCATTGGTCAAAGTGAAGGCACTAAATGACATGTCTGTCTGGCCCAAATTTTAGGAGGTGAGAGCAGTGGTGGGGGGAAAAAGGGTTTAGATGCTTTCCTTATCCTTATCTGATCCACAACTGCTCACTGCATACACACATAACCTTCTACATTCTTGATCCTAGTGGGAGTAAAGCCTGGGTTGTAGTGTAGAGGAACATGGAAATGACTGGCTGTGCTCTGTTTAAGAATGTCCTCCTCATGTCTTTAGGCCACAAATGTGGCTGACCAGAGCAACATGTCAAGAGGCCACATTCAACATAAAAATGATGGGAAGAAACATTGTTGGAACTTGGGGCACCAGGCAAGAGATGTGAGTATCTTCAGCATTAATGATCCCTGCATCAATGATGTTGAGCACCAATATTGCACATGTGCTTGACAATTTAACAATGAAGAGTCAAAAACCAGCAATAACACCAGATAGCTTATATGAATACAAAATATATAAATATATAAAAGCATAGGTCCAGATAGGATACTTAGCACTGCTATTTTGAAATAATGAAAACATACATTTTAATGTAAAGGTTTACTAACACAGCCCAGCATAAAAAAGTAAGAAGAACAATCATACTTACCAAGTAGAATCAGTCATAACATTTCTGCCATTAAATGAATAGATTGGAATTTGTACGTTGTACTGTCCTCCATTGCCAGAAAATATTGACTCCCAGTTGTCAAAAAGAACCTCACCCTACAAGAAATACCAGGAATGAATTGGTAATAGGTACTAAAATGTATGCTAATTTCATATTTTTATATTTAAACTTTATATTTGATTCTATTCTCTATATTTTCCAATTTCATATTTGAAAAATTAGTGGCAAATGATACAACAACATAACTTGCCCATGCACAGGCACAAAAGGTCATTTAATATTAACAATTTGTGTGCTGAAAAATCAGATCGCCCATATTACCTGGATGAACAGGAAACTGAAGTAGTTTGACATTTTTGTACGCAGTCTCCAAAGAGGTTTACGGACCATGCATGGGTCATTCGATCAAAAGTTAGCATTCATGCAGAAGAAAAAGGATTTTCTAAATAACAATGTTAGTTAACAGTTTGTGTTTATTTTTCACAAGGAGTTTGCCAGGTTCCAACAATATCCACACTCCCCCACAGACCAATTCATAAGCATAAATTTATATTAAAAAATTGCCCTGACTTTGAGGAGCCAGCCAGACCAGCTGTATCATTGCAGAGCTCCTCAGATCCCCGCTTCCAGGGACACTCAGATCAGAGCATCCAGCAGATCATCCAGCATTTCGCATGTTCTAGAAGTAAAAAAAGACAGTGATTGGGTAAGGAGATTAGTGCCTGGCAAGCCTTGAATGGAGCTTTTCCTGAGTTTGGTGCTTTTTGCGAAACAAGGGAAGGCTGCGGCAGTGATCTTGGCCTTCTGGAAGCACTGAAACTCTTGGTTGACAATACCTTCTCTGCTGTCCCTTTTTATCTAAGGCTCCCCTCTATGACACGAGATTATATTTTAGGACACACTGTATTCTTTGCAAAGGTTTGCCCTGAATATGTGTATGTGGGGAGTCCCTTTTTTGAAACCCTGGACATTATTCTTTTAACTGGCAGTCTGTATTTGTACCTGAATATTCTTGTTCTCTACCCTCAGACACAGTGGACTTGACACCTCTAGGATTGACCTGAGCCAACGCAAGGCTACTCCCTCTTCCTCTCCTTTATGGGACTCATCATCCACCTAGAAGGCAATGCAACCATGGAACCCAACTGGAATTCATCAGAGCCTGAACAGATAGATTTACCAGCTGCTCCATCAGGTATTTCAGACAATCTTCGAGTATTGGTAGTCCTCAAGTCCATAACATTACATTGATCAATATTAAAAGGGATTTTACATTTGATGGCCAAAGTAAATACTTCTATTCCATAACAAAGTTTGGAAACTGAAATCTAAAACTGATCCATGGGGTATAAAACTACTAACCTTTATCAGCAATCACTATTGTCTTCTTTTACGCCAGTTATCCTAATGCTATAAACCCTAACTTACACATTACCTGACTGGAGGGTGCTGCGTCAAATGCTTTAGCAAAATCCAAGTATATTGTATAAACGTTTACTTAATTTTCTAATTGTTTACTTACTACCTCATAAAAAGAGAGATATTTGTTTGACAGCTTTGGTTATTCCTAAAACAATGCTGGCTATCTCTAATATCAAACTCTATAAAAGTTGGACTTACAAGTCTGTAGTTACATGGTAAAACTTCCTCCTTTTTTTTTTAAATACTTTTTATTAGGGTAAAAGATAGGTAAGAGGTAAGCATTCAGGACATTACATAATAAACATATAGAGCAATACATATTATACAAGGCTTAGCAATAACAATGATGTGCAGACATGTAATAAGTGGGTATTGCAATAAAGGACAGAGGGAGGAAGAAGTAAAAATAAGGGTAAGGGAAGAAAGGAGAGACGGAAAGTTTGTAAGAGGATAAAACGGGGGTAAGTCTAAATATATATATAATTTTGGGGGGGTTGCCTTACTTTCTTTTACAAACGTTTTATTACATTTTGAAGAGAATGAGAAACAGTACAATACAGTGGGAATACCAGAGAGCAGATCAAAAATTAAAAAATTAACAAAATAATTGCAATGAGGATTATAATCCAGTATGGATCTACCCACCAAATAGGAAATTAGATTATGAGCAGATCCACCATGGTCATAAAACATTATGCAAAGTTAAAGCAAAAAAAAAAAGGGAGGGGAAGGGAGCTAACTTCAGAAGGGAGGGCCAGGTTAAAGGGGGAAGACTTTAGTTTAGGACATGGACACTGTAATCCACAGTTCCTAAGGCCTCACACACAAAACAAAGAGCATTTGATTAAAAAACGTAAATTCAATCGAGGGTTGCCAGAAAGACAGAACCTTTCATATGTATTTGCCAAAAAGGCCAAAAGTTTTTCGTTTGTACAAATATTCCACAAATCTTAGCCTTGGGGAGTTTTAAGATCTTGCAATAATTAGTTTGGCAGCACAAAGTATATATGAAATTAGTATGCAAAATTAATATAAGTATTAGTGATAAACCACTGCCCAGAAATGTTGAACTCGAGGACATGTCCACCAAATGTGAAGCTGGGTACCCACAGCTCCACAGCCATGGAAGAAAGAGGAAAAATTTGGAAATCCTAAAGGGGGTGTAGTACCATCTGAAAAGAAAATTGTAAAAGTTTTCTAGAATTGAAACGTTGATGGAGCTTCGAGCATCTATTGACCAGATCTGCAGCCATTGCTCATCCGAGTATGACGAGCCAGGTCTTGCCCCTCCTTATCCTTGCTAGGCTTGGGTATTATTACTATATTCAATCGCAAAATAGTGGAGTGAAAGGCCTTTTGAAGAAATGCACAAGAGGCTGGCCAACGAGATTAGTACATTTCTTTTAGAAAAGAACTGGGAAACCATTTGGTCTGGTCTCTTACTTTAAGTCTTTATTCTCTGTCCTCACTTACATTTCCATGTTATCCACATCCAAAACCTCCAGGTAGGATTCAAAAGGGACTAGAAAAGGGAGATCCCAATAAAAATAAGAAGCATCAGAGGCTGAGAATGGGATCTAATAAGAATATAGATGGGCAAGATGCTAGCGAAACTCACCCAGGACATTGGGAGGGTCTCCGGGAAGAGTATTGTCTCTGCATCTTAGATGGATGGGCTTGTGGGTGGGTTCTATCAATCTAAGTTTATGCGCTAAAGAAAAGTCAAGTTTATTACTCTTCGCATAGAAACTTCTGTCTTGCCCAAACCATTCGTCTTTCAGCTAATGCAGGTTAAGTTCATAAGCTACCGACAATCCTTGTTAGTTACTGAGGGGGATACTTTAAAATCCTGAGGTGCTTTGTGGAAGGCCAATTCCAACTGGGACACCAAGTGAGTCCAATCCTTCTTACAGTAAGAGGCCAACTGAAAAATGTGTCCTCCGATTACCGCTTTAAAGACAGCCCAGTGGATATTGGGGTCTGAAGTGGAGGAGGCATTAAGTTCAAAGTAATCCGAGGCCCGGTCACAGGGAACATCAACATCCGCTCCTCAGAAGATGGACTAATTTAGGGTACAAGCCTGAGAGCCAGGATCACTGTATAGGGACAAGCAGGTAAGAACCACAGGCTCATGATCTAACCAGGAAAAGGACAAAATAAAAGCAGAAACTACAGCTGGACGGAAGCTATGAGAGACAAAAATATGATCTATGTGAAAGTGCAATTTATGAGGAATTCAGTATTGGGTGTAGTCCCTAGTGTAAGGGTGGGATTGCCTCCAGTTATGATCTCTAGCCGCTGTAGCAAGGAGAGAAGACGACCTGTCCAATTAATGTTTTAGTATTAAGTTAGAGTCTCCGTATAGGAAGGGGAAACTTTCCTGATGACATTGGAGAAGGGAACATCTGGAGTAGAGAAACAGAAGTGGTCTAGAGTTTGGGGTGTAATAGGTTGTGAAGGTAAATGCTGTTCCCCGTGGGGAGCTTCAAATAAGGAGGAACTGACCTGTTGGGTCTGTAATTTTGTTTCGTACAGGGGAAATTTAGAGCCCATCAGATAGCAATGAGTACTGTTTTTTGCTTACATAGTAGGTTAGGATGAAAATTCCATCAAGTTTAACCACTAGGGAAATAAACATATCCCCGATTTAAAACCCTATAAGACATAGTTGGTGCAAAGAAAGGCAAAAAAGACCCTGGTACAATTTGCTTCAACAGGGGCAAACAAGTCCTTCCTGATTCCATTAAGGCAATCGGATGTTCCCTGGATCAACATTCTCTGTTATCATTACTTTAAATCTTTAAAACCCAGTTTATTCTGTGCTTCTGGAAAAGAATCTTTTTCTTAAAGCAATCTATAGTTGCTGAAACTACTTCCTGAGCGAGCTGATTCCACATTTTCACAGACCTTACAGTGAAGAATCCCTTCCTTATCTGGAGCTTGAACTTCTTTTCCTCCAGACGCAAAGAGTGCCTTCTTGATCTTTGTAATGATCTCAAAGTGAATAAATGGGAAGAGTGTTCTCTATATGGACAATTTATTTATTTACACAGGGTGATCATATCCCCCTTTAAACATCTCTTCTCAAGGGAGAATATATTCAGTTCAGCTAATCTCTCCTCATAGCTGAGCTCCTCCATTCTTTTTATTAGTTTAGTTACCCTTCTCTGCACTCTCTCCATTTCCAGAATGTCCTTTTTGTGAACTGATGCCTAAAAGTGGACTGCATTTTCCAGATGTTGTCTGACCAATGCTTTGTACAGGAGCATGATTATGTCTCCATCTCTGCAGTCTATTCCTCTTTTAATACAAGAAAGTACTTTACTAGCTTTAGATATTGCAGCTTGGCATTGCATGCTGGTATTAAGTATGGTTGAATAGTGTTGGTCGAATAGCTCACTATTCGATTCATCAGCTATTCGCTCGAATAGAGCAAAATTATTCGGGTGGTCGAATGTCAAAGTCGAACACCATTAAAGTCAATGGGAGGGAAAATTTTGTTTTTTTTCAGCACTGTGTAGAGCTTCTACAGCCTCCAAACAGGTGTAAAAAAATACATAATAAAAAGATACATTATAAAAGGATACATAACACTATTACATACCCCTGTACTTCACATGAATATTAAAGAGCACCTGTCACATCAATATTAGGCTAAAGCTAGGTACACACTTCCAATAATTATTGTTAGAAAACGAATGATTATGACCGATCAATGATTATGCACGATTATACTTGAACAATCATATTGTGCACAATTCTGTACATGCTGCAACAATATGATCGTTCAAATATAATCCACCAACAGTGTCCACACACTAGATACAATCGTTTGAACGATGCAGGGAGGGACATGTAAAGGACAAAGTGTACCGCAGAAACATGCGCGATCACTGAACGACTGTACACACGATAGTGAAAGATCAGATCCACAGCGGCGTTCGTTCATTTCCAACGACAATCCTCGTTCATTGGCATCCTTAGTCACTTTTTTTTGACCAATCGGTTGTTCATCGGTCATTCGACGGTCGTTTCTAACGATAATTATTGGACGTGTGTATGCAGCTTTAGTCTACATGGACTGTTTCCCCAGCGTTTAACCTAAAGCTTTTAAAGCCCGTGTTTGAAGTCCCCATGCATTCCAATGGGCTAATCTACACCAGGACGTTTCCTTCAGGCACGTTTATGAGTGTTATCTTAAACGTTGCTTGCAACGTTTAAAAAATTAAAACGCTGGATAAACGCGGGAAAACACTTTTTTCAAGTGTTTTTAAGCTTTTATGAAAGCTTTCATTGAAAACAATGGGGGCGTTTATAAACATTTTTAGCAGGACTTTGGAATCTGGAAGCCCCCTTTAATAAGGAGACTCCCAGATCTCCACCACCCCACCCTGGGGAATGAGTACAGGGGTACATAAATCCCCTTACTCATTCCCTGAAAGGGTTAAAATATATGTAAAAAATCAGACTAGGCTTTAATGTTAAATTATTTTATTACTGTGTTTGTGTAATTAAACTTTTTTTTTTTTACAGGTTATCCCAATGACAGGATAATTTCCAGGGCTGCAATGAACACAGCCCTGGAAATCCTCCTAACAGTGAGGGATCGCAGGGCACTAGGGGTTAAATGAGGACAAGCCTCGCCATTCACCCCTAGTACTCTGTGATTGGCTGAGGTTTTACGTTTCTCGGCCATTCAGCACTAGACATGAATGGGAGACTTGTGCCCATTCATCTCTAGTGCTCTGTGATTGGCTGAGAAATAGGAAACCCTGATGACCCTGATGGAGAGGGAAATCCTGATGATGCTTGAGCTGTCATCAGGGTTTCCTATTTCTCAGCCAATCACAGAGCAGTAGAGGTGATGAATGGGGATACATATCTCCATTCAACCTCTATTGCCCTGGTATTGCCTGCGGTTACAGCTAATTGAAGGCACGTGCTTCCAATTAGCTGTAACCGCAAAGTTCCCACGGCCTGGGAATCCCACAATGACATTATGATTCATAATGTCATTGTCGGATAACCTGTAAAAAAAACCAAACAAACGAGTTAAAATAAAAACACACACAAATTAAATTCATTTAAGATTAATTTTAATTTTTTTTTTTTAAACTTTTTTTTTTTCCCGAGTTTTTGCAGTCGAATCCTGTGTTTTTCGGGTCAGGTCTATCCGAATTCGAACAGCCATATTCAGGTCGAATATAAGGACAACACGAATTCGAACACCAACACTAGTATTAAGTCTATGATATACCAGAACCCGCAGATCCTTTTCCATTTCTGACTCCCCCAAATGTTTTCCCCCCAAGACAGCTTGAAGCATGCATGTTGTTAGCCCTCAAGTGCATAACTTTACATTTATCTATATTAAATTGTAATTTGCCACTTGGCTGCCCAATCAACAGTACATCCGGTCTGCTTGTAGATTATAGACATCCTGTATGGACTTAATTCCATTAAATATTTTGGTGTCATCTGCAAACACAGAAATGGTACTTCACAAACTCTATATCATTTATAAAGATGTTAAACAATAAAGGTACCAACACTGTACCCTGGGGTACACCACTAAAAACCTTAGACCATTCAGAGTAGGAATCATGAATTACAACTCTGTGGATGTGGTCCTTAAGCCATTTCCCTATCCATTTACAGATTGACTTTTCTAAACCTATTGACCCTAACTTGCATATTAACCATCTGTGGGGTACAGTGTCAAATGCTTTAGCAAAGTTCAAGTACACTAAATCAACTGCTATTCCACTGTCTACCTGTTTACTTACTTCCTCATAAAAAAAGAGTAAATTTGTTTGACAACTTCGGGCTTTCTTGAAGCTATGCTGACTATCATTTATAATATTATTTTTTTAGCAAAAACTCCTCTATGTGGTTCTTTATCAAACTCTCTAGGACATTTCTAACCATGGACATTAAACTAACAGGTCTGTAGTTACCTGGTAATGACTTTGCTACCTTTTTGAAGATAGGAACCACATTGGCCTTACGCCAATCCATGTACCTTGCCAGTGACTAAAGAGTCTCTAAAAATTAGAAATAATGGCTTTGAAATAACTGAGCTCAGCTCTTTGAGGACACGTAAATGTAATCCATCGGGTGCTGGTGCTTTGTCAACCCTAATTTTGCCCAACTGTTTCTTAACCATGCCAATTTTGAGCCATAGTGACTCATTTAAAGCAGTGACATTGCTATTATGAATTTAGACTTCTAGAGTTTTGCCATTTTCCTTTGTGTACACAGAGCTAAAAAAAAAAAGTGTTCAGTAAATCTGCCTTTTCTTTATCCCCAGTTACCAACCCAGAGGCATCCTTTAAGGGGCCTACATGCTCAGATCTGATCTTTTTGCTATTAATATATTAAAAAAAATTGAGGGGGTTTGCCTTACTTCCCTTTGCAATCTGTCTTTCATTTTGAAGTTTTGCACATTTTATCTCCTTTTTACATCTTTTGTTATACTCTTTATAATTTTCAAACGATGAAGGTGATCCTTGATTTTTATGTTTTTGGAATGCCCTTTTCTTGTTACTCATAGCTTTTTTTAACATCAGCTTTGAGCTACATAGGTTTTAATTTTACCCATTGGAATAAGTTTTTCAGTTTGCTTTTGTAGAACAGACTTGAAACATTCCCATTTCTGTTTTGTGTTTTTTGAGGACAATATTGTCTCCCAGGCCCAGTCACAGGGAGACGGCCTTAATAATGAAAAATTTGCTCTCTTAAAATTAAAGGTTTTTATTTTTCCTGTTTTTACTTCCTGTTTACAACTTACATTAAATGAAATCATATTATAGTAACCGCTACCCAGATTCTCTTTCATTTGCACATTTGTTATAAGCTCTGCATTGTTAGAAAGAACTAGGTCCAGCAGAGTATCATTTCTAGTTGGTGCTTCTATAAACTGTACCAAAAAATTATCTTGTAATAAGATCAAAAATTTCCTCCCTTTTGCTGTTCCTGTAGTGCCATTACTCCAGTCAATGTCAGGGTAGTTGAAATCTCCCATGATAAAAACACTTCAACTTTTTGCTGCTTTTTCTATCTGTGCTAGTAGTTGATTCTCTATTTCTTTCTTAGCACTGGGGGTCCTAAGGAAGACTCCAATAATAAATTGTGTGTTATTCAACCGCACATTGAACTCCACTTATAATGCCTCAAGCTCATTACTTGTTCCATTTGCAAATTCTTCCTTCCCATTCACTTTCAGATCACTTCTCACATCTAGACACCACCACCCCTTCATTTGACTCAGTCTTTACAAAAGAGAGTATAACTAGGAATATTGACAGCCGAGTCATGTGAAGAACAAAGTCAGGATTCAACAATGCCAACTAAGTCATAATGCTCTTCACTCTTTAAGGCTTCCAACTCCCCTATTTTGTTTGCCAGACTTCTAGCATTGAACAGTCTCTTTAAACCATTGCTGCATTTACCAGCATTGTTTGCCAAATTCTTTTGTTTTTCAGTACAACCAGTATTGCATAATCCAATGTTTGTTTGTAACATGGGAAGCTCCATACATTTATCCATAACCTTCCCCCCAACTATCCCCCAATCTACCCTCCACTAGTGGCTGACCCCTGACTAACCTTTCTGCCTCCTTATTTAACTGTCCCACCTCCCTATGTCCTAGTTTAAATATCCCTCCACCATTCCCCTAAATCTTTCTCCTAGCACAGCAGACCCCCTTTAATTTAGGTGCAAGTCATCTCTGGCATACAGGTTGTACCCCAAAAGTCAGCCCAGTGATCTATGAACCCAAACCCTTCCCTTCTGCACCAGGACTGAATCCATGCATTTAGCTACCTAAGCTCTCTCTGCCTTTCCTGTGTTGCGCATGGCACAGGCAATATTCCAGAGAATATAGCCTTGGAGGTCCTTTTCTTCAACTTGAAACCTAGTTCTTCAAACTGATTTTTAAGGATCCTCCATCTTCCATCTATCCTGTCATTGGTTCCAACATGGACCAAGACAGCTTGGTCATGCCCAGCCCCTCCCAGTAATTTGTCCACTCAGTCCACCACATCCTGAACCCTGGCACCAGGGAGACAGCAAACCATTGGGTTGAAGGGATCCCGGTGACAAGCCTTTCTATCAGTCCTCCTGATCACAGAATCCCCTATGACAACCAATTGTCTTTTCCTTCCTGCATTTGCCTCCCCACCCCTACTAGATGGGCTGCTCTACTGGCTGTTAGGGGTAGCAGTAACATCTAGAGTTGCCATCACTGGGTCTGCCACCTGAACATCTTCACATACCTTTGCAAATATGTTAGGGTGCTCAAACACAGGGCTGGCCTTCCTTTTTTGGGTGCCCCTACCACTCCCTCCAACTACAGAAACCCAACTCCTTACATGTTCATCCAGATTAACCTCTCCAGCCTCCACATCTAAGCTATTAACTACCTGTTCAGTGAGCAGGGGAACCCTCTTAAGGTGATCGACTGATTTCAGTGTTGCAATGTGCTTCTTCAGCTCTAATGCAAGATACCAAAAAGTCGACTTGGTCACATCTGTTACAGCGGTATTCACCTAGGAGCTGTTGCTCAATTTGTGCATACATATGGCAGACTGTACACTGAACAAAACCTTCAACGTTGCTACCACTCATTTTCCCAGTTACAGTTAATTACAGTTACATTTACCCAGTTAAGTTATAAAAGTTTACTTCCAGTTTGTGGTTACTATGAGGATTTACATTTTTGTTTTTAAACTCCTGTGTTTTCAAACTCCACTTGATTCCAAGCCACTTGTTCCACCAGAGTGAGCTTCATAGCTGTTTTAATCAAAACTTATGAGAAGGACGAGTGCATAAACTCGTTCAGGAAAAGAGGTATCAGAGAAATGTGTTTCTTGTAGGCAGACAACGTCCGCATGTATGGATTTACTGATATTGTAAGGTATAGCTTTCTGTGGGCAACATGGTAGTTTTAGAGATCACATTTTCAAGGCTTAGCCTGAGGAAGCAGAACAGTCAAAAGATCTATTAAAAGCTCCAGAACATGTTGTGGGAGGCTATTTACAGACACTGGGAATACAGGAGTTTAAGGACTGTGCAGCACCATATCTGTTGTCACACAAGCCTGTCTGTGAGCAAGCTAATCACAGCTTGCACCTGCTTGAAACATTCCAGTCCTGCAGAGACTGTTTCACCAGAGTGAGACTGTAAAGGTGCGTACACACTTCCAATTTTTATCGTTCCAATCGAACGACGAACGATCGATTGGGCAAAAAATCGTTAGTAAAAAAGTAACCAACGACGCCGACGAACGAGGAAAATTGTTGGAAACGAACGACCGGACCGGCGGATCGGATTGGGCGACGATCGTTGAACATCGTTCGTGTGTACGGTCGTTCGTTGATCGTCCATGTTCAGAGCATGCGTGATGAACGAACGTCCGTTCACTTTCCTGTCGTGCACATAGTTCCTCTATCGCTTAAACGATCGTATCTATTGTGTGTACAATATCTACGAACGGTCGTGTCGTTAACTCTATGTGCAGGATCGGTGCTATACGATTGTTCGTATATATCGTGCATGAACGTTCGTCGTTCGTTTTCCAACGATAATAATTGGAAGTGTGTACGTAGCTTAAAATACAAGTCAGTTTGTGCAATACACATTCAGATAGTAGAAACTAGATGCATTACCAAATACCATACTTATTTATGCATACAGTATTCTGTGAAACAAGTGAATCCAGTGTACAGTGCTTTACAGACACTTACTCTGCAATCTCCAAGTAAAGTTAAGATTGATACATCTCTCTGCTGCCTAGGGACATCATAATTAACCATTTCACTGCAGACACAATATCTCAGGAGGATGCTACAGATTCTGCAGCAGATATCCCACTAAAAAATCAGAATGCTGAACCAGGGCAAAACACTGAACTAAACTGAATAGAAAGTTTAAGAGAACTCTGAATTTAAAAAGGAAGAATTGTTGTCTAATATTAACCATACATAGTCGAAGACTGTTAACTCCATGTCAGCCCTTTCTCAACCTTTTCATTACTACAGCTAAGGAGTGCTCTTAAACATTTCATTACTACTTATAAGAGCTATAGGAGACTATGCCTGAAATATGCCAATCTTTTAGAGCAGTAGAACATAGAGAGAACTAAAAGAATTTTGTAGTTGTAGTTGTAATTTTGTAGAATATTTGAGTTTAATCAAGATAGAGATAGTTTAGCAGAGCAAACAAGGGCAAAAGCAGACATGAGAATCACACAATTTCATGAATCCAGATCTCACTGCTCTGCATCTTCCAGACACTCTACAAGATCTTTCAAGTCCCTACAATCAAGATCTTTCACACTCAGCCAACAACTTATTTAAAAGCCAGAGCTGATGCAGAAGCTACTAAGGTTCAGGCAGCCTTCACCCATATAAAAATTGAAATGGACAGCAGAGGTGAAAACAGGGATGGAAGTCTTAGAGAGACTGTGTAGGCATGCCACAGGCAAGGTTGAAGGTCACAGAACAAACTGTCAATGAAAGTGAAAGAGATAGCATGAGCAGCAGATACTCATTTGCTTCTAATGCACAAGACTTGCGGTACACCACTGCAGAACTACAATTCCCAGCAGCGTTGACAGCATCGCTGACCCAAGGTCTAAATATTGTACCTGTCATCTCTCATGACAAGCTGCTTATCTATCCCTTAGTACACCAGAGAACAGCACATCTGCAAACTGCAAACACGTATGCAGCTTACTATGTGACTGATAATTTACCTGTTAATAACAATACTGCTCCACAGCTAAAATCTGTTATGCCTATACGCAGCTGAAAGATATGTCTTACTATGAGACAGATAATTTACCAATCTTTTATGTCCAATAATTCTGATTCAGTGCCAGTGTTGAACATCTTTGCACCACCATGCCTTTGTAAGTAACCCAATCTCAGTGCCCAGGCCATTGCAACAAACTACCTGCAGCCTTGCATCCAAAGTCTAAAAATACAGACATACCACAGTTTGGTAAATACATGGTTTACTCAGACAAATGACAAGATATCACAGCTACAGAAGCTACAGAAGAAAAAGACTAGCTCGTCAAATGGCTAGGTCCTCAATCTGCAGAATGCATGAAGAAGCTCAAAGCAGTTTACATTGACAACCCTTCCACAGGTCATAATGCTACATGTGACAAACTTGATTGTAGCCTTGAAAGCTTAGAAGCAACTGTAGATTCCTTATTTAAAAGATTCATCCACTAAAACACAGTTCCACTTCATCTAGGGAAAAACCCCTTTGGCAAAGCAAGGTGGGAAGAGTACAGATCAAAAAATATCTACTTCTGCATACTCTACTTGTACTGAAGTCTGCGGAGAAGGACAAATCATGTGTACAATTTATAATTCAAGGTGATAACAGCAACTTAATGGATGATAACTTTGGTTCCACAGTGTTTGATGTAACCACTGAAGACAATGGCACTGATTTATTAACAGAACGCGCGCAAGCTTGCCGCACGAAAATACGCACCGCTCGACAAGGCGTATTAACGCAAACTGGGGCCGGGTGCTAGTGCAGTAGCCTCCTGGCTTCCTGCATTGATAAATGAGCAATAGGGTCGAGAATTCGCCAATTAAGGCGAATACTTTTCAGTTGCGCTGTTCAGGAAGATCTGTTAAGCTTTGTCAATAATGATGTCAGAGCAATCAAATAGCGCACACCGGCTCCCTGTTCTGTGTGCATCTATAGTCCATTACAGGTCAGTTGGAATATTTATTGCTTGATCTTTTTTTTGGGTAAGTGTTACTTTTTTAGGTTACATTATACTAATTTACAAAACTGCTTCATTTATACTTAGATTTGTTGCAGTTGTTGCTTTAAAACTTTTTTGTTTGGTTGCAGAACTGCGAACAAATTTTTATCAAGCTGTATATATAAAAATTAGCACTTTATAATAGGTCATCTATGAGTGTCAAAAAATGTCAAAAAAATGTGACCAAGCATTTTGCATCTGATTCAAATTTCATTCCAGTTTGACTTTAGACAAATCAAATATTTGAAAAATAGATTGTTGCCAAAGATTTGATAATACATGTTTCAAGGAACATTTAGTGATTTCATTTGTGTGTGTATGTCAAAATACATTTAAATGTATATAAATACAAATGCACTTTCATTTTTACAGTTTAAACTGGACTTATTTGGGGGGAGGGGGGGAGTTGGTAATCAAGTAAGTTTGCTTGGATGGTATGCATTGATGTGACTTTGTATTCTTCATTATTGTTAGCTTCATCTGTTGCTGCAATGCTTTTGTTCCTGGTTTCTAATTATGCTTTCTGTTGTTTAGAAATTCTTCAGCAATATTATTGCCCACCACCTTCACTGGGCAACCCTTCCGGTCCCTGGCCCTGTGTAAAAGTACTTTAAATCTATTCCCAACTGGATCCGTCTTAGAGCGTTGAATCCACAACACTACCAACTCCCCTGTAAACTGTACATCCCCTTTTTGCAAACCACCCCACCCCCAGCTGGACGGACTAACCAACTCCCCAATTCTAAGGGCCCCAAAAAACGCTAGGGCAAAGGCTGGCCGAAATAAAATCTTTTCATTATCTTACCCGCAAATAACCTGCAAACGATCCATAGGCCTAACTAACAAGCTGAACGATACTGGGTGCCTGTTGTCCCTCTTAAACCCCACCTCCCTCCTATACCCTTTAAAACCTGCCTTACCACAAACGATTTTGTCACATCCCGTATCCCCAACCATTTAAAAGAAAGGCCAGACCTGCCATCTTTCTATTGATAACAGAAACTGACACCCCCCAGTCTACCACCCTGCAAACAAAACAAAGCACCAAACATGTCCAGTCTTCCTCCGACTTTCCCCCAAAACCACCACAAAATTGCAACCATTCCTTCCATACCGCTGTATATGCCGCCCAAGTAGCCCCAAATACCAAATTCCGAAGCAATGCCATCAAGGTCTCCGCATAATCTGCCACAGTCTTTCCGGGCAAGGCACGCCGAACTGCTACGCTCCCGGCAACAGTTCACGAAAGGCCTTCCACTGAAATCTAGACAAAGCGTCCACTATCAGATTCTCCTTCCCTGGAATGTGGACCGCCCATAAATACACATTATGCTGTAATCATAACAACACCAAATACCGCAATAACCTTACAACCGGCCTAGATGATGCTGATCACTTGTTACCCGCCTGAACTAACCCCATGTTGTCACACTGAAAGCGAATTCTTTTATTCGCCAACCGCTTGCCCCATGTTTCCACCGACAATACTGTCAGAAAGCGTTCAAAGCAGCACCAAGTTAGAAACAAACCCCCTTCCTGCCACTCCATTGGCCATCTTTCTGCACTCCATGAACCCTAAAAATACGCACAATAACCAGCCGACCCCATCGCACCTGTCAACAGCTCCAGGTCCGGTTTAGACACGTTTCCATTGTAATCTCTCAAAAATACTTCCCACACTTTCATGTCCTCTTGCAACTCCTGCGTCAGTCTCACAAAATGCATGGGTGTCTTGATTCCTGCCGTGGCCGCCACTAACCGTCTAGCAAACACCCTAGCCATAATTCTGCATGCAAAGTTTAATTTGCCCAAAAAACATTGCACCTTCCTCAACTTCACCTTCCTCCTTCCGCTTATAGTGTCCACCTCCTCCTGCAAGGTCCGCAACTTTTCCCCGGACAACATACATTCCATATTCATCGTATCAATCTCGATACCCACAAAGGCCAACACCGTGGTGGGTCCTTCCATTTGTTTGGGTGCCAATGGAATCCCAACACGTTCTGCAACATACTGCCCTAACAAAATATGTCCCTAACAAAATATGGCATATGTGAGATGCTGGCAGGCCCACACACAAAAAATCATCCAAATAGTGTAGTGCAGAATCCACTTCCGCCAAATCTTGCACCACCCATTCCAATAAAGAACTGAATGTCTAAAACAGTGCACATGACACGAACAATCCTTGTTGACCCCCGCACCTGGAACACTCGTGGCGGAACCAAACTTACAGGTCCCTTCATTGTATGGCCAGCAGAGCCCTTGCTTTCTAAGGGCTGGAGTCCCTGAGAGCCCAGTACCCTCAGCCCCCCAAAAAAAGGGCTGCCCACCTGCCCGCGCTGATGTCATAAATTTAATCCAAAGGCTTATATCCTTATGATCCCAGCACAAAGAAGGCCGCACCACCTTCTGTTGACAAAACAGTTCGTCATATCTCAACCAGGCCTATCCTCCGTACAACCATTATGCTTCATTACCTCCGTCTAAATACCCGAACAACACCGAGCAATGCTCCAGTGTCCTTTCTCCAATCACGCTAGCCAGTATTGAGAAGGCTTGTAACCAATTTCCAAATGTGCACTGGATCAAACAATACCGCCACACCTCATCCTCCCGTTTACCTTCAACCACCCACCCTGATCAAGATTAAAACGTTCGAACTGCAGTAAGTAAAATATTCCACATACTCCCCCCTTCATATACCATCGTGTACCTCCTGCTTTAAATGAGCTCCTAATGGTTTAGAGCAGACATATATCTCTTCGTGTGCATTGTCCCCAACACTTCCTTGTCCCCACACATGACCCCCTTCTTTGCGTCTCACCTTTATCCACCATGTTCCTCAAATCCCCCTCCCCTACCCTAGCTCCCTGCAACTCTCCCAACTCATGCTCACTTGGTGCCAGTGAAGATCTGCGCCCCCTTTGGCATCTCCTTTACACCCCCCATCCCCCCCATCCTCGCTGTCCCAACACCTGTTGCAACAACTCCATCCTTCCCCAGGACCCTATGTGCTTGGCTTTCCCCCATCTCCCCTATAGGCCTCTAACTTGCACCGCCCCAAACACCTGTTTCTTCCCCCATACTTTCATGAGCAATACAACAATCCTCCTCAGTACCCCCACCATCTTTCCTCGCAATAAACACTGCTTACCGTCTGCTGCCCCGTAGTTGGAGCCCCAGATGTTACAGGACCCTCCTCCGCTAATCCTTCTTCCTCAGAGAACACCTCCCACCTGTCTCTTTAGTTCTGGAGCGGGTGGCTATCTTGTGCCTCATTGTCCGGAAAACGCATTCTTCCGGTGACGTGTTTACACCCACATCACCACTTGAGGGCGCCCCACGGCCAACAGAGGAAGGACCCAACACCATATTACTGGAGCCGCCTCCACCCCCTGCCACCATGCTACAAACCACCTGTCTCGACTCCACCTCCTCCAACTCAAACGCTGCAACGCCGCAGAGGCCTGGACCTCCGAGTAGTGCCACTTCCGTGCCATGTAGAGAAGCAGGTGAGGTTCCTTGCAACAAAGCAGCCATCTTTTCTTCCAGCCAACCTGGACCCTTTTTGGCTGCCGCAGCCCTGAGCTGGACCCACATTGCATCTAGCTGTTCCATTACAGTAAGACTTAATCTTTTCCTTAACTGTCCTTCTCTTAATCTCACCTGGGACCCCCTTTCAGCATTCCTATATCCCCTCTCATTCCCCACCTATTGTTTTCTTATTGTCACCAATCCCTGACCTTTACCCCTCCCATCAATGTCACAACATACTTTTTAACCTACCAAAGCCTAGCTGTTGCTTTGAGCCAAGCCCATGACATCAGAAATCATAGGTAAAAATAGGCAATCTTTTTAATTTAAAGCATGTTAAGCAAAATGCCCAAACCCCCCCCCCCCCCCGGAAAAAAAAAAAACCCTCTTTGCCTATTTCTTCCTATAATTTCTCTTTTATATGTATATGTACACACATACCACATATAAATGTATACATACATGCATGCATGTCCATACATATATGCATGCATGTACAAGTTATAAAAAGGAACTGCATAAAAACAATCACAATTGTCTGCTGGATCACTCAAGGTTAAAAGATCCTGGAAGATTGTAAAGGAGATTACATAAAAACAAAACAAAAACTAAAAATTACAAAAAACAACAAACAAATTTATTAAAAAATAAATCATATTTGAAAAAAATCACATTATCCCCCCCGGCATTCTAATTCTGTGCGTATTTTCATGCAAAAAGCGTTACTTTTTTTGCATGGACATTTTTTTTACATTGTAGGCCTATAATTCTTAGGCATAACTCACCGAAATATGTCAAATATTTAATACATTTATTAATAAACTTGAAACAAAAAAAAAAATCTGTTAAAACAAGGGTGCATAAAAATACTGAAAAGTGTAATCTAGCTATACAGTAGCATCTATAATTATATAACATATATATAATTATATTTATATATATAAGATTTCTTTATATTGGATTCAAAACAGTTATTTTGTATTGAATCCAATACAAAATTATTTAATATTCCCGCTGTGCCTCCCTCCCACACCAACGTCTATGCAGTGGCCGGCTGAAGATCAGAGGAAGAAGACATGTCCCGAGGACCTGCAGGGATGAGCAGGACACCGGTGAACACCACTTTTTGCAAGTAAAATCTACCCCGAGTCACACTCTGGAATACCGCTAGGGGGATTAAAATATAGAGACCACACAGACACCACTAAATTGACATGACATGAGAAAAAAAAAACATGTAAACCCACACTTCCACTTAAAGCCAAATTATTTCAAAAATGGCCCAAGAAATGTGGCCTTCAAAAAATACATACCAAACCAATATGCAATTTGAACCTAATGAGGGTGGAAAACTGTATTAGCAAATATTTATGCAGAACAAACATTTAAAGGTGGTGATAAAGACATAATATTGCAAAGAAACAACATGGCTAAACACAATACCATAGCATGAACATTGATTTCTTAATTGCAAAATGGACATTGAAACATTCAATTTTTAAAAACAAAAGCAGCTATTGTGCTAAATGGTAAGCAAAGTATGAAATGTAACAAAATAGATTAAGATACAACACCAAACAACACCCCCCGTCCAAGACAAAAAAAAAAGACGAAGGAAAAAGCAAGGTAGACGACACCCATATATATGCTCATGGTTACGCGCACAGCTGTTATGAATTTGCCTGTAATTGGGACGTACCCAGTCCGTGAAATTTGGCTGTTGGCTGGACATTCCATAATGTTTTTTTGATATGATCCTTTACATTTGTACACCAGTGAACAGCTATCTAATAAAAAAGAAATAAAACAAAGTAGGCTTTATTGTTAAAGTAATTCATTAAATGTGTGTGTTTAGTGTAACTTATAGTAAATGTATAGGAACTTGGGTGGATGATCTAGTCCGCTGGGAAAAGCGAGGTCTCGCCTGCCCAAATTTGCAGGTTTTTAACACCAGGCGGATTATCGGGTTAAGCATTGTAAGTGTTAAGGTAAGCGCTTATGTAAACAGCTGAAATTAGTTAACTCCAAACCTGAAAATATTAGGTCATTTAAAAATGTGCTTATTTCTTGGATAATATATATATATTTGAACACATCAAACATTTTTATTCAGTGCTAAGTAGAAAATGTGTGCCATTTGAAAGAATGATTTTTTAGTTAAAGAGTGACTTTTAAAGCAAGCTCTCCAGTGTCAAGCTGCCAGAGATGCGCTGCTCGAAGCATACGATACATATATATATAATACATATAGTAACCACAAACTGTAAGTAAACGTTTATACCTCCTTGTAAACAAAAATTGTAACTGGGAAAATGGGTGGTAGCAAGGTGGAAATTTTGGTTCAGAGCTTCTAGGTGAATACTGCTGTGACAAATGTGAGCAAGTCGCCTATCTAGTATCTCGCATTGGAGAGCTGGAGAAGCGCATTGCAACACTGAAATCACTGGATCACCTTGAGAGGGGTCTTCTGCTCACTGAGCGGGCAGTTAATGGTTTAGATGTGGAGGGTGGATAGGGTAATCAGGATGACCATGTAGGGAGTTGGGTAATGTAACTAGATGGAGTGGTAGGGGCTCCAAGGAAAGGGAGAGCAGCACATCTAGTAGTGCG
>NC_092862.1:81763708-81766701 GCF_032062135.1 Pyxicephalus adspersus | reverse complement strand
ATTGGATTGTGCAGTACTAGTTGTACTGAAAAACAAAATGATTTGGCAAACAATGATGGTAGAAGCAGCAATGGTTTAAAGAGCCTGTTCACCAATGCTAGAAGTCCAGCAAACAAGATAGGGGAGTTGGAAACCTTAATGAGTGAGGGGAATTAACACTTAGTTGGTATTGCTGAATCCTGGCTTTGTTCTTCGCATGACTGGGCTGTCAATATTCCTGGGTATACTCTCTTTCGTATGAACAGAGTGAAACGAAAGTGTGGTGGTGTCTGTCTGGATGTGAGAAGTGATCTAAAAGTGAATGTGAACGAAGGAAATTGCGGGTGGAACAAGCGATGAGGTTGAGGCATTATGGGTGGAGTTGAATGTGGGGTTGAATAACACACAATTAATGTTTGGAGTCTGCTATAGGCCCCCCAGTGCTGAGGAAGAAATAGAAAATCAACTACTAGCACAGATAGAAAAAGAAGCAAAAAGTAGAAATGTTTTAATCATGCAAGATTTCAACTACCCTGACATTGACTGGAGTAATGGCACTATATAAAAGCCCCAACTAGAAATGATACTTTGCTGGACCTAGTTCTTTCTAACAATGCAGAGCGTATAACAAATGTGCACATAAAAGAGAATCTGGGTAGCAGTGACCATAATATGATTTCATTTAATGTAAGTTGTAATCAGGAAGCAAAAACAGGAAAGAGAAAAACATTTTTATTTCAGGAGAGCAAATTTTCCATTAATAAGGGCGGCTCTCTGTGACATGGACTGGGGGACAATATTGTCCTCAAAGAACACAAAACAGAAATGGAAATGTTTCAAGTCTGTTCTACAAAAGCACACTGAAAAACATATTCCAATGGGTAATAAATTTAAGAGGCTAATATTAAGTGGCTCACAGCTGATGTTAAAAAAAGCCACAAGAAAGGAACAAGAAGCAACAAGAAAAAAAGCATTCCAAAAATATTAAATTGAAGGATCACCTGCATCATTTGAAACTTATAAAGAATACAACAAAAGATGTAAAAATAGCAAAAAGATCAGATCTGAGCATGTAGGCCCCTTAAAGGTTGTCAGTGGGTTGGTAACTGGGGATAAAGACAAGGCAGATTTACTAAACACTTTTTTTTTAGCTCTGTGTACACAAAGAAAAATTGCAGAGCTCAAGTCCAAACTCATAATAGCAATGTCACTGCCTTAAATGTGTCCCAATGGCTCAAAATTGATATGATTGAGAAACAGCTGGGAAAAATTAAGGTTGCCAAAGCACCAGGACCTGATGGATTACATCCACGTGTCCTCAAAGAGCTGAGCTCAGTTATTTCAAAGCCATTATTTTTAATTACTTGGAAAGGTCTTAGAGAGTTTGATTAAGAACCACATAGAGGAGTTTCTACTAGAAAATAATATTATAAGTGATAGTCAGCATGGCTTCAAGAAAGACAGAAGTTGTCAAACAAATTTACTCTCTTTTTATGAGGAAGTAAGTAAACAGGTAGACAGTGGAATAGCAGTTGATATAGTGTACTTGGATTTTGCTAAAGCATTTGACACTGTACCCCACAGACGGTTAATATGCAAGTTAGGGTCGATAGGTTTAAAAAAGTCAATCTGTAAAAGGAAATACTGGGTTAAAGATCGCATCCAGAGAGTTGTAATTAATGATTCATACTCTGAATTGTCTAAGGTTATAAGTGGTGTACCCCAGGGTTCAGTGTTACTGTTTAACATCTTTATAAAGAATATAAAGTTTGGGATTAAAAGTACAATTTCTGTTTTTGCAAATGACACCAAACTATGTAATGGAATTAAGTCCATACAGGATGTCTATAATCTACAGGCAGACCTGGATGTACTGTTTGATTGGGCAGCCAAGTGGCAAATTACATTTAATATAGATAAATGTAAAATTATGTACTTGGGAGCCAACAACATGCATGCTTCACACTGTCTAGGAGGAATACATTTGGGGGAGTCAGAAATGGAAAAGGACCTGGGGGTTCTGGTAGATCATAGACTTAATAACAGCATGCAATGCCAAGCTGCAAAATCTAAAGCTAGTAAAGTACTTTCTTGTTTTAAAAGAGGAATAGACTACAGAGATGGAGACATAATCCTACCCCTGTACAAAGCATTGGTCAGACCACATCTAGAATATGCAGTCCAGTTTTGGGCACCAGTTCAAAAAAGGACATTGTGTAATTTGAGAGGGTGCAGAGAAGTGCAACTAAATTAATAAAACGAATGGAGGAGCTCAGCTATGAGGAGAGAATAGCTGAACTGAATCTATTCTACCTTGAGAAGAGACATTTAAGGGGGGGATATGATCACCCTGTATAAATATATAAACAGTTCATATAGAGAACTCTCTTCCCCATTATTCACTTTGAGATCATTACAAAGAACAAGAGGGCACTCTTTACGTCTGGAGGAAAAGAAGTTTAAGCTCCCGATAAAGAAGGGATTCTTCACTCTAGGGTCTGTAAAAAGGTGGAATCAGCTTCCTTAGAAAGTAGTTTCAGTAACTACTAAAAATTGCTTTAAGAAAAAGCTAGATGTTTTTCTGGAAGCACATAATATACCTGGGTATTAAAGCTTTAAAGTAAGAATAACAGTGACTGTTGATCCAGGGAACATACGATTGCCTTATGGAATCAGGAAGGATTTTTTTTCCCCTGTTGAAGCAAATTGTACCAGGGTTTTTTTTTTGCCTTCCTCTGGACCAACCATGTCTTATAGGGTTTTATATCTGGGATATGTTTATTTCCCTAGTGGTTGAACTTGATGGACTTATGCTATCCATTAACTTGCTATCCTTTAAAAATTTCTGTATTTCTGTAAAAAAAAAAAAAACCAGAGAATGAATTCTGATCCTTCTTGCTACCTATCAAAATAAACAGAAAATTTTCTGTATTTCTGTAAAAAAAATACAGAGAATTAATTCTGATCCTTCTTGCTACCTATCAAAATAAACAGAAAATTTTCTGTATTTCTGT
>NC_092862.1:81634673-81762027 GCF_032062135.1 Pyxicephalus adspersus | reverse complement strand
GGATCCAGTAATGTAGCAGTCTTTGTTTTTATGTGTTTTATGCGTGGATCTTTGGCTAGGCACTCCTGCATGAAGGATGTCATGTGGCTCAAACTACCCACAGCTGAGGTAATTCTGGACCCACACTCCTGTGGGTCGAACAGCAGCACAGGGTCATCCACCCCCTCCTCCGCCTGGTCTTGCCATCCACGGAATATGCCGCCTTGCGTTTGGGTGGATGGATGCCTTGTACCCTCAATATCCTCCTCTGCCCCTTCCTCCCCTTCTCTCGCCTGCAATGTCCTCCTCATCCTCTTCCACCTCCTCCTCTTCCTGGATTGGTGGTGCACTATGCATAGTAGGCATGCATGTCTGAGATGATATTTGCAGCGTCCGCTCTGTGTCGTGTCCGAGATCCACCATCATCTGTTCCAGCAGGCATATGGTGGGGATGGTGTCACTGACACAGGCCTGATCTCTGCTGATCATCCTGGTTGCCTCTTCAAAAGGTGACAATACAGTGCACAAGTCCTCAATTTGCAGCCACTCCACAGGGCTGAAAAAAGGTAGTGTGGGTATGCGTCTGAAACGAACAGACTCTGCCACGTAATCCACCACCGCTTTCTGTTGTTCAGCCAGCCGCTGCATCATGTAAAACGTGTGGCCACGTTTTCGCTGTAACTCCACCAATCTGGCACTGGCTGTGTGTACGACCGGTGGAAATGCGCTGACAACTTTCTGGCCTTCAGTAACAGTGTGCAGCTGCAGCTGCATCTTCCCCTGCTGCCACCAAAGTTACCCAGTGAGCTGTAAAGGAAATATATCTTCCCATGCTTGCTCGACCAACTGTCGGTTGTCAGGTGCACCTTGCCAGAAACTGAGTGCTGCAGGGCCATGGACACATTGCTCTGAACGTATTCATGCAAAGCAGGAACACATTTTTGTGAAAAGTACTGTCGCTTAGGCGTAACGTACTGTGGGTTTGCGCAGAGGAATGCGTAACGGAACGCATTGGAGTCCACCAGCCGGTAAGGGAGGAGCTCTAACGCAATCAGCTGTGCAATTGCCGCATTGATCAGCTTTGTTTTGGGGTCATTTGGGCCGATCTGCATTGGAGCTCCTGCTCACCGCTGGTGGAGCATGAAAAAGGGAATGATCGGCTACACGCCACACTCAAATTGCTGGCAGCAGCACGGGAAACTGTAGTG
The DNA here is from genome assembly GCF_032062135.1 of Pyxicephalus adspersus. Lineage (NCBI taxonomy): Eukaryota > Metazoa > Chordata > Amphibia > Anura > Pyxicephalidae > Pyxicephalus > Pyxicephalus adspersus. Next base: position 81,760,840 of record NC_092862.1, on the reverse strand, counting down.
GCAGAAGGAGAAAAGGCAGCGGAGGAGGATCGAGCAGTTGGAGCTTGCTTCTTGGGCAGAGGTGGTCGCACAGAGCTCTGTGCTTTCACCGGGTGTTCACGCCAGGTTACTGGGTGGTGGCTTTTTAAATGGGTGCTCATGCAACTTGTTCCAAGTTTGTTTGGGTTTTTGCCTCGTTTCAAGTACTGAGCACACAGTTTACAGATGACCATAGTGTTGTCATCACTATGGACATTAAAAAATGCCCACACTGGCGAACATTTAACTTGGCCGAAAGGTGCTCTGGAGCTGGTGCTCATGATGGCGGTCCGCGGTTGTTGAGGCATAGCTGTGGGGACAGCTTCTGACAATTTACGTCTATGACTTGCCTCACTGGTAATTGAAGTATGCAGAGTGTGGGCAGCTTTTACCCTCTTCCTCCCTCTCCCCCTTTGAGGGCGCTCTGCAACCTCCTCCTGCTTCTCTTCCTGCCTATGATGATCTCCTTGTTCGCCCCATGTCGGATCAAGGACATCATCATCATCATCATCATCATCAGATGAGACAGTTTCCCTATATGTGCCGAAAGGAAGCAGCGGCCTTTTGGCGCCAGTCTGAATTGGCTCGTCTGGCTGAGAGTGTTCTGGTGAAAAGTAACTGGGTGGAAAGCCTGTGAACTGACTCTCTTTGTCAGATGACTAAAACAACTGAGCATCTTCAATGAATAATTGAAGCTCCGCCTCTCCAACCCCTCGGTGGGACTCCTCTACATACTGCCGTACACGTGACATTCCAGCCGCTGATGAGGAACTAGGACAAACAGGTGTATCATGGACTGTTTGGGACACCTGTAAGGCCTGTGTCTGGGACTGCAATGAAGAGGGGGTATAATCACTAGACCCAGGCTGGGTCATGTACTCCACTACGTCTTCAGCCTGGTGTGGCAATAATGGACGCCCACCACCAACAGCAGCGCTTCTTGTTCTTGCGTCTGCAGCTAAAAACAAACTCATACTGGTTTGCTTGCCACCCCTGCCAAAGCTGCCCTTTCCTCTTTGGCCAGACATTGTACAAATGTTTTTATTTATGTGGCTTGACACCCTGCAAAATACTTTGTAGCCAATATGATATATGTATATGTATAGGTAAATATGCACCACAGTATACAAACTATATACTGCAGTATACACTGCGTCTGTGTGTCTGTCTCTCAGAACAAGTGTGATACTGTGCACGCAGTCAGCGAGGGGACCCTGCCTCTGGCTGCGTGTATGTAACACACTGACTGACTATCTATCTAGCTTTCTATCTACCAATGTATCTATCTATTGATCTATCTAGCTATCTATCTAGCAAACAGTGAAACACTCTACCTATCTGAATACAGTAGATTTCAGGACTGCACAAATACAGTACAATCCAACAATCTATCTGACTAATAGTGTGAGTGTGACACAGTCTACCAAAGTAAAGCACTTTTTTCACTTTGACAAAGAAAGCAAGCCAAGCAGCACAAAAAGGTTGTGATGCTATCAGCAAATCTCTGTCAGGAGTGGTAAATGCAGGCACGCCTTGGCCTTAAATAGGCCAATGGCTGCCTGTGTGGCATGCAGTGACAGATAGCCAATCGGCTGTCTGCCACAACAAAGATGGAGGGGGCATCCCCGCTCTAATTGGAGGGCACTGTGCATCATGGGGGAGGTCCCCAGTTGTTTGAGTGCATTGTGGGAGGGCCGCATTCAGGTATTCGAATGCCGCAAAATTCGGGTCGGGTCCACCCGAATTCCAACGGTCATATTTTGGGTCGAACATTAGGACGACCCGAATTTGAACAACACCACTAGTCGTTAGTTGTTTGTTTCCAACGATAATTATTGCACATTTGTACGCAGCTTTGGACACAGGGATTAGCAAATATATCATTTAATCATATATTTACCTACTCCTGACTTTAAAATGTTTAGAAATGGCTCCTGATACTATACTTATGATGGGGAACCATGTACTGGGTATGCAGTGGTAACTGATAATGTATCAAACCAAAATAGTTTACCTTCCAACATGTTTATTCAGGAAGCAGCATTTCAAGCCCTGACTGAAGCATGTACTCTGGCCAAAGTAGAAGAGCGAATGTCTGAACAGATAACCACTCTGCACTTGGCATATCATAAGACTACGGTCCCTATTATAACATGATCAGGTAAGCCAATTAGAAATGCCAAATTGGTAGGAGAGCTTCTTGCAGCCCTACCACTTTCTTAAGTAACCACTGTAAAAGTACCGGGGCTTAAATAATAAAAAAGCCTGTGAACCTAAGGTTCTAGTAAAATTACAAGAACAGGTCTCAGAGGAGGAAAAGAAATAATGGATGGAGCTGGAGGGGGTTAAACATAACGATGACAAAATCTGGTAGCATGGCCAGATCCATTGCTTGCCCCGATCATTGTACCCTATTATGGCTCATTACTCACTTAGGTAAGAATGCAATGTCTGCCACAGTAAAGAAGACCTAGATAGCTCCTGGATTTACACTCTTTGCTGCAAGATACACTCTTTCCTGCCTTACCTGTTCATGCCATAATCCTAGCCAAGTAGTGGACATCTAGTAGATTTGTAGATACTCCAGACCAGGGCACTCCTTCCAAAGGCTTCAAATAGATGTTATATAGCTTCCCAAAGTGGGAACATTGGAATATGTGCTTGTATATGTATGTGCTCATATGTGTAGACATTTTCAGGATGACCTTAAGCCTGGTCAGTAGCTAAAGCTTATGCTAAAACAGTAGCAAACTGAATTACTAACTGAAGTTATCTGTAGCCTTGGGGTTTCGGAGGTGATAAAGTCAGACAGAGGATTCCACTTCAATGAGGAAGCCCTATCAAAAACATTGAGTGTCCTAAATATAACACAAGTCTTCCCCACACTATATCATCCTCAAAGTAGTGGACAGGTGGAGAGACTCCATGGTATCATTTAAAATAGGCTGGCCAAAATTGCTGCTGAAGTTGAGAAACCTTGGTTTGAATGCCTGCCTATTGTACTGTATTCTATACCAACAACACCTAAAGGGAATAATAGGCTCTCACCTTATGAAATATTGTTTGGAATGGCCCCAAGGACAGGACTGTACTTTCCCCAACAGCAACAAGTACTTGATTCTGGTATGACAGATTATGTGGCCTTTTTGCAGGAATGCCTAAACAAGGTGCATAAATATGTGTTTGACTCTATTTCAGATGCAAACTCAATTACTGGATCCCAAAAATTCAAACCAGGAAATGGGGTGGTGATAAAAAGACACACCAAATGAACATTGGAACCCAGGTTTGATGGTCCCTACCAAATTCAACACCTACATTTGACAAACATCAGCAGAGACACCTGGATACATGTCTCTCGCTGCAAGAAAGTGATTGTTGGAGATCAAACATGAAATCTGTATATATGTATTGTTTGCTAGTGGTGTGGGGCCAGGATGAGATGGGCTCAGAATACTCTTTTCCTAAACAATATGTGATATAAACACATAGTCCAGACAACCAAACAGTACACTAATGACTCCTGATATATATGTGCCTTGATTCCACATCCAGTGGGAAAGGATCCTCTCCTTTGTAAAAAGACTCTATCTGAAGACAAAGCAGAATGTCTTCCACATATAACCACCTGTTTGATAAAAGGAAGGGTACAGGCATTGTTAATTAGTGAAACAACTGCTTTAGTTAATACCACACTTTGGTGAAAAAAAAATTGGAGATCATTGCAAAAGTAGGAGAGGAGAAGTTAGAAATTGAAAATTAGTATGTTGCGTGCACACATAGAAAGGATTAGGAATGTGACAAAAATGACCCATGTTGTGGATGTAGGGTAACAGGCCTGAAACCGACAAGTAGTGGAAAGATTTTCCTGTGGATACCCTGTGGAGGACATACACTGTGGGATGGAGGAAATAATTGGGGGACAAACATAAGTGTGCATAATGTGACAGTGAAAAAGTGTAATGTATACTTGTAGTGTAAAGACATGTAATGTACACTGTAAGTATATGACATGGCTGAAAGAGCAGGCTCCACTAGAGACTGGACAAGCTAAAAAATGTGTCCTAATGGACATATACTGTTAGAGTGGGACAATAATAAAGATGCTTGGGACATTTCATGGATATCTTGGCTAAATCCTGCTAACTGGTTAAGTGGAATATTTTGGGCCTTGTTTAAACCAATGCTCACCATTTTATTTTTGTTCCTTGTCTGTGGCATTAAAAAAATGTACATCACAGAAAGGGACTCCAATTATTAATTATTAGATACTGAATGATTTTGCCCTGGGCACGGCATCCACAACAGGAGCTATGCCTAAAGTAGGTGTTTGTTTGAACAGTAGAATGACCAAAAGGTAAGAATGACACGGAAAAAGATTTTGTTATACACTCCCATCTTTTTTGCTTCAGTTCCACTTTAAGGTGAATCTGTACTCTGATCTGAAATATATGTTCCTTTTAGAAATATTCTGGTAAGCTATTGTGTATTTACAAACACTGAGGTCTATTTACTAAGGGGGTTGTTCAATTTGAATACAATGCAGAATAAATAGATAACAGTAAATATCTTTTCACATAATAATAAATTGTGTGATTAATCACTTTTTATTTATGAAGCAACGATTTGTAACCTATCCTTTGATAATAATCATACAGTTAGCTTTTCTATCATGGCTAACATTCACTGTAAAGCTTCATGTTAAAAACCAGGGAACAGCAACTCTGGAGGTGGTAATAACATGAACCATAACACAATTGCTAGAACATTTAGTTTTACTTTGTTTCCCATGTATTGATTAAGGTCACTGACACACATTTTTAAAGAGAAATTTTCCCCTTTTTTCCCCTATGTGTTAGATTTATTGAAGGTAAATACTAATTTACAGTCCGCTACATTAAAAAGCATAACATTTATATGCGTCTTACCTTTAGATTGACAATGGGGAGGTTCAACCTATCAGCTCTTCCCACAATACTGTAGAGGGCTTGCAGATGGGAAGAAAGAAAGGCTCTGTAGGTAGATGTCAAGCCAACAGCATGAGCCTGCTGGAAGCATTGTAAATCTGCTTGTATATTACCAGTAAACGGTGAGTTCAAAGCCACAAGGTGCAGCTACAAAGAGAATAAAATAATACTTTAGCATATTTTCCCTTTCATAACTACATTTACAATAAATGTAAGAAATAATTTAATATATAGCTACATCTCTATGGCAGGTACATTTATAATGTAATTTTCCTCCAGCCACTTGCTAGTCTAGTTTGTATGTGTGTGTGTGTCTTATAAAAATATAGGAAAATAGATAATTCTTGTAAGAGCAATACTGTGTAAACAGGAAAAGTAATGTTAAGTCCTATTTGATGAGCATGACTGTGTAACCTGGGGTATTATCAGTTTTCTTTCCAAAAGTTTTTCTTTATTAAAGGATATGAAAGTACAAGAATGAAACAGTAAATAAAAAAAACTTAAGCTTAACAAAAGTACAAAAATCCAGTTTTTGAATTTTTACAAAAAGAAAAGAAGAAAAAACACCAATAAGGTGACTATACAGAACGGACAATCAGAGAGAGAAGGACAGAGCATAAAGAAGATAGAAGGACATAGAAAGTTATATACAATTAACCTCCTGAGCGTTACACTGAGGTCTAGATTTCTGTACCAAAAGTGATCCACTGTTTTTCATAAAAAATTTTTTTTAAATTGTAGACCTGTAACTTACAGAAATATGTCCGAACAGGGGTTCTAGTAGATATTATGAATATAAAAAATGTTTGATACACACAATCATGTAAAAAAAAAAATTACTTTTAATAAAATTAAAGGAAAAACACAAAAATCAGCTTAAACATGACTACATAAACAAAGCTTGAAGCCATGGCAGGGGGGGTCAGGCAGGCGGTGATGTCCAGGTCCAGGCAGAGATGTCAGAGTCCAAGCAGAGGTCAAAGCAGGCGGAGATGTCAGAGTCCAGGCAGAGGTCAGGGCAGGCAGAGATGTCGGAGTCCAGGCAGAGGTCAAAGCAGGCAGCAAATGGTCAAAATTAGGCGAAGATCAGCAAAGGTAAGATAAGACACAGTGTTACACACTAGCCATCCAGGGAATAAGTGGCAATTTTTAAAACTTTGATTCTGTATTTATTGGGGTTTGTTTTGAATTATTTTGTATTGATTGGATACGGGAGTTTGTATCCAATCCAATACAAAATAAGAATTTGAATTTCCAAGTTATTTACTTTTATTTTATTTTTTTTTATTTTTTGGATTGGATTGGATACGCAAGTTTGTATCCAATCCAATACAAAATGACAGTTTGAATTTACCAATTACACACTTTGTATTTATTTGAATTATTTTGTATTGGATTGAATACAGGAGTTTGTATTGAATCCAATACAAAAAAAATGAATGAGTTTCTATTTGAATTTCCCGCACACGCGCCGACGTCATCACGCACGCAGGGAGGAGCCGTCCGGTTTTTTTTTTCTCCGCCGGATGGCTTCTCGTTTCAGAGATTATCCCGCGCTGGAACGAGAAGGACGTGGGACAATCAGCGGGACCAGGTAAGAAGCCGTCCGGCATCTTACCGGTCCCACTGGCACCCAACGCTGGAGAGGGAGATCGACGGACGACGCTGGAATACGAAAACGACGCTGGATGAGCACAGGGGGACCAGGTAAGTATGGATGGGAAAAATCTCGGGGTTAACCATCCTAGCCGGTTTTTTTTGCCCGTACGAAGGTCGGGCTTAACGGCTAGGTGGTTAAAAGTACAAAAACAAACAAACATTTACACATACCAGCCAACAATAAACATAAATAAAATACACATCTGATTTCTAAATAAAACAACACCACAATATAAAAGGGATATCTTAAATATAGCAATACTGCTTGCTATATATATCCATAATTCTAAAAGCAGTCGAAAATTTAAAGGAAAATATCTACAGCACATTTTTTATGTGTAGACCACACTTTCCAATTTTTAAGAAATTGTCTTCATCTATTTTGAGATAAAGCGAATACTCGTTCGTAAGAACAATAAGCGTTAATATCCTTCCCAACCTCAGACAGTGTGGGTACATTCAGACTTTTCCACTTACGCAAAATAGATAATTTGGCACTGAGCAGAACATGAATACCTACTGATCTAGCTAATTTAGGTATTACATCTAAACCTAAATGTAAGATCACTAACTCAGGACTAGGTGGAATATGGATGCCTGAGATCTCAGAAATCAGAATAAAAACTTGGTTCCAGAAGGATAGAACTGAAATACAAAACCATAAAATATGGTGTAGTGAACCAAGTTCCCCACATTCTCTCCAACAAAGGTTTGTGCTAAGATCTGAGAAATACGCTAACCTAACCGGAGTTAATTACCAATGATTCACCACTTTCTGATACATATCCCAGTGGTCTGCACATTTAGTAACTTGGTAGGTTGCATTTAATGCGTTTTGCCAAGAACCATCCGGGGTAGTGAAATTGAGTGCTTTTTCCCATTTTTGCATCGTTGATGACTTCCGAAATCCTAGATTTGAGCTAAGTAGCCGATAAAATTTAGAGATTCCTTTATTCCCTAAAGCCAAATTGTTGAAATAGAAAAAAATAGACTTGTCCATAGGGAGTCTATCAGATAGATCCAAGGTCAACAAACAATGCCTAATTCTCCTATAAGTGAAAAATTCAGTAGATGGCAGATTATAGATCTTTTGTAGAGACTGGAAAGTTTTATATACAAAAATTTTGGTAATAGAAACATCTTAAATGCCGCGATCCTACCGGCTATAGAGAATTCTAGTTTCTGGAGAGATAGCAACTCAGCTTGCATAGATAGCAGAAGCTTCCTATAGTTGCATTCATATAGGGATATGGTATGAGCTGGCAAAATGATACCTAAAAACGAGATAGATACCATTTCCCACAGAAAAGGGAACTTAATACGTAGTTGGTCCACATTACCTTTAAGTATATTCAATGGTAGAATATGTGACTTAGACATATTAAGTTTATAGTAAGATGCTTTACTGTATTGATCAATAATATCCAAGACTACATTCAGAGATTTTAAAGGTTGAGTCAATATTAACATAATGTCATCTGCAAATAAACTGATTTTATGCTCCCTACTTGCCACCAGTATACCACAGATCTTCTTTTCCATTCGTATCTTTTCTGCCAAAGGTTCAACTAATAAAGTGAAAATAATAGGTGATAACGGACAACCATGTCACGTACCATTCGTAATATCAAAACTAGAAGAGAGGGCATCAGAGGTAAACACTCTAGCACTAGGAGTAGAGTATAGAGATAAGATAGCCGACTTGATCCAGCCTATTAAACCGAATTTATCTAACACTGAAGATAGATAACCCCAATGCACTTTGTCGAATGCCTTCTCAGCATCTAACGAAAACAGCAGAGAAGGACATTTGTGCAACTCCGCAAATCACATAATATTTATCAATCTTCTAGTACCATCAGGAGCTTGTCTGTTCTTTACAAAGCCCACCTGATCAGGATGAACTATATCCGGAACAATCGAAGCTAACCTGAATGCCAAAAGTTTTGCAAATATCTTAACATCAGAATTAAGGAGCGAGATTGGTCCTTCCCTTCCTTGGGGATTGTGACAATCACAGCTTGAAGCATTTCCCTTGGAAACGTCCCACATTCAGCTGCTTTGTGAAATACTCGAACTAAATATGGTGAGAGTTGTGCCTTAAACACTTTATAATACTCATTAGGAAATCCATCATTTCCTGGTGTTTTATAATTTGGTAAGGAGCCAATTAGTTTTCTCTATTTCAGCTGACGTTAATGGCGCAGAAAGATATTTCAATTGTGCTGCTGTAACCGAATTTAGGGAAATGGAATCTAAGAAATTAGATATAGATACATCAGTCGGCTGGAACGTGTCATCATCATCCTTTAAATTATAAAGACTTTTAAATTAGTTACAAAAGGCTTCCGCTATACCCTGAGGGCTAAAAGAATATTTATTAGTAACAGGGTCTAGAATTGAAAAAATATTGGATTTAGTTCTTCTAATTTTTATTTTCTTAGCCAAGTATGCCCCTGGTTTATTGCCTAAAGAATATTGAGTGGCTTTCAATTTCCTAATATATACATCATATTTAAAAAGCAGAAGAGATCTAAGTTGCGTTCTATGTTTATAAAGTGCAGCAGACAATTGCGGGGAAGGTGACTGCTTATTAAGGGTCTCCTAGTCATTGATAGATTTTACCAGATGAGTAATCTGTCTCATTCTATTCTTTTTTTCATGAGCACAAGCCTTAATAAACAGACCTCTCATATATGCCTTATGGGCATTCCACAGAGTGAAAATATCAATATCAGCGGTATCATTTACAGAAAAATATAAATCCTGCGCTTTCACAAAATCGTCCAGATATGTCGGATGTGTCAAAATAAATGATTCAACGGCCACAATCTGTCTGGCTTAGAAGATTGATTTCCCCACAAAACCATGACTGGTGCATGGTCCGACCACATTATAGATCCAATATTAGATTTAGAAATATTCGTGAGATTTTAAGTCCATCAGGAAAAAGTCAATTCGAGAGTGTGATTGGTGGACGTGTGAATAATATGTATAATCACGCTCATCTCCATGTTGGCACCTCCAAATATCAAGGAGTTCATATTCCATTAGAAGATTACGCAAATCTTGAGATCTTCATTTGGTTTTAGTATTGGAGTCCAGAGTAGAATAGGGAGTCGCATTAAAATCGCCTCCTATAAGCAGAACTCCTTGTTTCACCTTATTTACTAATTTGAAGAGCTTCCTCAAAAAAGAATGTTGATTATAGTTGGGAGCGCATACATTCACCAGAGTGAATATTTCTGCGTAAATTTTAGAAATCAGAATAAGAAACCTGCCATCCTCTCCAGCAATATGTTTGAGATATTGGTATGGAACAGTCTCTAACCGCAGTTAACACTCCACATTTCTTTTTAGGTACATTCGCCATATAAGTATTTGAAAAATATTTCAACTTCCAGTTGGGCAGTTGAAGACTATGTAAATGGGTTTCCTCGAGAAAGATAATATCTGCTTTCAAGCTCTGTACTTCCTTAGAAAGTAGATTTCTTTTGAAAGGGCTATTGAGACCAAGGACATTCAAAGAGATAAAGCTCGTCACTTCGCTACTTGTGGAGTTTGAAAAATCATAGCTGTGTAGACTTTTCCAACATAAAAACTGAAAATTAAGACATCAGAATATATTTCAACAAAGTAAAAGCTGGTTGGCTGGTAGAACAAAAATAAGAACAACAGAAAAAAAACAGAAAGAAAAAATTAAAAAAAAAAAGAAAAGTCTCCCTGGTTAATAACCTGGTGTATCGGGCAACTGAAAGCCATATTGGCTAGATATAGAACACAATCTGTGTAGTAGTGAGGGCTAAATCATAAAAAAAAAAGAAAACAAGTGAACCCTCCATCTTAATTTAGGTCCACTCATGGGACACTTTTTTCGGAGATATAGGCGACTGATGTTCGGTGGTAGAGTTATCCAGATTCCACCCTGCAAGTAGCTGCCGACCCATTTCCACTGAGAAAACTGCATGAGTTGTGCCATTGTAAGCTATGAGAAGCTTAGTTGGGTATCCCCAGCGGTCTGGGATGCGATCTGGTTCTCTCGCAGAATTTTAGTAATAGGTGACAATTTCCTCCGGTTTTGAATCGTTTGAGCAGATAAATCAGTAAACAATTGGATATTACGAAATTGGTCCGGTAAAGGAGGTGGTTTTCTGGCTGCGGCCATAACTTTTTCTTTAGTATGGGAGAAATGCATACAAATCAACACATCTCGTGGGGTTTCAGCAGAAAGAAACGCAGGCTTAGGAAGCCTATGGGTCCGATCAATTGTGAGCTCTAAATCTGTAGCTGATGGAACCAATGCATGACACATATGTTTAGCAAAACCTCCCAATTCACTCAGGGCCACAGATTCTGGGATTCCCCTAAGCATAATATTGTTACGTTGGGAGCGATCCTCCAGATCAGCCACTTTGGATTTAAGCCAATTTATCTCAGATGTATGTTCCTGATGGGCATCAATTAGATCATTATGTGCTTGGGAAAATTCCCCCATCTTAGATTCTACATGATGAAGCCTTTTCCCAAAACTTGAGATAGATACATTAAATTTGCTCAACATGGAGTTTAAATCCTGTTGTATAGAATGTCTCAAGGACAGCAGCATTTCTTTCAGAGTCGCTGGAGACAGTACCACATCTCCCACTTGAAAACTCTCCAATGCTATCTTCACAACTGGGCCTGTTGTTAGGGCAGCAGTCCCGGTCTCACTTACCGCGGGATCCGGGTTGTGGGGTATCTCATCTTGTGAAAGTAGAGATGGTGGTTCAGGTGAGGCAGTATGTCGGGAGGACCCCCCTGCACTGCTCACAGATTTTTCTTTATAAATAGACTGCGGAGAGACATCACCCAAAGATCGTGCAGGAGAGGTAGCCAGAAGAGAAGGCCCGTCACCATCTTGTTGATGAGATTGCTGTGGTCTAAAGTAATAAGAGAGTTTCTGAGGCTCCGTCTTCCCTTTCTTCCTTCTGGTCATGTTTGCCAGGGTAAGTATGGCTCAGGAGCACCAGTAAAGCACTCTGAGGGTCACAGTCGCTGCTTAAATTGTCGCTAATGCCCAGACTACCACAGAGCTCTCTCAAAATGTGGCCATCTTAAGAGCCGGCTGGACACGCCCCCCAGGTATTATCAGTTTTAAATAGAAACCCTTTTGTTGATTGTAAACATTTTACATTTTAAAAATGTATGTAACATTTTAAGATTCTAGACCAGAATAACTATTCTGGCCGTTTTTGTAAGTAAGTAGATACCTTGGTATTTCTTTAACTTGTTTAAACATTACTTTATTTTGCAAGTGGGCTGAGGGGTGATCTAGCACAGCGGTTGCCCCCCTTTTTGGTCCCATGGACCACTAAAATTACTGGGTACTGACCATGCATGCGCAGGGAGCCAGTTGTCAATCAAAGGTGACATCATAACACCATAACCCTGCCCATTGCAGATCTGAGCCTGCGATAGGAGAGTGGGCGGGTTGTGTCGAGAAACACAGCCGGTCCACTTCCCTGAGCTAGTGATTTGCACGGGGGACGTGGTCCGCAGCTCTGGCCAGTGCGTCCTCCCACCGGGGTCCTTTTCCTGACCCAGCTCGGGGGTTCACTGACCAGAGCCGCGGACCCCCAAAATCAAAATACCACAGGTTGGCGATGGCTGATTTAGCAGGGCATCCATTGAATGTGAGTACAAGCAGCATTACATTGGCATTTTAGATGAATTTGAAGGCTGTATTGTAATGAGGACTTGACCATGTTTCCATGGGAAACACTTGTGGTAACTACTCATTAACCCCACTGGCATTATAATTCTGTTTGTATTTTCATTCAAAAAGCATTACATTGCTTTGCATGGAAATTTATTTTACATTGTAGGCTTATAATTCGTAGGCATAACTCACCAAAATGTCCAATATTTAATAAATTTATTAATAAACTTTAAATAAAAAAAACACAAAAATCTATTAAAAAAGGATGCGACTCGGGATTACCGCTTTTTGCAAGGTAAATCCACCCCAAGTCACGCTCAGGAATACCGCTAGGAGGGTTACCAAAAGGAGGTTGGCTTTGTGACTTGAAGGGATCGAGGAGACCCATCTTTTTCATGCACCAGAATTACCTGACAGTACATTTACTACTACACCACCATATAGTTGTTTACAATGGGTATATGCAATGGGTATATATGGGGTATAAAACCAGTGGATTCAAGAAATATAAAAATAAATAAAGAATTGTTATATTGTTGTTATTATTTATAAACAGTATTTATATAATGCAAACACGTTTTGAAGCGTACATTAAAAAAGGGGTTTCAGGTGACAGACATGTACAAACAATGACACAGGAGAAAAGGACCCTGCCCAGTAGAGATTACAATCTCTCTGGTGGGTTTGGTCTGTGGTGTCTGTGCTCTTCCAGACAGCCTGGCCTGTGCAATTTTGCAGGCTGAAAAGCATGTCCACCCCTGTGCAAGGCCCAGGGCTTGACTCCCTGATTCTGAGGTGGATGAGGTTTCAGATCTGTCTCAGATGTCAGGGGAGAGGCAGAGGGAATAACTCAGCGAGTTATTAAAAGATTGAGCTGGATAAAGAAAAGAGAAAAGGCTTATAGTTACATAGATACATAGTAGGTTAGGTGTGAAAAAGACATAAGTCCATCAAGTTCAACGACTAGGGAAATAAATATATCTCAGATATAAAACCCTATGGACATAGTTGGTCCAGAGGAAAGCAAAAAAAACCCTGGTACAATTTGCTTCAACAGGGGAAAAAAAATTCCTTCCTGATTCCATGAGGCAATTGGATGTTCCCTGGATCAACAGTTACCGTTTTTTTTTTTTTTTTACTTTAAAGCCTTAATACCCAGTTATATTCTGTGCTTCTAGAAAAACATCCAGCTTTTTCTTCAGCAATCTATAGTAGTTGCTGAAACTACTTCCTGAGAAGCCGATTCCACATTTTCCCAGACCTTACAGTGAAGAGTCCCTTCCTTGTCCTGAGCTTAAACTTCTTTTCCACGCAAAGAGTGCCTTCTTGTTCTTAATAATGATCTGAAAGTGAATAATTGGGAAGAGAGTTTTCTATATGGACCATTTATATATTTATACAGGGTGATCATATCCCCCCTTAAACGTCTCTTCTCAAGGGAGAATAGATTCAGTTCAGCTAATCTCCCCTCATCGCTGAGCTCCTCCATTCCTTTTATTAGTTTAGTTACCCTTCTCTGCACTTTCTCCAATTCCACAATATCCTTTTTGTGAGCTGGTGCCCAAAACTGGACTGCAAATTCCAAATATGGTCTGACCAATGCTTTGTACAGGGGCAGGATTATGTCTCTATCTCTGCAGTCTACTCCTCTTTTAATACATGAAAGTACTTTGCTAGCTATAGATATTGCACCTTGGCATTGAATGCTGTTATTAAGTCTACTATTAAGTTCTACCAGAATGCCCAGATCCTATTCTATTTCTGACTCCCTCAAGTGTATTCCCCCTAGACAGTATGAAGCATGCATGTAAGCTCCCAAGTGCATAACTTTACATTTATCTATAATAAATGTCATTTGCCACTTGGCTGCCCAATCAAACAGTACATCTAGGTCTGCTTGTATAATATAGACATCTTGAATGAACCTAAATCCATTACATAGTTTGGTGTCTTCTGCAAACACAGAAATGGTTCTTTTCATCCCAAACTCTATATCATTTGTGGGGTACACCACTAAAAACCTTACACCATTCAGAGTATTAATAATTAATTACAACTCTCTGGATGCGGTTTTTAGGCCAGTTCCCTATCCATTTACAGACTGACGTTTCTAAACCTATCGACCCTAACTTCCATATTAACTGTCTGTGGGGTACAGTGTCAAGTGCTTTAGCAAAGTCCAAGTACACTATATCAACTGCTACTCCACTGTCTATCTGTTTACTTACTTCCTCATAAAAAGAGAGTAAATTTGTTTGACAACTTCAGTCTTTTTTGAAACCCTGCTGACTATCACTTATATTATTTTCTAGCAAATATTCCTCTATGTGGTTCTTTATCAAACTCTTCCGGACCTTTCCAACTATGGACGTTAAACTAACCAGTCTGTAGTTACCTGGTAATGACTTTGCTTCCTTTTTGAAATAAAGAACCACATTTGCCTTACGCCAATCTATCAGTACCTTGCCAGTGTCTAAAGAGTCTCTAAAAATTAAAAATAATGGCTTTGAAATAACAGAGCTCAGCTCTTTGAGGACACATGGATGTAATGCATCAGGTCCTGGTGCTTTGTCAACCTTTGCCCAGCTGTTTCCCAATTTTGCCCAGCTGTTTCCCAATCATATCAATTCTGAGCCGTTGTGACCCATTTAAGGCAGTGACTTTGCCATTATGAATTTGGACTTGAGCTCTGCCATTTTCCTTAGTGTACACAGAGCTAAAAAAAAGTGTTTAGTAAATCTGCCTTTTCTTTATCTCCAGTTACCAACCCAGCGACATCCTTTAAGGGGCCTACATGCTCAGATCTGATCTTTTTGCTATTAATATAGTTAAACATTTTTTGGGGTTTGCCTAACTTTTCTTTGTAATCTGTCTTTCATTTTGAAGTTTTGCACATTTTATCTTCTTTTTACATATTTGACATATCCTTTATTGTTTTTAAATGATGAAGGTGATCCTTCATTTTTATATTTTTGGAAAGCCATTTTCTTGTTCCTTATGGCTTTTTTGAACATGAGCTGTGAGCCACATAGGTTTTATTTTAGCCTCTTAAACTTATTACCCATTGGAAAATATTTTTCAGTGTGCTTTTGTAGAACAGACTTGAAACATTCCCATTTCTGTTCTGTGTTCTTTGAGGACAATATTGTCTCCCAGTCCAAGTCACAGAGAGGCACCCTTAATAATGAAAAATTTGCTCTCTTAAAATAAATGTTTTCATCTTTCCTGTTTTTGCTTCCTGTTTACAGCTTACAATAAATGAAATCATATTATGGTCACTGCTACCCAGATTCTCCTTTATATGCACATTTGGTATAAGCTCTGCATTGTTAGAAATAACTAGGTCCAACAGAGTATCATTTCTAGTTGGGGGTTCTATAAACTGTACCATAAAATTATCTTGTATTAAATTCAGAAATGTCCTACATTTTGCTGTTCCTGTAGTGCCATTACTCCAGTCAGGATAGTTGAAATCTCCCATGAATAAAACACTTCCACTTTTTGCTGCTTTTTCTATCTGTGCTAGTAGTTGATTTTCTATTTCTTCCTTAGCACTGGGGGGCCTTTAGTAGACTCCAATAATTAATTGTGTGTTATTCAAGTCCACCCCTAATGGCTCAACCTCATCGCTTTTTCCATCCGCAATTTCTTCTTTCACATTTACTTTCAGATCACTTCTAACATACAGAGACACCGCCACCCTTTTGTTTGACTCTGTCTTTACGAAAGAGAGTATACCCGGGAATATTGAAAGCCCAGTCATGGGAAGAACAAAGCCAGGATTCCAACTCCCCTATCTTGCTTGCTAGACTTCTAGCATTGGTGAACAGGCTCTTTAAAACATTGCTGCTTTTTCCATCATTGTTTGACAAATCCTTTTGTTTTTCAGTACCACTAGTACTGCACAATCCAATGTTGTACAGAGAAAATAAAAATGGCCACAACTGAGCCCACAGTGTGGGCACAAGTGAAAGCCTTTTAAGGATAAATAAAGCCCCCTGGCAATTCAATTCTGTCTGTTTTTGTACGCAAAAAGCGTTACATTGTTTTGCATGGAAGTTTTTTTTTTTTTTATTGTAGGATTACAATTCTTAGGCATAACTCACCGAAATATGTCCAATATTTATAAATTTATTATTAAACTTTATTTAAATAATAATAAACTTTAAATGAAAAAAAAAATCTATTAAAAAAATGGTGCATAAATATACTGAAACCTGTAATATTACTGTACAGCATGTATAATCTATATATCATTATATATTGTGGGAGTTAGCTTGACAAATGGTAGGCAGGTAGCAGGACTGGATGCCGCAATCAGGGTTTTATTGAAAAAGAGCAGCAACAAAATTATCCCAACAGGATGGCTTAACGTCAGCTGGTTCTATAGGAGTCCATTTTCAAATAGGCAGAAAAAAACAGAGTCACCTTGTGCAGAATTAATTATTAATACTCTGAATGGTGTAAGGTTTTTAGTGGTGTACCCCACAAATGATATAGAGTTTGGGATGAAAAGAACCATTTTCACATTCTGTGTTTGCAGAAGACACCAAACTATGTAATGGATTTAGGTTCATTCAAGATGTCTATATTATACAAGCAGACCTAGATGTACTGTTTGATTGGGCAGCCAAGTGGCAAATGACATTTATTATAGATAAATGTAAAGTTATGCACTTGGGAGCTTACATGCATGCTTCATACTGTCTAGGGGGAATACACTTGAGGGAGTCAGAAATAGAATAGGATCTGGGCATTCTGGTAGAACTTAATAGTAGACTTAATAACAGCATTCAATGCCAAGGTGCAATATCTATAGCTAGCAAAGTACTTTCATGTATTAAAAGAGGAGTAGACTGCAGAGATAGAGACATAATCCTGCCCCTGTACAAAGCATTGGTCAGACCATATTTGGAATTTGCAGTCCAGTTTTGGGCACCAGCTCACAAAAAGGATATTGTGGAATTGGAGAAAGTGCAGAGGAGGGTAACTAAACTAATAAAAGGAATGGAGGAGCTCAGCGATGAGGGGAGATTAGCTGAACTGAATCTATTCTCCCTTGAGAAGAGACTTTTAAGGGGGGATATGATCACCCTGTATAAATATATAAATGGTCCATATAGAAAACTCTCTTCCCAATTATTCACTTTCAGATCATTATTAAGAACAAGAAGGCACTCTTTGCGTGGAAAAGAAGTTTAAGCTCAGGACAAGGAAGGGACTCTTCACTGTAAGGTCTGGGAAAATGTGGAATCGGCTTCTCAGGAAGTAGTTTCAGCAACTACTATAGATTGCTGAAGAAAAAGCTGGATGTTTTTCTAGAAGCACAGAATTTAACTGGGTATTAAGGCTTTAAAGTAAAAAAAAAAAAAACGGTAACTGTTGATCCAGAGAACATCCAATTGCCTCATGGAATCAGGAAGGAATTTTTTTTCCCCTGTTGAAGCAAATTGTACCAGGGGTTTTTTTGCTTTCCTCTGGACCAACTATGTCCATAGGGTTTATATCTGAGATATATTTATTTCCCTAGTCGTTGAACTTGATGGACTTATGTCTTTTTCACACCTAACCTACTATGTATCTATGTAACTATAAGCCTTTTCTCTTTGCTTTATCCAGCTCAATCTTTTAATAACTCGCTGAGTTATTCCCTCTGCCTCTCCCCTGACATCTGAGACAGATCCGAAACCTCATCCACCTCAGAATCAGGGGGTCAATCTCTCTCTCTCTCTCGTGAATTCCCCGCCACGCCTCCCGCACATACCGACACTTGCACCAACGTCTCCTGGGAAATGAAAAAAATGAAATTCTTAAGCAAGAAAGCCTTTTGAAAAACCTAAGTAGTGTAGTGGTCCATTCAGGGAGAAATGTATCATTGAACGTCACTTCTAACACCAAACTGGTCAGTCTAGCAACATGGAGGAAGTTCCTGGAGGGTTCAAGGAAGCTGAGGAGGAGCTTGGAAGATGCCTGACTCTTCTCTAGGAGGGGAAAGTTTGCTGACAGAGAGACCGCTTTGTCTTCCAGATGGATGACCCTGACCAGGCAAAGGACAAGGTACCTGGCACCAGCACCGGAGTTGTGGTATCAAGCTTTCGGCCTTTGCAAGCCGAGGCCTTCCAATGCACACTTGTGCATAGGTGTAAGGGCAGCATAGGCAGAAAGGGAGAAACAAGCATTGTTCCTGGTAAAAGGAGCATACCAGCATGTGGTAAGACCAGGATGTGTTTGGAAGATGGTGGGAATGCTGGGACCGGTAATCTCACTGTGCTGGGTGCTTCAGAATCACCAGGAGGTGCTGTAGTGACTATAATGCTGTTAGGGAATCAGCTGCTCCTGTAAAGACTGCACCTGAATTACTTTACAGAAAGTTCTAATGTTGTTGGAGATTTTACAGACTCAAGCATACCAGCAAAAGTTTCGGGTGATTTTGCAGTTTCAAGTACAAGGCCAGTCCCCCATGCGTTTATACTCATATACTGCTATGGCGGGGGGAGGCATTGGTCCTGGCGTGCAGAGAGAAAGACTTGGGGGTTTTATGCCTACATTTACTGTAAATTCCAAAACCTAGAACAAGAAAGGGCACTCCCCCCACTAGAAATGTTGTTCCTAAAGAAAAATGGGTTTTTCAGTTGATGATATTTTTGCATTCATTCCTCCCATAGACAATGGAGAATATGATTTGTCACATAGAGTGTCCGGACAAAGTATAGTAAAACCAATCACCATTTTGGTAAGGAATATACTTTTTATCAAGTATACTAAAACATGAGTATTCACAAGCTATTGAGTACATTTGAGATTACAGTACATTAGGTTTTGAACCTTAATCGCTAATAGTACAGTTGAATATGTGAGATTTACCAATAAAACGCTCTGGGAAGTATACTTGATAAAAATAGTTTTAATTACTATACTAATTCATATACTATAATTTGGCTTGGCACTAATCAGGTACCCCTGGCTTTTGCAACTAAAGTTTCAGTATCTTCTTTATTTCGTGTGATCTGAAAAAGCTACCAGTCCTGCTTTTTACAAGCTCCCTCAACTCAGACTTACTGCTACACAGGTCCGGAACTGATACCTGTGCCTGAAAGAAATCTTCAAAGGATTGTCCAACATTCTTGCCTTACAACAATTCTGAATTAGGTTTCCAGATACTCCTCCCTCTGAAACTTAAAACACTGGTGCTGAACATAAAACACCAATAGTGCAGTTACTTCCCAGGGAGTTTTATTGTTAAATCTCACGTATTCAACTGTACTATTAGCGATTTAGGTTCAGCACCTATCTCAAATGTACTCAATAGCTTGTGAATACTCATGCATGTTTTAGTATACTTGATAAAAAATGGTTTTATTTGTTTTTGAATGTTAATAAAAAAAATGTTTTATCAGCTAGTCATGGTGCCATGTAAAAGCCTACTTTCTTCTCTCCTTCCTACTACCAATTTCAGCTTTTTCAGATCCCTTGGTAAAAAAGAAACAACGTGATAAATATGTAAACTATCAGAGATTGTGCAGAAGGCTTGACCAACTTGTCTCGAGGAAAGGTAACCCTAAGGGGATTGCCAAGGAAAAACCTTTTTTTAGGAAAAAACAAAATGACCAGCAGGCCTCCTTGGTTCTGGAAAGTGGATATGGGAAATACCACTTGCCTGACCCTTGTCAGAATTGCAAACAAGGTTAAGCAGTTAAGTCTGTGGAAGGTCTGATTGACAAAGCAGGTTCCCTAGTCTAGGGCAGAGATCCTGGATGTCATCAGAACACTTTATGAAGATCTCCTGGGAAGGAAACCCCTCAGGCAAAACAAGATGGAGTGTTCTTTAAGATCCACACCAGGTTTAGGAAATGTTTCACATTCTGCTGTGGATTTGACAAGACCAATCACAGCCGATGGGATATGTAATGCTATAGATAAGCTGGCCACTAAGAAATAGCCTGGGAAAGATGAACTGACAGCTGAGTTTTATAAATGGTTTAAAGCCAGTGTGGCCCTCCTGGATGGGTTGGAAATTTCAAGTCCGTGTTCAAGCCTTTTTTTGCGTAAATGGGAAACTGGGGAAAATTTGAAAAAGACAATGATCCATCCAGGAGGGCTTCCTGGTTATGTTGTAATTTTGTAGGGTGAAAGGATAGACTAGCCTTTGGAGGCAAATTAGAAGGTGAATATTATTTTAAAAAAAATGTATACTATACTTTACATAAATCAAATAGGTTGTGACACAAAAGATTCAATAACTGCAGACACCAGGAAAAAACATCCAGGAATGAAATTAATTAATATGTATCCTATCTTACTCTACATATACATTTTGTTCTGGGCTGTTAACAGCATTATATTGCTAATATATATATCCCCCATTTCCCTGATTGGAATAAGTTGGTTTGGAAGTCCTGCAGATGCTTTTAACAACTCTCCATCCTGTGATTTTTGTAATACATAACTTCAGCTTTCAAGCTATTCTCCAATTTCAATTCTCCCCTGAGGAAGCCTAAGGGCGAAACGCGTCGGAACCTGGGACTCCATTGAAATTTATACTGAGATTATACTTGAAACCTGTGTACTGTATATAAGTAATCACATATAAATCTCTTTTTGTGCCACAACCAATTTTGATTTGTTTTAAGTTTAGGAGTATACTATACATTGTTAAAATAATAACATTCACCTTCTAATTTGCCTTCAAAAGCCTGTCTATCTTTTCACCCTATACAATTACTATATAACTCAGGCTAGGCAATCTAGAATACCACTAAGGATAAAGGCTAGAACCCCTACTTGTTATTCACCCCTTTGCCTAACCTTCCTAGGTCTGAAAATACTGAAGCAATAGCAGATCACAGCAAAGGACATTAAAAACCTTACTAGGAAAATTCTAGCGAGGTGAATTTTGTCCTCATTCTTTGATAGGTCATTGACTTTAGGAAATTGCCCAAGTTCAGTTGTGAGGGAGGGGCTGAGATTAATTAGTATGGAAAGGTTACCCATGAAGTTTAGGGACATGACTTTGCTCGCCTTTCACGGTAAACTTTACTTGAAGATTGTTCAGCACTGAAGATACTTCATCTGCTTGGGACTGGAAGGTTGGGAAACAGAAGAAAATATAGAGCACTATCTCCTATGATGCCCTCTAGGTATTCTCTGTCCCAGTTGCACAAGTTATGTGGAGTAGGAATATGGAGAATTGAGACTCACCAGGATTTTGATACATTCTTTATAGTTTGTGTGGTGGTCTGATAATGCAGTGTCAGGCATGCATTGGGAAAAAAAAAATCTTCCATTTGAGGTGGTGGTGAATGATTGTACGTTTTGGGAAAAACTCAAGATCTTGAAAAGGGAAGAATGACGAGGGGGCGTGGAGGAATATTAGGTATTCTTTTGGTGTACTTTCCTTCTCAGGGTGAGTGGGTTTCTCTGTCTATCTCTTATACACACCTTAGATTTTGTTGTATAAATAGATTTTTGAAAAAGGGTACATACATATATGGTGAAGGATTTGTGCTTTTTGGCCTTGCTTAGTATATGTTAGGAGTTTCTGTGAAAAAATATTTGATATTTTTGCTTGAAATTAAGATATTTCTATATTTTAAGTTTACCATATCTCCTAATAATTTAATAATAATTTATAAATAAATAATTTTTTTTGATGTATATATTGTAAATATTGTATACATATTGTAATTGCAAGATATATTTTTTTTAATTTAAAGTTTTATAGGGTGAATTTAGCATAAGGAATTTCTAACATATGACAACATATAAATGAAAACATCAGAAATACAAGGGAGTATTATTAACAGTGGTAAAGGTTCATAATTACAGAAAAAAAAACATCATCCATGGGAACAAACCCCCAAGTACAAAGCACTCAAATCCCCTCTTTATAATCACTTTCGCTCGTGCAAAAATATGTGAAGACTTCCTCATAACACCTCCATGAATGCACCCTACATTTTTCTTATTTTCTTATACAAAAAAGGGGGGGGCAGGACCTTAATGGGTAGTCAATAGGGGGAGGGGGGGCACAGTGAAAGGAAGCGGAAATATGGAGTTCCCTAAAAGACAGGGTATGGCAAGAAAAGAGAAAGAAATATAGGAAGGGGCGTGAAGGTTTTCTCACACATTGTTAGAGTATAGATTTCTCAATGAGTGTTTTATATATCTGAAGAGAGTGCCTGCAAATATTCAAAAGAACATGGCTCTATAAAACCATCTTCATCCGGTGGCTTCCTCTGTACCTTGCAGAGAGGCCGTGAGGTCTTCCATCAATTGGAGCTCATTGACATTGAGTTTTTGTTTAAAAATTATGGGTAAATCAGTAAAATTTGGCAGCAAGTTATGTACCTTTTCCCAGAATGGACGAACCTTCGGACAATCGCATAAAATGTGCAGGAGTGTGCCCCTGTCTGCCTTGCATCACCAACATTTAGTCTGATACTTTTGGGTCTATATTATGAAGAAACGAAGAGACTAAGTACCATCTTGTTAAAAGCTTGTACCCAGTTTCCTGGTATGTGGAACTGATTGACGAAGCCTGAGTAGTAGAAATTAGTGTAGTAATTTGTGTTGAAGTAAAGGTAACATTTAAGTCCTGCTGTCACCTTTGTATATATCAGTGTGAAGCCTGTGGCTGGAGCAATAGGTTCAGAATAAAGCATAGAAATCAAGAGGCGTATGGGCCTACACATAATTTTTAAGCTCAGTAAGTGGTCTACAAAAATTATCTGGACTTGGGAGGGAATGTAGAAAATGGTGTCATTGATGGATTCTTCAGAAACCCAGTGCTCCATATATGTCTGAGGAACTCATTTCAGATAAGGATGGCCAAGATCACTACTAGAGGAAGAAACTAACGTTTCTTGCCCCCAGGTCAGCTGTGGGTCTGAACGCTAGGGTTATATCCTGAATTGGGTAAACTATTTTGTAAATAGTGACAGGGTGTCTCCTTCAGTAGGGTTTGCACACAGATTTGATGTAGTTGGGTCATCGCTCACAGTAGCGTGATCAGTGATATTTTAGTAAAAAATTGCTGTATCCACTGTTTCTATTTGGTAGGTCGGGGCCACTCTATCACTCTGCCTAAATGAACCAATGTGTAGTAAACTAAAAGATCTGGAACTCCCTCCCCACCTTGTTTTTAGTCAATGAAGAATGTTAAAATGAAGCATAGGCCTCTTAGGGTCCTAATAAATTTTGTTTATTTATTAGGACCCATAAGATCTTGCAGAAGAAAAGTAGGGACCTTAATTGGTAATGCCTGCATTACACATTGTAGTTTGGGTAGTAACACTATTTAGGAACTTAGCAAGTTAGGAAGATCTTTTTGTATCCTAACCCCTAAGTACTTGATCGCATCCAGGGCCCAGTAAAATGGTAATGTCTTGCAAATTTCTACAGAGGGCTTTGTAGGGTGGCTGTTAAAAACCCATAATTTTATATGATGATATACTCATGTACGTAACTGAACGTGAAGTCAAGGGCAGAATATATGTCATTTATCTATCTTACTTGACTGAGTTGATGCTATTTTGGAGTTTAAGACTGCCCAAAAGGTTAGAGCAAATTTTTATGACTTGTATTAGCATATTGTTTCCGTTCTCTGTTTCTGTCTATATAACCATATTTGAATGTATGGAAAGGTATATATCACATTGTAACTATATTCGGAGACGTCACATCCATCGGGCATCACCAAACAAACACATATTTACACAAGATTTGGGAGACATCGAAGAACCTAGAATCAGGAAGAAAAGGAAATCCAAACAGATGATCCAGACCTACTGAGACTTTTGGATGAAAGGAACCAGAGAAAGGTCCCAAATTCCACACAAGAGAAGTTTTAACCCTTTCTGAGATGGAAAGAATTGCAGAAGTCTTCTGGGGAGTAAGTATGGACTTTTTTAATTCTTTGGCTAATAAAAGTGATGTGCAGTGTTCTGTATTAGGAAATAGGTCAATTGCAGCATTATGGAATTAATTAGTTTCCCAGTGTATTCAAGAAAATTCAAAGTTACATAAAAAATTCTTCACTGAAATAAAATAAAGCATAAACTAAAAAATGTGATGAAACCTATCACAACATTTAATTTTTTAGTCACAAAAGCTGAACAGTGTTGTTCTAATAACACAAGTGATCACAGTCAGGATGTACAGGATAGAGTTATTGATTGTTGGAATTGTCAGATTTTAAGGAAATACATTGATGAGTTAGAGCAGAAGTTAGAGGCTCAAACACAATTGTTTTTACAATCACAAAATAATGTGGGACAAGTAGCTACAAATAGTAAGAATACAGACGAATATTCCTCATCTTCTCCTGATACAGAGGAATGAGTACAGGAGTCACAAAGTGATGCGATATTTAAGTTAAAACTAAAAAGCAGGTAATCAATTTAAGTAAAGAATTTCCTAAACATGGTGAGAATATTAGCATATTTTACAATGCTCACATATTTGAGACATATTGTGATAAATATGAATTGTTCATTGAGCAGAGAAACTCTGTTTCCTCTCTGGATTCCCATACATTTTTTTTTACAAAGGATTAATTTTATTAGGGAAATTTTCAGATGACAGATGTACTGATAGGCCACAAGATACAGAGAGAGACAGACCTAAACATTTGGCTTTCTGTGTGACAGGTGACAGAGTGTTAACTGTTGATATCCTTAAGAATAAGGGAGGATGAAGGAAGATACGTTTTCCTATATGAGCATGTTTGAAAAAGCATACAATCTTATATTTGAATATCCTCAACCGAAAGTTCTAAGGAGAACATTTGTGAAGTTTAATTTAGATGCTGCCACGCTTACTTTAGCCAGTGAGAAAGAAACTTTATATGAGGCAGCTACATTTCTTGATAAATTCTCAAACATAAGATAGTTCAAGCGGAATACCAAGAGGCAGTAAAAGACTCAAAAAGTGCTCACTCATCAAATGCTAGATGTTTGGCATAGTTTTAATCCCCGCAAATGGGACTTTACATTTTTCTCCCACCCTCATCAGACGTATTCCAGAATCGATCATTTCTGGATTCGCCAAGCTGACCTACACAGAGTTAAAGGGTGTTTGATAGGAGTGTTAAGATAATGTTTTTATCTGATCGCTCCCCAGTAATTTTACACATTCAGCTCACTCATGAAAAACCCAAATTCTGGAACTGGCTTAATGAAAACCTTTTGAGAGATTTAGTTGTAGTTAAAGAACCTGAAAAAGAATTGCAGCACTATTTTGCCACAAACAAAATGCAGGGCAGCAACCCCTTAGTAGTCTGAGAAACCCACAAGGCCATAATTAGAGGTCACTTTATTAAACACGGTGCAAGGTTTAAAGCTAGACAACAGAAAATTTTGAATCTCTTTCATAACATTAGCGAGCTTGAAAAAATACATAAAAGGGATCCCACGGCAGAACTGGGCCAAAGCTTGTTCTCTTTGAGATCTCAATTGTCAACGCTATGTCTCAATAAAGCCAAGGATACTTTACGAAATGTAGAAGATCATATTATGAATTTGGGAATAAAAATAGCCGTAATCTAGCAAGAGCTCTGCAGGGGTAAAAGAGCGTACTTCTTCCATTTTTTGTAGATCAAAAAGGGTCTAAAGCTACGTACACACGTCAAATTTTTATCGCCCAATAATCGGCTCAGGGCAGATATTGGGCAAAAATCTTGTGTGTACAGCCCGTGTAGTTCATCTTCCGTAGATCTGTCTTGGTGGATCCACAGACAATGAACGATGAGTGATCCTAATGCAAAGGGAGGGGGGGGGAGCGTGCAGCAGGGTGCCGCTCCGTCACTCCCCTTTCCATAGAGCAGAACAGTACTGTATGTACAGCACTCGTTCATGCATTGTGCCATTCTTATCATTGGAAAGAATCATAAAAGATTGCACGTGTGTATGCAGCTTTAGAGATATCAGGTACGAGACTTTGCAGCAGAGCTTAAAAATTATTATACGTCACTTTATGATATAAGTGCCATCTTCTGTAGCAGCAGCAAAGAAGTAATTAGCCAAAGTTTGGATGCCCACACTCTCCCCCAGTGACATTGAAACTTTGGAGTCCCCAATAAGTAGCAATGAAATTTTGACAGTATTACCGAGTACACCTTCAGGTAAGACTCCTGGCCTATAACTCCTGGTTCTACACTGACCTACTACAAAAAGTTTCAGGAAATATTGCTGCCTCATATGGCGAACACTTTTGGCGCTATTTTAGTGGGCAAAGCTTTCCACCCAGACTCCCTAAGGGCACACATTACAATAATTCCGAAGGAAGGGAAGGACCTGGCTAACAGCTCCAGCTATAGATTCAACCTCCTTCTTAACCACCCTAGCGGTATTCCTGAGTGTGACTCGGAGTGGATTTTCCAGGCAAAAATCGGTATTCTCGAGTCACACTCGGGGTAGCCTTTATCTAAAAATGCCCCACTTACCTTGCTCCGTCGCTGTCCCCCCGCGTCATGCTGGTCTTCGCAGGTCCCGGGGACAAGTCCTTCCTCCTCAACCTCTAGCCCGCGAATGCAGAAACGATCTCCGGGGTTTCCCAGTGTCATGGGTGCATGCGTCAGTTCAGACAGGCGGATTGGCGGGAATTTGAAATAATTTTGTATTGGATTCAATACAAAATAGCTGTATTGAGTCTAATAAAAAAAAATATTCATATAATATATATATATATATATATTTTTTTTTTTTTTTAACAGATTGTTGTGTTTTGTTATTTAAAGTTTTTTTTATTAAATTTGTTAAATTTATTAAATATTGGTGAGTTATGCCTAAGAATTATAGCCTAAATGAAAAATAAATTTCCATGCAAAAAATTGTACCGCTTTTTGCATGAAAATTTGGACAGAATTAGACCGCTAGAGGGGTTAAGTAAGATTTAAAACTTTTTACTAAAATCTTGGCAATGAGACTACAGAGGGTCATTAGAAAAGTGATTCACACAGATCAAGTGGGGTTTGTACCGATGAAGGAAGCTAGAGATAACACTACCAAGGTACCTAACTGGATCAAACTGGCTTCCTCGCACTCTACGCTTCCCTTCTTGCTATCCACAGATGCAGAGAAGGCATTCGATAGAGTGGATTGGACATTTATGAATCAAACATTAATGCATATTGGTTTAGGCCCAAAAGTGTTAGCTTGGATAAGATCAATATACTCCTGCCCATCAGCGGCAATCAGGGTTAATGGAACCCTCTCAGAATGTCTCCCTATATTAAATGGCACCCGACAGGGTTGTCATTTTTTCTCCACTTATAATTATCCTGACATTAGAACCCCTTTTAAAGGCTATCAGAGCCAATTCAAAAATCATAGAACTAATGAAATGGTTCTTTTAAGCAATAGGTGGAACTGGAACTTTCCAACCATCGGCGCCATGGTTGGAAAGCAACTTGTTCACGAAGCTCAAACAGCATCCTCTTCCTACCCTGAAGGTGTGTTCTATAGTGTTCCCCCTCCCTATTATAGCGCCATCACCTTCTCCGCTCTACCCAAGGAAATCATACAAAAGTTTAGAGATTACTCTGTTCCTAATGATCCCTCATTCTTTTGCTCCAACCTAGCTTCCACTACCTCAGATTCCATAAGACATCTATGTTTAGACACCTGCTGAATGCAGCTAAATTCTGTATCCCACTAAACTGGAGATCATGTTTATGTCCCTCCGTATCACAATGATTTAAAATTATTAATGGCATTATGTTAGCCTTTATGACAGAACTGAGAAATTCGAGAGTACTTGGTTTTACTGGAAGGAATTTCTGATTTCTCAGGACTTTGAAAGATGTGTGTCTTCCGGTTGTTGAAATGTCATGGTCTAGGTAATCCCTTTTTTGTATGTATTATATTAAATACTCTCCAGCTCTAATAATGATTGCACTGTTTTCTGTTTGGATATATGTTCCCATATTGTACATTGAGATGTCTGCTGTGCAGACTTTTATTATACTGATCTTTTGTATACTGTAATCTCTGAAATAGTTTCATATTGCTGGTTTTGCACTATTTTTGTTGTTTTGTGTTTGTTTATTTCTGTTTTTACAAAATAAATAAAGAATGTTATAAAAAAATGAATCCCCCGACGAATGGCTTGTGCACGTCTCATACCATCATCTAGTGGGTTTTAGGGGTTCTTGTTCTCCCTTAAGTATAATGATAATTGTGAGTTCAGGTCCGCCAGTACCACTGGGTCTTGGAGTAGGCTCTCATTTAAACACCAGTGTATGTCTGATGTTCTCGCAGGTGTCGTACTAAGAGTGAGATGGGTTACATAGTTACATAGTAGGTTAGGTTAAAAAAAGACATAAGTCCATCAAGTTCTGGGTGTGTGGTCTGATACTATTATACTACCTATTTGAGTCTATGCATATGGGCAGATCAGTGGGCATATGGGCAGAGTCACCTCCTAAAATCAGTATGCTTTCAGTAAATTCTAAAAGGGAATGAGTATGCCTTCGGTAAATCAAAAAAATTGCATTTAGTTTGTATTGGGGGCGTCGACTGTAGCAAACGTAAATAATTGAGCGTTAATTTGACCCTTAACAAATAGGGTCCTACCCTCCACTCCTTTAGTGTTGGCATCACCAGTGGCCCCATCGTAAGCCCACGGGTAGTGGAGATCTTTCAGATTAGGGATTTTATCAGTCCGAAAGTGGGCTTCTTGTATAAAAGTAATTTGGGCTTTCTGTCTGTACAGGTCATGTAAAGGGACGGTCCTTTTCTCAGGTATGTTGAGGCCCTTTGCATTCAGTGATAACAACACTGAGGTTTGTAATTGGATGTCTAAATATGATTGTTTAGACTTGTGGGCTCAGAATAACAGGATTGGGTGTTGGAGTGATATAGGGCTGAAGAAGTGGGCCTTTAATGAAGGGAAATGTATGGGTAGGATAAAACATTGATTGGTACTACGAATTGTGAATTTACCTTAATAACCTAATGTAATAAGGACAGCCTAAGTGGGGGAAGTGGAACTCAACAACACTGGAGCGGAAACGTATCCTGCAACCACTACTACATTCAGGTACAGTAAACAGTTTGAAAGGTTCATTAAAAAACACAAGTTTTATGCTTAAATCTCACTAGCATTCTTTGAAACCAACAATTCAACAGCTAAACATTAACAGGTAGTATATACAGGGGTGTAGTCGTAAAAAAAGTAGAAGGGCAAAGTACGTGCTGCCCCCACTACACCCCTGCCTATGTGTCACTCAAAGGGGAAGAAACTTTCCCCATTTTAACGTCATGAAACCAGAACCCAGCACCTCTACCATCACAGGTCTGAGCCTATGATGGGAGATTGGGCGGGTTGTGATCAGAGAGACAACCCGCCCATTGTCCTGAGCCTGCAATTCCAAATGGGAGACATGGTCCGCTGCTCTGGCCGGTGTGCCCCCCCCCCCCCCAGCAGGGTCCTTCTCCTGACCCAGTGGGGGGGAAGATCGGTCAGAGCCGTGAACCACTAAAGAATCCTTTGCACAATGAAAGTGGGCACGTGTGTATTGGATCGCATGGCCCTCTTTATAGTAAGTCTGAAGCCCAGATTGTTTAGGTGCTGTGGGGCGCGCTCTGAAGAAACATGTCCTCACAGCGCTATTGCGTAGCCACACTCCCACTGCAAGATCTTTTATTAAAACAAAATTTACAATCTAATGTAAACTTACAAAGAGATGGGCGAAGTAGGGTTTAAGAGACAGAAGAAGATGGGTGGGCAGCTTTGAAAAGAAGGGTATTAAGTTTTCCTTTTTTTTAACATACAGAAAGTAGAAGCAAGCTGACTAGGATGAGGAAAAACCATTCCAGAAAGTCGTGGAGCCATGCATGTGACAAGGTTATGAGTAATGAAGTCAATAATAGGTCATTGGGGAAGCAAAAAGAGCGGCTAGGGGTTTATTTCTCTATCAGGCAAGGGCATGAGAAAGAAACAAACTCCACTTTTTTAGACCCTTCCCAATCCCAAAAAAAGCAGGCAATGGAACAATATGTTGTGAAAAGAAATTCCTCAATTCCAAACACCCAAACATCTTGAAATTATGAATTTTTCATCACACAACCTGTCCCAAGAGGAGACATATTTTGAAACTGGGTCTCTTCTTCTGCCCACTCGAAAAACCCAAATAAATCCTCTCATGTGGCTGCAGAAAAGTATGATGACTTTAAAATCCAAGAATTTAGAATTTAAGACCTACTTAAGACTTAAGACCTACTGCAACTCTTAGAGCAGAACAAAAACATACAGTCTTTGAAACTTTCCGACCAACACCCGTAGAAACCTCCAATATCACATTCATTGACACCCCAGATTCCTATAATATGCCTTAAATCTACATTCTTTCAACACATTCAAATATTTGAAGAAATAAACATGCTGGACCCTCCAATTGTCCTCCAACATATCCAATTTTTCACTGTCAGGAATTCCACAGGCAGGTAGCCCGGGATTGCCCAAGGTACAGAGTGTAAGGTCTTCAACAGGGCACCCTACAAGAGGTGATGGCCCAATAGCCTAGAGGCCACGGGGTTCTTTGCTGCTGAATGCCACCAGGTTGCGACCCTCAGGGTCATCCTAACTGAGGAAGGAAGGCTGGAGACAGGTCCAAGGCAATGCGAGGGTCAGGGCATGCAGCAGACAGACATGGTCAGATTCCAGGCACAGGTCAGGGCAGGCAGCAGATAGACGTGGTCAGTTTCCAGGCACAGATAAGGTAAAAAAAAAAACACAAAGAAACATTGCAGGGTATCAAGGTAAGTCATATCATTAGCCAACATTACTGTTAAGGCTAAAATAGCCTCTGTTCCTTTAAGGAGCTCCTCCTCCCTGGCCTGTGTCAGTGTGAGTAAGATAGGAAGTGCTGCATGCTCTGTCAGCCAGAGACAGAGAGGTTGATTCACCAAGCAAAATCGGAAGCTCGCTCGCGCATTTGTATTCGCGATCCAAAATCAGAACCCTTCGATCATTTTATCAACCAAATTTAATGCGCTGGCATATTCGCGCAGAAGTTATGAACCAAAATGATCTCGTCTCAGGAGACACGCATCCCTGGCAGTTTGACACTGGCGAGCTTTAATTAAAAGTCACTGTTCCCCTAAAAAAATCATTCTTTCTAATGGCACACATCTTTCACTCAGCCCTAAAAAAAAAATGTTTGCAGTGTTTAAATGTTTAAAACATTTATATGAGCTAAGAAATCGGCATATTTTAAAATTAGAAAGTGCTACTTAGTATATATCCAGCTTGATAAAAATTAGTTTACAGTGTTGCAACCAAAAGAAAAAGTATCAAAACAACAAGTGCAACAAATGTAACTATAAATGAAGCAAGTTTGTGAATGAGTAGAATGTAACATAAAAAAGTTGCACAAAAAACATGAAGCATTAAAGGTTCAAACTGACCTGTAAAATGGACTAGAGATGTGCACAGAACAGGGCGCAGGTGTGCACTAATCGATTGCTATCACCTCACCATTGAGTTTAACATCTGGTCTTGAATCACGCAGCTGAAAATTATTCCCCTTAATTGGCGTATTCAAGATCTTTGCTCATTTTTGCAGGAAAACGGCAGGCAAGTTAACTAGAACTCGGGCCTGACTCGCCGTAATAGAACTTGCTGATCGGAGCGTACGGGCATTTTATTGATAAATCAGGCCCAGAGAGTTAGTGCTAAGCTTGGCAATTCGAGAGGGCATACAAAATGGTTTAGCAGGGACAGCTGTGGGAACCGACAGTTATTATGATACCAACTCAACAGAAAGCTTGTCAATGTTTACAAGACAACCGTAAAATCATCATCAAGCCATTCGATGAGGGAAGCAATATTGTAATTATGGATAACATATAATATGAAAACATGTGTTTCCAGATTATTAACAACCAAGAATGGTATAAACCCATTTACAAAGATACTATAGATCATTTCTGTAAGGTGCTGGTCAGTCAGTACCAGTAATCTCCAGACACCTGTCATCAAATCTAATACCGGAGTCTTCACTTATAGCAACCCCCGCTCAGCCTCCTGAGACTGGTTGCGTCTCCAGGCATTCCATTGCCCCCAGGACTTAGTGCGCATGGGATGGTGTCTGGGGATAGGCAGGAAGCTGACCAGGAGCCCACAGATACACAGTACAGAAATTACCAGGGAATCCAGAAAACAAGCCAAAGTCAAACACAGGAGATCAGTCCACCAAATGAGGTACAAAGGAAAGCACAAGCAGAGCTGAGTTCAAGCAGATTGTCAGGAACGGGCAAGGGTCAGCAACAGAAAAACACAGCTAACGCTATACCAGGCACAGAAGACTGGAAGCAGAGAGGCTATGAACCCCTAGCAGCCAATAACAGCATGGGATTTCTCATGAAACACTCTGCTAATCAGCTGCAACACAGCTCCAATTCCTCTCAGCTGTGCAGCCTTAGTGCAGAGGATGCTGAGAGGAAAACCACAGCTAAGGGTAAACAAGGATGCAGCAATCCTCAGAGCATGAATCCTCAAACCCTTGTGCAGCCACTGGAGGAAACAGGCCGAGCACGCCCTCCTGCGTTGGGGCACCACCTGGGATTGTAGGGCCAAAGAGCACCTTTGAACAGTTTCTATGGGGAACTCTACATACTGATACTGGAGGCCTACTTGACAGGCAAAATGAACAAAAATATGAAAAAAACTTAACATGCTGTCACTCCTACTTTCTATGTACTGCCGGGGGTACATAACAGTCACTCAAACCCTTCAGGTCATCACATAATTTCAGGGATCAATTCCATTTTAAAAAAAATCCAGTGAGCTAGTGGACACCTATTTAAGACTTTATGTATCACAACTACTGTCTTACTTGAAAGATACCAAAGACCTTCTAAAAACGGTGGAGGGATTCCAAGCAACCTTCCCCCCTAACACTAGTAGCAATAGATGGTAATGTTCTGTACTGCAACATTCTACATATAAAAGGAGTAGAAGCAGTAGCTTAATTTCTAAAAGACACATGGAAACCCCACCCAATTCCAACGCTTTCATATTGTCACTACTATAATACATGTTGACACATAACATCTTTCACTTTAAAGACCAGGTTTACCTCCAGATTCAGGGGGTAGCAATGGGCACCAAGTGCCCCTTCATTTGCCAACCTCTATTTAGGAGGGTGGGAAAGAAACTTTTTTCAGATACAATTTGAGAAAATTTTTACTTAGTATATACCACTTATATATATAAGTGGTATATACTATCCATATACTAGTGGTATATACTATCTGTCAAATAAATATTGGAACATTCTGACCAGTGACCCCATATTAGAAACATTAAAATCCAAGCCTCACAGAAAAGCCAAATTCCTAAAAGACACCCTTGATCATAGTCATTACTCCAACAAAAATCCTTAAGGCACCCAGGACACACTTATCAATGTAGCAAATGCCAGCAATATAAGTTGGTGAAACAAAGTCAATACAATACACTTTCTAATGGATCTATACCTAGACCTAAACATAGAGTGGATTGCACCACACCTGGAATTGAACACATGATCATGTGCAAATGTGAATATTTTTACATTGGTAAAACAAAAAGATCCCTGAAGAAAAGAATATATAAACACACATATTCAATAACAAATGGCACAATTGTCACGCCAATCAGTTTCCATGTGGGTACACAACGTAATTTCAATATGGATTGTATCATGCATTTTCAAAAACCCACGAGGTGGGGATTAGGCCAAAATGATACTGCAGGCAGAGAACCAAATGGATTCTGAGTCTAAATGCAACCAAATTTCCTGGCTTAGATGAAGTTTTAAGATTTAGGGCTTCTCTCTAATAGCATTAATCTCCCTGGCGGTATTCCTGAGAGTGGCTCGGGATGGATTTTCCATACCAAAAGCGGTAACCCTGAGCCACACTCGGGGTGGAATTGCCAGGAAGTTTACCAAGTCCTACCTGGTTTCCACATTCCAGCGGAGTCCTCCAGCAGTGTCCACGGTGTCCTACAGCGATGCCCGGCATCTGTGTCCCCGGCGTGTGAATGTGGGACTCAAGGCCAGGGGAAGCAGATGCTGGCCAGGCATCAGCTTGCGAGTCTTAGGCTGCAAGGCGGGACCATTAGGCAGGTAGGTGGGACTGCTTTACATTTAAAAATCCTCATTAATCATACCACCAAGGAGGTTAAATTGTAACACTCAAAGATGTATTATACATATTTTTATGCAATATAAAGATAGATAGTTTAGATAATAGTCTCCCGTTCTTTGGTTGGGAACATCTTGGATGGGATGTATTTAGCAGGCTAAGGTGCCTTGTCTGTTTAAAGGCTTCAGGGAACTGTGTGTGTGTGTGTGTGTGTGTGTGAAGAGTCCTGGACCTGGCTAAGGAAGAGTTACATAGTTACAGTTACATAATAGGTTAGGTTGAAAAAAGTCCATCAAGTTCTAGGGAAATAAACCACTAGGGAAATAAACAGATATAAAACGCTATAGACATAGTTGGTCCAGAGGCAGGCAAAAAAAAAAACCCTGGTACAATTTGCTTCAACAGGGGAAAAAAATTCCTTCCTGATTCCACATTTTTACAGACCTTACAGTGAAGAATCCCTTTCTTATGTGGAGCTTAAACTTCTTTTTCCTCCAGACGCAAAGGCCCTGATTTAATAGGCTCTCCAAGGCTGGAGAGAATACACTTTCTTCAGTGAATCCTGAAAACCTGGAATGGATTTCCTAAAATCATTTACTATTTGCTAGCAAATATTTTAAATCCTGGACCAGATCCATTCCAGGTTTGCTGGATCACCCAACTTCACTGAT
Organism: Pyxicephalus adspersus; assembly: GCF_032062135.1. Classification (NCBI taxonomy): domain Eukaryota; kingdom Metazoa; phylum Chordata; class Amphibia; order Anura; family Pyxicephalidae; genus Pyxicephalus; species Pyxicephalus adspersus. Next base: position 81,725,697 of record NC_092862.1, on the reverse strand, counting down.
CAAAGTGTATTGTCTCCAGCCTTGGAGAGCTTCAATAAATCAGGGCCAAAGAGTGCCCTCTTGTTCTTTGTAATGATCTCTAAGTGAATAATGAAGAAGAGAGTTCTCTATATGGACCGTTTAAATATTTAAACAGGGTCATCATAACCCCCCTTAAACGTCTCTTCTCAAGGGAGAATAGATTCAGTTCAGCTAATATCTCCTCATAGCTGAGCTCCTCCATTCCTTTTATTAGTTTAGTTACCCTTCTCTGCACTCTCTCCAATTCCACAATGTCCTTTTTGTGAACTGGTTTTATGTACCCCTGTACTCATTCCCCAGGGTGGGGCTGTGGAGATCTAGGAGTCTCCTTATTAAAGAGGGCTTCCAGATTCCAAAGTGGAATCTTTATATTTTCTGGATCACTGCTACAAAGACAAAATGTCACAGTTTCTACCCAACCTGGCGCAAGAGAAATAAAAGCTGGCCCGTCTGAGCGGACTACTATGTGACCGGCTGTTTGAGGAGTTCCGCGCACCACATTCCACAAAGGGAGCTCAGGTGGACACTGCCTCCATCGTATCCTCCTGTAGTTGCAGCAGTAGTGGCAGCAGGCCGCTGCCAAAAGACTAGGCCAAGGCAGGGGGGATTTTCTGGATGCCTGGCGAAACCTGATGTGGCCACCTCAAACAAGTGACATGCGAGGGCATAACCATTGAGAACACATGAAGAGCAAGGTGCATGATTACGTTGGCTCTTTTCTGGTTAGTGGTGGTGTTGACGACAGTAGTAGTAGAGGAGGATGCCTGTCCTGACAGTAGTGACGCCATTCATTTTTTGGTCAACAGGCTTAAAATTTGCCTGCAGTTGCCACAGTATGCCATCAAGCTTCTTTCGTGCCCGGCATCCAGTTTTTTGTTTGAAAGAACCTTCAGTGCCGCTGGCGGAGTGGTCATGGACAGCCGATCACAACTGTCGCCGAAAAATATCAATCGCCTCACCTTTTTGAAAATGAACGAAAGGTGGGTTACTAACAGCTATCATACCCCCACTGCAGAGGTTACTGATTGATGGACACAAGCACTCACTGGCCAACCAAGATGCCTCTGAGAACCCACACTGCTTCTGTTCTGGATCTGTGGCTCAGCCTGCCTTGGTTGAATTTTTCCGCTAGTTATCGCAACGTACAGGGGTGGCATTCATCGCCAATGTTATACTTGCCATTGTGCCAGCTGGCAATATACTTAAATTTCTGCTGCTTCCGGGAGGCCAACAAACTGCAGATGAAAACCCCCAGTACTGCCAAACTGATAGGTACCATTGCCTTTGGCTATTTTTTCAGCTAAGTATTGTAAGATTGAGGGTTGACATTCATGTCATCCACTTCATGATGCAAACTAGCAATATCATCTACCTTCCTACCGTGTCTGTGCTGAAACACAAAACATCTTGGTCTGGTCCTCCTATGTTTAATCACAAATTCCATATATTTGTATTACACACTTCTGGGTGGCATTGATGATGGACTAAACCCAGCTCTAAATGCTAGTTACCAATGTGGTCCCCGCTCCTTCTCAGGGCCCACCACCTCCTCCTACTGCTGCTGCTGCCGCCTGTCAGTACTCCATTCACTATAATTGTTTTACACACTTCTGGGTGGCATTGTCAATGCACTACACCCAGCTCTAGTCGCCAGTCACCAATGCGAACCCCGCACCTTTTCAGGGTCCACCGCCTCCTCCAACTGCTGTTGCTGCTGCCTGTCAGTACTCCATTCACTATAATTTTATTACACACTTCTGGGTGGCATTGTCGATGCACTACACCCAGCTCTAAATGCTAGTTACCAATGCGGTTCATGCTCCGTCTCAGAGCCCACCACCTCCTCTTACTGCTGCTGCTGCTGCCGCCTCTCAGTACTCCATTCACTATATTTGTATTACACACTTCTGGGTGGCATTGTCGATGCACTACATCAAAGTCTAAATGCCAGTTACCAATGCGGTCCCCGCCTGTCAGTACTCCATTCATTAAAATTTTATTACACACTTCTGGGTGGCATTGACGATGCACTACAACCAGCTCTAGATGCCAGTTACCAATGAGGTTTATGCTCCCTCTCAGGGCCCACGTCTCCTCTTGCTGCTGCTGCCATCTGTCAGTACTCTATTAACTAAAATTGTATTACACACTTCTGGGTGGCATTGACGATGCACTACACCCAGCTCTGGATGCCAGTTACCAATGCGGTCCACGCTCCGTCTCAGGGCCCACCGCCTCTTCCTGCTGCTGCCGCCTGTCAGCACTCCATTTACTAAAATTGTATTACACACTTCTGGGAGGCATTGACAATGCACTACACCCAGCTCTCCATGACACTTAGCAATGCGGTCTCCCTGGCAATAGCTGACCAGGGGCCACACACTGCTACTGCTCTTGATGACGCACGCTCCGTTTCTGGTCCTCCATCTTTTTGCCTAGTTTTCTTTTGCTTTTTTTCTATCTTTTGCCACAGTTTTACTAAATTGAACCAAATAATACCAAGTCTGTAAAATTTGTCATTCTGATTCGTCCCTGTTGTCATCAAATCTTTTATCTGATAAATCTTTGCCACCCTCCTTAACCACGGTTCAAAGGTTGGCGGTTTATCACACTTCCACATACCAGGATTGCATGTTTTAGCAGCATTCAAGAAATGTTCCAGTAAAGGGTGTTTATATGCCTTTTTTGACATTTCAGAGACATGGAATAATGCTAAAACAGGATTATTTTGCATATTAATGTCTGTGAGCTTATAGACAAGGTCCGCCACTGAAGACCAATGCATAGACAAGAAAGGGCATTCCCCAAAAATGTGCAACAACGTACCAGGAGCCGATCCACACCTCCAACATAAGTTATCAGTTTGAGAATAAATCCTAGCCAGTTTAGTGGGTGTTCGGTACCACCTAGTGGCCTACTTGTAGTTCGTTTCCTGGTATTTATTGCAAAATGCAGCCTTATGGCTAAAGTGAAGCAACATATCTATTTGGGTTTCCGAGAATTGCATATTAAGGTCAGTCTCCCACTTGGTCACAAAACCAGGGGTTTCAGGTGTGTGCACTGCTAACAAAAGCTGGTATGCATTGGATAAGGAACCCTTCAAGGGATTCCCCATTAAACAAAGATTTTCCACAGACAACTAGGTGTGGCAGAAGGTTGTAGGCTGTTGAAGGGCACGCAACACATACGTAAGTTGTATATGGTACTACGGGTACAAAGGAGGTAGTTCAGACAAAGGGCACCATGACCTATCCTGTATGAAATTGATTGCCCTGTAGACACCCTTGGCTCTCCACTGACGAAAAACTTTATCGGTTATTCCCGATGGGAATCTGGACTACCCAGCATCGGAGACAATGGAGACGGATAGCCAACTATCTTTTGTAAGGAGAGATACTGGGAGACTACCTTAGGAGTTGTCCCATTCAGAGGGTGTTGCAAAATAGGTGCTTTGACTGTGTTTGGGGCCCAGGCTGAAGCATCAGTTGGGGTGGGTAAAAGAGCATCTTCTAATCTTATCCAGAGTTTAGACCCTCTGTTATTCCACCAATCCAACAGCCTTGTAAAATGGACTGCTTGCTGATACAAGACAGGGTCCGGAAAAGCCATACCACCCTTTGCCTTTGGAAGTCTCAAAATTTTGACTCCTATCCAAGGAGAACCCATAGACCAAACAAACCACATAAACTCTGACCTGAACTTACTTATAATAAACTCAATGATATATGCACCAGTAAGGCCTGTAACATACACAACACTCTAGGAATAACGTTCATCTTAACTATGTTGCACATCCCAAACCATGTAAAGGCAATTTGTCGCCATTTCTGGAGGTCTTTTCTAATACGGTTGAGAAGCGGCAAGCAATTAGGTTCCACAATAGGTGAGAGGTCAGCAGGGATCTGTGTACCTTTATAGCAGTCTGTAGCTCAGTGAGCGTGATCGGTTTATCCAACAATTCTATGGATTCCGAAGTTAGGGTAGGGAAGTCAGAGGCTCAGAGATATTCCCAAATAGTTGCAATTTTGTCTGGAGGGACCAGCCCAGGAGAATCACTGCTCAAATTATAAAGTTTACTATAGTCAAGCTTCTTTTTTTATATAGTGAACAATTGGGTATGGGATGGAGAAGAGTAAAGGCTGTTAGTGATTTATTTTTACATCGAAAGCAATATAGCATTTAATATGGGTTTTCTATATAGATTTTTAAATATAAATAAATTTTAAGTATAAATAAACAAAAAAAGAGGTCAAAGTCACAAGAACATTTTTGTATATGTAATAGAGGTTCTATCTTTGTATATGTAATAGAGTAAGAAGTTCTATATGGTGACAGATCTGCCAATAGATTATATCAGACAAACTGTAAAGATTGGGTAAGGTTTCCTAGCCTGTATTATCTCTTTTACAGCTGTGCTTTGGAGCACAACAATAGAAATGACCAATAATTGATCAATTGATTAGTATTTCAACACCGATAAGTAATAAAAAGTGTTCATACACACACATACAGTATAATTTAGTAGTATGATATTTGGGTAGAAGTCATGTTTTTTTGCAGTTGTATATATGGCAAAAAAATGTTGTTCTGATTAATCCTTGTAACTATTATCATAATACAACAAAACATAAAATGGTTACAGCAGAACAAAATAAACTTACATTTGCTGATCCATAATCTGTGTCTGAACCTGGAGTCAGATGAGGGAAAGGATGATATCCCTGTAAATCAGAATAAAAGTATACCTCATTATTGTTTTTTCAGCAGTTGTATGTTTTTCTATATGACTGTATTAGCATAATTTAGTTTCTTTGTATTCAATTTACCATATTTTCAAAACCAAAAATGTATAATTACGAAAAAACAATTAACTGAGAACTACAGTAAAAGGCTTGTATACCCAAGTAATATCTATTCTCTGATACACTGCATTTCACTGTGCACACTATAGCCCATTGGATTTATAATGTTCAGGATGCACTCCTCATCCAGGAAAATTCCAGCAAGGTATTCTCAGCTCAAGACATGTAAGGCACTTACCTGTCCAGCGAGCTTGGGAATCACAGGCAGCGAGGGAGACGCCGTTGCAGCAGGCAGCATGGCTGAGGCTGCTGCCCTGCTCACAGCGCGTGTCTCCCTGCTGGCGGAGGGATCCGTTCTGGCCGAGCTACTGCCAGGCGGCATCCCCAGCATCCCTATGGATGTGAACAGATATGTTCTTGCTCTCAGCACTCCTGTGCTGTGGGAAGAGGTGCGCGCACTACCATGCGTGCCTCTTTTACCCACCGTGTGCGAGGCACTTGGCTGCCTCACTGCAGGGCGGGAAATAGTTAGTTTGAATTCAGTCATCCTCCAATCAAACGGCGCCAGGTGGCTCAAGGTCATTTTGCACTCTGGTCATTTAAGGAGAACCTGTCCTAAACACCATTGCCCCGCTATAAGCCTCTGTGTGTACAGTGTGCTTGGGTGCGTTCTTTGTGTTCACAATAACCTCTGTTGTGTCAATATCGATAGCGAATCAGTCTGATATCTGATTCTGCCTGAACTCCGCCTGCCCTGACTTTGGATTGTTTCTGACTACTCTTGCCTGCTGCCTGCCCTGACCTTGGATTGTTCCTAAGCTGCCTTTGCCCTATCCATATGTACCATGTTTATCATAGTGATCTTCTGTGTATGACCTTTGCCTTGTTTTATGACAACACAATAAAGCTTGATAAAAGGTTTCCTGGAGTTGCCTGTGGTTTGTGTGCCCAGGTGCATTACAAAAAATACCTCTAATTGGAGGAGAGCAGGTTATGTGGCCTTGGCCATTCCCATAGGTCTCTTTTAATCCTCTCATAATATTTATTAATTTATTCCCACTCAAATTTCTAATTCTCCCTCCAGTTTTACCAATATACTGAAACTGACATTAATATGCTACTACTGAGTGAGCATAATTAAATTTGTATAAATTCGATTCAATTAACATTCACCCTAAATTTAATCGAACTTTTGAGTGAATTGCACTAAAAAGGTGATTTATAGGTTTAATTAACCCTATAAGTTTGAATTACAGTAGTAAAAGCAGACAACTGTCCTTAACTAACAATTTACAGGATTCGTTTTGTACAATGGCGGGAGCAGCCAATGATGGAAGCAATCATCATGAAATTTGGACCTTGCTCATTCTACAAAGATAAGGATAAGTTAAAAAAATAGAATAACAATATGTTATTCTTGTGTGGGGTGTCTTTTTTTTTCTAGAGATTTTTTAATCTTTTCTGGTAATAGGTAAGGAGTACTATGCACTCATTCCTCACCCATCTAATAAAGGAGACTTCCATATAAGCTTTCTGGTCCTAGACACCCACAACACAGGTTCAAGTTTTGGGGAATGTGGACCTCTCCTTACCACAGTTGGGAGAGGCAAGGGTCTGAGTATTCCATAGGAAATGGGTTACATTTTGGCAAACCAGATTCCAGGGCATTTGGTATGGATAGAAAGGGGGCACACACAAGTCCGGAACTTATAAAATGATCTGGTTTTAATAGCCGGGGGGGGGAATAGCCATTCTCTTTTTCTATTTTTTTAATTTTAAAAAATCACTACAGTTTAAACACATCCTAAAGACATAGAATACATGTTATTTACATTATATATCTATACATTATATGTCTAGAGATTTTGACTTCAGATTGACTAAAGATTGACTTAAGAAAAAAAAACATTGTATCTAAAAGCATTGGGGGTGGAATAGGAGACATGCCAATTAACCCCTTGATTACTAAATAATCATAAAATATTAATAAAATCTCCAATAGAATTCCTGACCCTACCCTCTCCCCCCTTCCCTCAATACTATGTTCAGGGTCTTTGCAAACACATGAATATTTGATAGTCAGCAAAACCCAGCATTGAAAACCCAGCTCTCTTGCAGCCAGGTTTATTGAAGGTTGCAGATAAAATAACAAAACAGAAAAAGAAAACCTTGCTCCTCACACAGCCTGCCTGTCTGTGTCTCCAAACAGAGCTGAACTCACACAGTCCACCTGTCTGTGTCTCCAAACAGAGCTCAACTCTCACACAGACCCCTGTCTGTGTCTCTCCAAGCCAAGCTGACAGACTGAGCTCCTGGCTCTGTTATATCCCAACCCTCAGTGCTTCTTCATTAATTATCTCACAGGTGAGAGTCTTCCACCTGCTACTTCACACAGGAGAGGAATCTTGGGCAAATATACCTCACAGAAAAGAGGAATCCTGGGCAAATATATCTCCCTTCCACCTCCAATCCTGCCTTGGTGTCTAAATATATATACATATATATCTCAATTCTGCTTTCACTTTAACAAACTTTGCATGCTTTTTTTCCCAGTGAATTCCATTTGAATCCCAGTGATTCCCAATATATTCCCAGCAAAACAATTAAAAATAAGTTTAATTTCCCCTAAAATCAACATATTTCTTTAAAATTTGATAAGAGTTTTCAAGTCAAATATTACCTAGGAGAATATTTTCTACTCCAGATGTGTATATGCTTTCAATGAATTATATAAATTCTATAGTATATATTACAGACCTGCAAAGCAGACCTGAAAAACCACAGTAAGGTTGCATCCAGGGACCAAAATTTTGTGCTTGGCGTTCAGCTTTATTGTAAAGGTATTCCTTTTTCCATTGGTTTCTAAAATCTACTGGCTGTTTACATTAAAGATTTGACATCCTGTGAAACTTTTGTTAAAAATATAGGTAAGAATTTAGCAATCTATGAAAATAAATGTATATTCACTACAAACAGATACGGGGATAAATGATAGCTTATGAATGAGAGAAGCACTTTAGTAACAAAGTGTTATTTAAATAATAAAAATGACTTACGTGACCAGAAATTGCAGGCAGTGGACTATCAGCAGGAAGGGAAATCAAGTCTCCAAGCTAAAATAAAAGATTGAAATAATTACTGAACCAATAATTCATAACCTGTCAGGTACCATCTAATTGAAAACGGTATAGCGTTATTCACACACACATTACAGAGGTATAGTGAACTTTGGATGTACATCTTTAAACTAATTAGGCTAGTTTAGCCCTATGATAGAACACTGGCTGTTATAAAATAGATATGTTTTATCACACATAAAGTGGACCTAGCATCAAACTTTTTTTTTACTTTAAGATAATGGGCCAGATTCATCAAGCAAAATCTGAAGTTCGTTTGAGCGTCCATATTTGCTATCCGGCATCCCGGCATACGCTGGTGTATTCTCTCGACATTTATCAACTGAAATAATGGTGCGCTGCAAGGCGCGCATGTCCGACAGCTTGACATTAGCGAGCTATATATATATATATATATATATATATATATATATATATATATATATATATATATATATATATATATGCTACTCTACAGTTACATAACATGTTTAAATATTTTTTAACAGATTTTTGTGATTTGATATTTAAAGTTTCTTATCAGTGATTTATGCCTAAGAAATACAGCCTACAATGAAAAATAAATTTCCATGCAAAAAACTGTACTGCTTTTTGCATGGAAATTTGGACGGAATTAGACTGCTAGGGATGCAAATGACAGACGAATACAGACAGTGACACAGGAGGAGAGGACCCTGCCCCGAAGAGCTTACAATCTAGGAGGTGGGGGAAGTAACACAAAATAGGAGGGGAGATATGTAGTGTAGTAGTGAGAAGTAGTGACGGTTTCAAAAGACAGAAAAAAATGGGTTTTGAGTGCTCTTTTAAATGAGCAGAAAGTAGGAGCAAGCTGAAGAGGACGAGGAAGACTGCTCCAGAGAGTTGAGGCAGCTCTAGAAAAGTCTGTGAGCAGTGCGTGTGATGAGGTTATGAGTGAGGAAGTCAGTTGTAGGTCATCGGAGGGGCGGAGAGAGCGGCTGGGGAAGTATTTTTTTAACAGGTCAGAAAGGTAAGGGGGACAAGAACTGTGGAAGGATTTGAAGGCAAAGCACAGGAACTTGAATTTGACACTAAGGTGAAATGGAAGCCAGTGAAGAAAACTGCAAGAGATGCAGCAGAAGAGGAGCGGTGGCAAGAATGGATTATAGGAGTCTAGTTGCAGGGTTCATAATAGATTGTAGAGGAGAAAGTCGGGTGGAATACCAGGAGGAGGATGTTACCGTAGTCCAGACGAAGGATGATAGGAGCGTGTACAAGGAGTTTGGTGGTCTCTGGGGATAGGTAGGGTCAGATTTTGAAGATGGTGTGTAGGAGAGAGTGACAGGGCCTAGAAATGTTCTGAATATGGGGGTAAATGAGAGGGCAGAATCAAAGGTGATGCCAAGACAACGTGCCTGAGGGGAGGGATGAATAACAGTGTTCTTAACAGTTAGGAATATGTCAGGGGGAGATTTGGAATTTGAGGGGAGGCAGATGATGAGTTCTGTTTTATCCAGGATGAGTTTCAGGAATTGGTCAAACATCTATAATGAGATGGCTGACAGGCAGCATGAGACCTTATCCAGGACAGAAGGAGACAAGTCAGGGGTGGACAGATAGATTTGAGTGTTATCAGCATACAGATACTGTACACCAAAGGGGGATACCGAGAGAGGAGGTGTACAGAGAAAGGAGAACTGGTCCAAGGACTGACCCTTGGGGAACACGAACAGGAAGGAGAGTGGGAGAGGAGGAATTACCATTAAAATAAACTTGAAAGGAGTGGTCAGACAGATTGGAATCAAACGAAGAGAGAGCAGTGTCACTGATACCAATGAAGCGCAAGATTTGTATTAGAAGAGGGTGATCAACAGTGTCAAAAGCAGAGGAAATATCAAGGAGAAAGAGGAGAAAAAAGTTGCCTTGAGACTTAGCTCTGATGGGGTCGTTGGCCACTTTGGTAAGGATCGCTGGAAAACCAGACTGGATAGGGTCAAGGAGAGAGTTGGTGCTCAGGTAATCAGTGAGTCTTTTGTAGACAATGCGCTCAAGAAGTTTTGAAACATATGGTAGAAGGGAGATAGGATGGTAGCTAGAAGGTAGGGAGGGGTCTAGTGAGGGTTTCTTCGGGATAGGGGGAATTATGGACTGTTTGAAAGTGGATGTGTTCAAATGTTTCAAACATATACTGTATATTAGCTTAGAAATAGGCATATTTTTATATGACCTTATATTTTCAGGTTTGGAAAGAGTTAAATGATTTCAGCTGTTTACATAAGAGCTTAGCTAATAGCTTACGATTCCTGACTCGAGGATCTGCCTGGTTATAAATCTCTGAGTAATCTGGCGGGTGAGACCTCGCTTTTGCCAGTGTACTAGATCATCCACCCACGTTCTTGTTTGCTTCTATAGATATATATCTATATATATATTTTTTATTTACATATATCTATATACATATATAGAAATAAATTCATGTAAAGATATCTCTGATAAATTTATAAATACATATAAATATAGTATAAAAATATGAAAAGATATAAATATTTATAAGTATATATGTCTTTTCATTTTTAGGCTAGATCTACATGGACTGTTTTAAAAACGCATGTAAATGTTTCTGCCACAAAAAAGCTTCCATTAAAAACAATTGGGTTTTTAGTAGTGTAGTGTTTTTAGCAGGACTTTGGAATCTGGAAGCCCCCTTTAATAAGAAGACTCATAATCTCCGCCATCCAACCCTGGGGAATGAGTACAGGGGTACAAAAAAAACCCTTACTTATTCCCTGAAAGAGTAAAAAATATGTGTAAAATATAAGAGAAAGCTTTACATAGTTACATAGTAGATTAGGTTGAAAAAAGAGATAGGTCCATCAAGTTCAAACCACTAGAGAAATAAACATATCCCAGATATAAAACACTATAAGACATAGTTGGTTCAGAGGAAGGCAAAAAAAACCCTGGTACAATTTGCTTCAACAGGGGAAAAAAATTCCTTCCTAAATCCATACTTTAAAGCCTTAATACCCAGTTACATTCTCAGCTTTTAAAAAACATCCAGCTTTTTCTTAAAGCAATGTATAGTAGTTGCTAAAACTACTTCCTGAGGGAGCTGATTCCACATTTTCACAGACCTTACAGTGACGAATCCCTTCCTTATCCAGAGCTTAAACTTCTTTTCCTCCAGATGCAAGGAGTGCCCTCTTGTTCTTTGTAATGATCTCAAAGTGAATAATGGGGAAGAGAGTTCTCTATATGAACCGTTTATATATTTATACAGGGTGATCATATCCCCCTTAAACGTCTCTTCTCAAGGGAGAATTGATTCAGTTCAGCTAATCTCTCCTCATAGCTGCGCTACTCCATTGCTTTTATTAATTTAGTTGCCCTTCTCTGCACTCTCTCCAATTCGACAATGTTCTTTTTGTGAACTGGTGCCAAAAACTGGACTGCATATTCCAGATGTGGTCTGACCAATGCTTTGTACAGGGGCAGGATAATGTCTCCATCTCTGTAGTCTATTCCTCTTTTAATACAAGAAAGTACTTTACAAGCTTTATATATTGCAGCTTGGCATTGCATGCTGTTATTAGGTCTATGATCTACCAGATCCTTTTCCGTTTCTGACCTCCCCATATGTATTCCTCCTAGACAGTATGAAGCATGCATGTTGTTAGCTCCCAACCCTGGGCTACACCACTAATAACCTTACACCATTCAGAGTATGAATCATTAATTACAACTCTCTGAATGGGATCTTTAAGCCAGTTCTCTATCCATTTACAGATTGACTTTTCTAAACCTCGACCCTAACTTGCATATTTTTTTTTTTAACATTCTTTATTTTTATTTTATTGGGAAAAAAGAACACAATACATAAAAACCACATAGATAGAAACAATAAAATCTCAGAGTAAGACAAAACTGAACAATGGTAAGTATGGGGAAACAAAGACCGGTGCATTGCATATATCACATAGCCATTTCTTCTTTAATAGTATGTTCAAATTTGCCAAAGCATGCCAGCAAGTCTTTCCTAGTAAAGGGAGCATCCCCCTCCTCCCCCTCACTGCCACTGCTAGAAGCAGCCCCCCTCCTGAGGGGGGATGCTGCTGTGCTCCTGTGTCCCTTGTTAGCCTGCACAGTCAGGCAGACAGACGTGGTGTCCTCTGAGTCGTGCTGCAGCAGCTCCCCTCTAGACCCCCCACTGATCGGAGGTTACTCACAGCTGGAAGAAGAGCTGGTATGCAAGTCCTGTGGAGAGCCGAGAGGAGCACTTGGTGATGAAGGCGCCATCTTGGGGGGAGGGGAATCCTCTGATGTTTCCTCCAAAGAGCCGGTTTTATGGAAGAAGGAGCCGATTTCACGTGGCCGAGGTATGTCTCCCTGCTGCCTGACACTGCGCTGTGATCTGCGTCCCATTTTAATGCTGGAGAGCTGTGATATGATAGCCGTATGCAGGGTGCTGGACTGGGAGCCTGAAGGAGAGTGTCTTACCCGTCCACGCACATGCGCAGTCCCCCCTAACTTGCATATTAACCGTCAGTGGGGTACAGTGTCAAATGCTTTAGCAAAGTCCAGGTACGCTATATCAACTGCTATTCCATTGTCTACCTGTTTACTTACTTCCTCATAAAAAGAGATAAATTTGTTTGACAACTTTTGCCTTTCTTGAAGCCATGCTGGCTATAATATTATATTCTAGCAGAAACTCTTCTATGTGGCTCTTTATCAAACTCTCTAAGACCTTTCCAACTATGGATGTTAAACTAATGGGTCTGTAGTTACCTGGTAATGACTTTGCTCCCTTTTTGAAGATAGGAACCACAATCGGTATTGCCAGTGAATAAAAAGTCTCTAGAAAGTAGAAACAATGGCTTTGAAATAACTGAGCTCAGCTCTTTGAGGACACGTGGATGTAATCCATCAGGTCCTGGTGCTTTGTCAACCTTAATTTTTCCCAGCTGTTTCTCAGTCATATCAATTGTGAGCCATTGTGACTCATTTGAGGCAGTGACATTGCTATTATGAATTTGGACTTGAGCTCTGCCATTTTCTTTCGTGTACACAGAGCTAAAAAGAAGTGTTTAGTAAATATGCATTGTCTTTATCCCCAGTTACCAGCCAAGGGACATCCTTGAAGGGGCCTACATGCTCAGATCTGATCTTTTTGCTATTAATATATTTGAAACATTTTTTGGGGTTTGTCTTACTTTTCTTGGCAATCTGTGTTTTCTTTTTTAAGTTTTGCACATTTTATTTCCTTTTAACATCTTTTGTTATATTCTTTATAGGTTTCAAATGATTTTTATATTTTTGGAATGCCCTTTTCTTGTTCCTTATGGCTTTTTTAACATCAGCTGTAAGCCACATAGGTTTTAATTTTAGCCTCTTGAACTTACTACCCATTGGAATATATCTTTCAGCTTGGTTTTGTAGAACAGACTTGAAACATTCTCATTTCTGTTTTGTTTTCTTTGAGGACAATATTGTCTCCCAGTCCAAGTCACAGAGAGCCGCCCTTAATAATGGAAAATTTGATCTCTTAAAATTAAATGCTTTTATCTTTCCTGTTTACAGCTTACATTAAATGAAATCATATTATGGCCACTGCTACCCAGATTCTCTTTTATTTGTACATTTGTTATAAGCTCTGCATTGTTAGAAAGAACTGGTTCCAGCAGAATATCATTTACAGCTGGGGCTTCTAAAAACTGTACCATAAAATTATCTTGTATTAAATTCACAAATTTCATCCCTTTTGTTGTTCCTGTAGTGCCATTACTCCAGTCAATGTCAGGGTAGTTGAAATCTCCCATAATTAAAACACTTCCACTTTTTGCTTCTTTTTCTATCTGTGCTGGTAATTGCTTTTCTATTTCTTCCTTAGCACTGGGGGGCCTATAGCAGACTCCAGTCATTAATTGTGTGTTGTTCAACCCCACATTCAATTCCACCCATATCGCCTCAACCTCATCGCTTGTTCCCTTCGCAATTTCTTCTTTCACATTCACTTTAAGATCACTTCTCACATACAGATAGATACCACCACCCTTGCGTTTGACTTTACCAGGAATATTGACAGCCCAGTCATGCGAAGAACAAAGCCAGGATTCAGCAATACCAACTAAGATATTTCTCCTCACTCATTAAGGCTTCCAACTCCCCTATCTTGTTTGCTGGACTTCTAGCATTGGTGAACAGGCTCTTTAAACCATTGCTGCTTTTACCATCATTGTTTGCCAAATAATTTTGTTTTTCAGTACAACTAGTACTGCACAAACCAATGTTTGTTTGTAACATGGGAAGCTCCTTACAATTATCCATAATCCTCCCCCCAACTATCCCCAATCCACCCTCCACTAGTGTCTGACCCCTGACTAACCTTTCTGCCACCTTATTTGACTGTCCCACCCCCCTGTGTCCTAGTTTAAATATCCCTCCACCATTCCCCTAAATCTTTCCCCTAGCACAACAGACCCCCTTTCATTTAGGTGCAAACCATCTCTGGCATACAGGTTGTACCCCAATGAAAAGTCAGCTTAAGACTTAAGGACTTAAGCTATGCGTTTAGCTGCCTAAGCTCCCTATGCCTTTCCTGTGTTATTCCAGGGAATATAGCCTTGGAGGTCCTTTTCTTCAGCTTCAAACCTAGTTCCCTAAACTGATTTTTAAGGATCCACCATCTTCCATTTATATTGTCATTGGTTGCAACATGGACCAAGACAGCTGGGTCCTGTCCAGCCCCTCCCAGTAGTTTGTCCACTCGGTCCACCACATGCCGAGCCCTGGCCCTGGAGACAGCAAACCATTCAGGTGAAGGGATCCGGGCGACACACTATTCTATCAGTCCTCCTGATGATAGAATCCCCTATGACTACCAATTGTATTTTCCTTCCTGCATTTCCCTCTCCACCACAACTAGATGTGCTGCTCTCCTGGCTGTTAGGGGTAGCAGTAACTTCTAGAGTTGCCACTTCTGGGTCTGTCACCTGCACATCTTCACATAACTTTGCAAACATGTTGGGGTGCTCAAACACAGGGCTGGCCTTCCTTTCCTGGGAGCCCTTACCACTCCCTCAAGTTACATTAACCCAACTCCCTACATGCTCATCCTGATAAACCTCTCCACCCTCCACATCTAAGCCATTACCTGCCTGCTCAGTGAGCAGGAGACCCCTCTCAAGGATATCCAGTGATTTCAGTGTTGCAATGTGCTCCTCCAGCTCTCTGCGAGATACCAGAAAGGCGACTTGCACACATCTGTCACAGCAGTATTCACCTAGGAGCTGTTGCTCCATTTGTGCATTCATGTGACAGACTGTGCACTGAACCAAACTTTCCACCTTGCTACCACTCATTTTCCCAGTAACAATGTTTGTTTACAAGGAGTTATAAACGTTTACGTACAGTTTGTGGTTACTATAAAGATTAAACTCCTTTTGTTTTCACAAGCCAAACAGTGAGCAAGCCAGCCAAACAGTGAGCAAGCCTTTAATGTTAAAGTAATTTATTACATGTGTGTGTTTAGTGTAACTTTTAAACCGTGTTTGTGTGTGTTTTTTTTTTTTTTATTTTGTTTTTTTTTCTCATCTACATGTGCACGCGAACTGTGTTCTATCAGTTGAAAACGCCTGCCATTTTTGGTAAATTTTTTTTTATGTTATTTGTTTTGCTTCATGTGCACTCATGTATGTACACACATGCATATATGTATGTATGTATTTATAATTTGAGTACATATAAAAGAGAAAATATAGGAAGAAAAAGGCAAAGAGGGTTTTTATTTTTATCATCATGGATGATATTGCTTCTGGGTCCACCTTTATGTGCTTCCACTACCAAGCTGATGTGAGCAAGTAAATATATAGTGGGCCAAGGTCTAAAATGGCATTCACACCTGCATAAACACCATGAAAGGCTGTAAAAGCAATAAAACATGTTTGGCACAAAGTGTATTTTTCTCTGGAAATTTTATATATTAGTACTATTTGAATTATGTAAATACCTAAAAAATGCATACAATCCAGTATTTAACCACCTTGCCGGTATGCCCGACCTTCATACGGGCAAAAAAAAAATGGCTAGGATGGTTAACCCCGTAATTTTGTCACATCCTTACCTCCATGGTCCCGCTGTGCACATCCAGCGGGACAATGGAGAATCTAGACCTCAGTGTAACGCTCAGGTGGTTAATGAGCAAAATTAAGTTGAGCAACAACAGAACATCTGTTTATTTCTAACAGGAAGAGAAAAATTGCTTGACCCTGCTTGTGAGCTTGTCAATAAATGTTGTGCTTGGCAACCTGGACTTCCTTCCATCACCATCAGGTGTGCTAGCGTGAGTATGGAACTTGAGCTGGACAGCTATCTGACAACCTGTTTTACTCTGTGAACAGAGGAGTTTAAAATAGTGCAGCAAATCAACCTGAGTAAAGTATGTTAAAGGATAACCACAGCTCATTCAAATGTCAGACTATTAAAAAAAAAATAAAAGAAATAAAAATCATTAAAATGTATTTATAAAAGGAATATATACATAATACATTAAAATAACAATATGGGACTCCGGCGCCTCGTAAGCTGCCAGCATGCATTAGCGGCTCCCACTCACCTCAGGGATTTCCGCATACAAAGCCGGCACTTCCTTCACTGACTCGCCCGCAGCGGTTCCTCTGATCAACGGTGCCTGGATGGACAGGTTTCTGGAGCACTCCTCCATCGCTAATAGCCAGGATTCCATAGGGAAAAAAGAAAAGCAGCGGGCTACGCCTTCCAAGATGGCCACCGCTCCAGCACCATCCCAAGCATCAGGCACTGCTTCCTCTCAGGTAAACCTTGCTGAACACGCAGAACTCTCTCATCCTACTCAGGTAGCAGATGCAGTAGCTGCATTGCTTAAACCTACACTGCAGGAGGCCATTGATGCTGCAGTTCACAAGGGCATTCAATCATTGAGAAAGGATCTGTGTAAACAATCTCAACATTTAGATGCTGCTGAACAGCGGATTACTCTGGTGGAGGATGATGTCTCCTCCACTTGAGCTACTATTTCTGCCTCGGAAGCTAAAGCTCAAGCGCTACAAGATAAAATAGAGGATTTAGAAAATAGGTCTCGGCGCAATAAACTGTGTATTATAGGTCTCCCAGAAAGTGTTAAACCATCACAACTACTTGAGGTATGCACTACCATTATACCGCAATTACTGGGTCTTCACATTGACTGCAGAGTGGAACGTGCTCATAGACTGGGCTCCATTCGCAAAGAGGCTTCCATTTCCCGGCCAGTGCTGGTGGCATACTCTTATTATACTGATAGAAAGCGCATTCTTCAATCTTTTCGCAACCAGCGTCATCTACAATTTGAGGGTGCTTCCTTGCTCATATTTGCAGACTATTCTGCAGAAGTTTCATGTAAAAGGTGAAGCTTTCAGCAAGTATGTTCGATTTTATATAGACACAAGTTGCGCTTTACACTGGCATATCCTGCCGTCCTTCATTTTTCCGATGTTCAGGGGCGCAAATATTTTCTTACTTCTGCTGAGAAAGCAGAAAGTCTGGTGCATACTCTGCTTTCTGATACGGCATCTACCCCATCTGAAAAATCATATAATTCCCCACCACGTTCTGCAGCACACTCTTCAATAGCACCATCAACAAAGAAGATCCGTGATGCCCACCGTTCTGAATTGATATCCGAAGGCGAGATAAATTGGAAGAACTCTACTCTGCTTTCAAGTGTTCTTTTTCTTTTTGAAATTGCACCTTTATGATTCCCACTTTATGAGGTGTGAGCCTGCCTCCGGTGATCTTGCAATATTTTTTAAATATGCAAGTAACTTTGTCCACTTTTTGTTGCTCAACGAGGAAAAAAGGAAAGTCATTTTCTGAAGTTGTTGGTCTTTTCCCCTGTGTTTCCCTGGTGTTTTCCCCGTTTTGATATTATTATTATTATTAGGGAACACTCACTTCACATGGTTTCACAGCCGCTATGATCAAATGCTTACTGTAGATGGCCTGCTCATCTCAGGTTATATATGTTTGTCATGCTAATTATATGAAAAATGTACTGGTATGTTCTAATGCTACGATCTTTCACACTGCCTGTATTGATAGTGCTGCTGCTACAACATGGCTGGTTTATTTTCTGTATAAATGATTCCTGCTTATGTATACAATGCGCTTGATCTCATGGAATGTTAAGAGTTTGCGTTCCCCTAATAAGCGCATGTCTGTTCTACGACATTTAAAAAGGATTGAGGGCAGACATTGTGTTGTTACAGGAAACGCATTTAGGCAGTAATGATTTCTATAGAATGAAGAAGCTATGGGTAGGCGAAGTTTATGGTTCACCTTCTGATGACCGAAAGGCAGGAGTGATGATTTTGTTCCATAAGTCTTTTTCTAGGAAGGTTAAAATGGTACAAAGTGACTCTGAAGGTCGCTTTTTGAAAGTACTTATACAACTCTATGACCATGTTCTGTCATTATACAATATATATGCACCTAATTCACCATCATCGTCTTTTTTTCAGGAGGTGTGCAGCTGGCTAGCCCAGGACCCTACTCCCTGTAAAATTATATGTGGTGATTTTAATTCGGTGATGTTGGATTCTGAGGATAAATGCTGTAAAGCTGCGTACACACTTCCAATTTTTGTCGTTGGAAAGGATCTTTCACGATCCTTTCCAACGACAAGGGAGTGCACAATGCATGAACGGCGCTGTACATACAGCACCGTTCATGCTCTATGGAGAGGGGAGGGGGAGAGCGACGGAGCGGCACCCTGCTGCGCGCTCTCCCCTTCCCTTTCATTAGGATCGGCTGTCGTCCATCGTCCGTGGATCCGGCAGGTCGGTCGTCCGGACGATGGACGACACCGACTGTACACACGGCAGATTTTCGCCCGATAATTGGCCGATGCCGATTATCGGGCGATAAAAATCTGACGTGTGTACGTAGCTTAACTCTGTCGCCGGGGCTGGATGATATGCACCTCATTATGTGTTATCAGATTTTGCCAATGCAATGTATTTGAATGATGTTTGGCGACAGCACTACCCACTAGAATGACAGTATACATTTGTCTCTCAAGTTCATTTGTTGCAGGCACATTTAGACTACCTATTTTGTACAGATGCTATTATGTAAAGGACCGAGTCACCAGAGGTACATACTATGGTGATCTCGGATCACCATTTCACTTGTGATAAGAGATCAATTCCCTAAAGGCGATTATGTTCCCTGGCGTTTTCCTTCTTTCCTGTCTAAAGACCCTGAATTCCAGGATGTTTTAACATCTGCATGGCTTGAGTATGTCCAACATAATGGCATTCATAGGAATGATCCAGTCCTGTTCTGGGAGGCGGGTAAGGCTTATTCGAGAAGTCAGGTAATTTCCTTTATGGTGAAGAGAAAAAAAGCCACTTTATCCCATTTCCTAACAGCACAACAGGAGCTCAGAATAGCACAAAAGGCATTAACTGATAATCCTACCCCTGATAAATTCCATTCCTGGCTTTCCCAATACGAACAGTTAAAGTGCAAGTATAAATCACTAGAATATCATAAATATGGCAATAAATCGGGCAAAATGTTGGCAAATCTGGTCCGCGCCAGTTACAAACCGACCTATAATTCCCATACTGTATACGCCCACAGGAGACGTGGTTACCTCCCCCAAAGAGGTGAATCACTGTCTAGTGCAATATTTTCAAAATTTGTATTCTCCTCTAGTAGCAGACATACAGGCCGGGGCAGCATTCCTTTCGGAAGTTGAACTACCCCAATTACAACAGAGCAACATTGATGCCCTTGACACGCCTATCACTTCAGACGTAATTTTGGTGACTATTTCAAATTTAAAAAACAGAAAAGCCCCAAGCCCTGATGGGTTCACCTCCGAATTTTTGTTGAAAGATGAGGTGGTAGATGATTTGCATGCGCTTTATACCAATCAATGGAAACGAGACATGTATTTTCGTTCCGGTCAAGAAGCTTATATAAAGCTTTTTTTGAAAAAAGATAAATACCCATGTGATCCGGACGCATATCGGCCAATTTTATTAGTGAATATAGATGCGAAAATATAAATATATCTAAAATTCTTGCAGATAGATTGGTATTGGCCGTTTACCATCCTCACTGTACAAATTGAATTATCCACCTTTGATAACTAAAATAAAAAAATAATTAAGAATGTGGGAGCATTTGCCCCTGTCATTTTTGGGCCGTTGCCATTTAATCAAGATGATGTCTTTCTCCAAACTGCTTTACCCCATGCAGACATTGCCTCTCTTACTGTCCCATACCGATGTCATTGCTGTTAATAAGGCTTTCACAAAATTTTTATGGAATGGCAAACACCCGAGAATATCTTTTCTAAATCTATATCTATATTTCTATATCTAAAATTATATCTGCCTAAGTCTAAGGGTGGTGTGGGATTTCCCAATATTAGACTTTACAATCTGGCTAGTATAGCCAGAAATGTTGTTGACTGGCTTAGAGATACATCTTGTTGCTCTAATGTACTTTTGGAAAGTGCAATGGCACATACTTGGAATCGATGTGCATTGTTACACTGTAAATTTTAAGATGTTCCTACTACTCTGCTTCATAATATTTTAAACAGAGATACAGTGGTTACATGGAAGGTGATCAGACAGAGATTTAAAGTGCCACTCTGCTTATCTCAGTATCTGCCCATATGTGGTAACCCCATGTTTCCTCAAGAAAGGAGGCTCAAGAGCATGCAGCTTTTGGTGTTTGGAAGCAAAGCGGATTAGTGAGGTACAGTGATCTATTCCATTCGGAGAATCATACCAAACTTTCCTTAACTGATATGCGGATTATGTATGATATTCTACAATGGGCACTTCATCCACTGTATTACAACCAGATTATGTCGTACCTCAGGTCACTAGTACTCAACTATGCAGAAATATTTCAGCCCAGTGGTTTCAATAAACTTTTATCACTATCTCCAATATTTACACCTATCTGTTGCCTGTTTTTACCAGGCCGTTATCAGTCTCTAATGTGAAATTGTGGCAGAAAGATTTTCCAGATCAGGATATAGTAGAATGTGCTTTACAAGGCTATCAAAAAATCAGGAAGAGTATTATCATGAGATATGGACGGAATCCCAAATCATGATTTTACATAGGGCTAACAAGGTATTAATATTGTTATTTTTTGTAGATAATTGAATTATGTTAAAACTAGTTGTACTCTTCTTATCAGTAAACTAATGTCCGCTTCCCTCCTTTTTGCCTTGAAACTCTCCCTTTCCTCTCTTCGGCTATTTATCTGTTCTCCTGACATGAATATCCTGTTTTAGAGAACCACAAGGACATTTGTCATGTCTACTAGTTCTCTGTAGTCATGCGATCATGCACTGATTATGCCTTTGAACTGGTATATAAGCTGTGTGCAAACAAAGTTTTGGGAGTGATCAAACTACATACTTGAGTTTTGTGTGTTACGCTTTCCCAGCGCTGTAAACAGAAGCCATCAGAGAGAGAGGGACAGCTGATCGGGGATCAGTAAGAGATTGCCTTAACAAATTGGTGTCAGAAGTGGGATATCTACATCTGACACCAAATTGGGACCAGGATCGGGTAAGTGGAAATTTTCCTATTTACCTCTGCCCTCCCCTGTGTCTCTGTAGATATCTTATGAACCTAAGCACTGTGTCAGTGTAAACTTCCTCATAGAAGGACTGGGTTAGGAAAAGATTTGGGAAATCATTTATTGAATTTGTGCACACTGGTGGCCTCTGTTTTAATGTATAGAGTATAAGAATTTCGGTGTCAATAATTTAGAAGTGTAAGAAATATTGTATATAAAATAAGTTTGTATACTAATCTGGTTGCCAAGGTGAGGTTGGGTCAATCCTCACTGCTGTGGTTGCCTCGAGCAAGCAGTAATGTGACCTAAGCTGCGTTTTGGCAAAGCGGTCCTGGGAACAGGGCGTCAGCGAGCACTGCAGCTGCCAACTTAACTAACAATAACTGTGTACAACCATCTGAAATTTATACTGTAATTTATACTGCAACAATAGGGAATACCCAAGGTAAGGGGAATTTCACAAAGGAGGAACAGCTCGCAGATTCACATAAAAAAATGTAAAGAAACGCATTAAAATCAGACATAAACAAAAACCCACAGCCATGTCACCCAGTGATGAGGATATTCCTTATAATATTTCAGGGGAAACTCCTGTTGATTTTGTTAACCGCAGGGCAGGAGTTTATGGAGTATAATGTATAATTTTGATTGCGGAGGTTATTTGGCTAATGATTGTCAGTTCCCAAAAAAAGAAAGAAGAGCAGCAGTGAGAATGCAGCAGCTGCATTCCAGCGTCCAGCAGCCCCTCCCTACCAGAAACACAAAATTTGCTGAATACTGAGGGAAATGAATTTCTAATTATTGCAAAAACACAAAGAAGAACACAAGATATCAGCCCTAGAAATACCATCTCCAGGTGGGACCACTGTGAAGCACTATCCCCTCATTACTGAACAACAATATCGAATTATGTGGGATCAAGTGCATATTGAATTTGTTAGGATTCATGGAGATAGAAAATCAATGGCTACAGCATTAGCGTGCAAACAGAAAGCAAGAGAAACAGTAAGTGATTATGTTCAAATGTTTAGGAAAGTGTGGAAGGAATAGGCAGATCTATACTTCGGAGGAGATTTGAATGTTGTTTGTGCACAGTCTCTGATTAATGGATTAATTCCTGAACATGCTAAAACTGCCAAAATGATTATCGATAATTGGAGCACATTACCCTTGCAGGATATAATGGGACAATTGTTAACTAAAGATGCAGCAGGATGTTTTGAAATAACTTAACTGTCAAAGCCCCATGTGCAGGGACTCCATTATGCAGGGAAACCCAGAGGGTACAGAGAAAGAGGTAGAGGCAGAAGAGGCAGACAGGACAGAAATGACAATAGAGGATATGGAAATGTTAGAAGGAATCAAGTATGTTTTGCCTGTGGACAGGAAGCTCATTGGGCCAGGGTCTGCCCTACACACCATCAGCAGTCAGTACAACAACAACCATATAGCGCGCCAATGCAGCCACATTCAGCTCAGCCCTGCCCCAATGTACCCCATACAATGGGGAGGCAAACCACATCAAGCATAGGGATGCCCACAGGAAGACTCCACCACTACTATGTTACAGATCCCTGACCAGGCTGATGAAAACCCAATAATCACATTAAAATTAGAGCAGTTCCAGATAGACTTCTTAGTAGACACTGGAGTGACTTGTTCTGTCCTCCGATGCTGGTCAGGTCCATCTTCACTTGGTGGGCCCTCTGTTGGTATAAACGGAGTCATCACCACTACAAGATGCACACTTTATATCCCCATATGTAGAGTACATGTAGAATACATTACACATCACTCATTCAAGGTATTAGAGACTTACAAGTATCACAAACAAATCACTGGACTTTTTAGGCACAGAATTTAAAATAAATGAAAATATAACTTTTCTTTTGGAAAGTTTAAAACACAGGTAAATGTTAACAATAATTACTACAAAATATATAAAAACAAATATATTTTCACATCATGGAAAGGTCTCATATAAGTCAGATGGAGTCTTTGACTTTTCTACGCGTTTCGCAGGTCTTTTATCCACTTCGTAGGTCTTTGTCCATTGGCAGACAGTCCATTGGGACTGCCTTGCCATGGACATAATTTGTGCTCCCTGTGTCCCTTGGGCGTCTTCCCCCCTCCTGTTAACTTCCGGTTCCGGTCTAGCGGCTGGCAATAACGGGGAATCTTCCTTTTCTACCCTGCACGTCTTTTCGGAGATGCATGTCAAACGTTATCTGTGTGAGGATTGCCTATAACATCACTTGAAAACACTTGTTCTTTCTTGTAACATTGCTTGAAAACACTTGTTCTCTCTGGTAAGATACTAGACCAATATATGCTTTAATAGTTTGTAAAGGCTGGTAAGGCGATTTCTTCCTGATCCCAGATCAGGTTCCCTCTCTATCGTGGGCTCTGTTTTCAACACGTTGGGAGCAGTGAATGACACACAAGCAGCTCAAGCATGTAGTTATATCACTTCTCAAAACTTTATTATCACATTGCAGTTTATATAGTCAGACAACAAGATGGAATACACTTAGTAGTTAGTCAATAACAAGAAACTTAATTAACAACTTCATTGAGCAAGATGTTTCAAGGTAAGAAGCCTCAAGGTAAGGATGGAGCAAATGTTGACCTACTGGAGGAGGATATAACTAGGTATAGACACAACTCAATTATCTGCAAAATATAGCAAAAAACACAAAAACTTAACTTCAAGACTCAGCAAAAGTACATTCCTTACATTTCCCTTCATACCTTTGTTCCTTTACATGCAAATAAACAGCCTCAGGTTCTTCAGCATACATAACTCGAGGAATCTGAATGATTCTTAATTTGCATATTGACAATAACAATTTTTCCAGGGAGTCATAGGTTTGACAGTTATTACAAAAGTTATACGGGTTATGAGATAAACGTATATCACTTTCAATAACCTTATTGTCATTATGGATATTGCTAAAGACTCTAAGCAGTATGCTGACTCAAGTGGAGACAGCAATCAAACAAGACGTTAACATATCCTGAGTACTATCCATATCAGATAGGCAAAAACTAGAACTAATATATATTTTTTCTTGGCAAGACGTTCCGAAAATGTCACCCCGGAAATCAGTCCAGTCACTATACTTAAGTCTTCGCCGGTGCATTGACAGGGTAGAGTAATTCTTTAGGTAATGACTTGATTGGAGACAAATGAAGGGCAAGTCTTGGGGGTGATAGTGGCAAGTTGTTGTTACCCATACAAGACAGAATACCATCAGGGCTCCAAAACTGCAGACAAGCATCTGGGCTGGTATTCGTGGATCAAGAAGCATCATTCTGGCGTTGGATCGGTGGTGCCTTTTTCACTCTTGAAGCATGTATCCAGGTGGGTCCTCCACTGATCAGCACAACTGTTCTAGTGAGGGCTTGTACGGTGACTGGAGGTCCAAAGGGTGGATCCAAGGATTTGTGCTTGTGCAGAGCATTAACCAACACTACGTCTCTGGGCTTGAATGGGTGCGTCGGTTGATTTGTAGGGAAAGGAAACGAAAGAGAGATATCTCCGTAGTTGCTGTTCAATTTTCCAATAAATTTAGCGGGTAATAAAATTAAAGGGTCTTTAGCCTAGGGGGTGTAAAAATTTTTCCCAATAAAATTTCAAAAGATGACAACTTAATAACTGGATTGGGTGTCATTCCTATTTCTGCTAGTACGGCTGGTAGGTATTAGTCCCACTTATGGAATGTCCCTCCAGTTGCTTTCCTATGTTTGTCTTTCAGTGTACTGTTTGTCCTTTCTACTACTCCAGCACTCTGGGTGTGATATGGTATGTGGAATTTCCATTTTATGTTCATAATTTTTTAAATCTCTTGTGTGACTTTAGAAGTGAATGGAGTGCGAGTGCCATTGTGGAGCTTATTCTCACTGGGCATCCAAATCTGGGGATGATCTCCTTGCAAAGTATTTTAGCTACTGTCCTTGCATTTTCTTTCCTGACTACAAAAGCTTCTACCCATCTACTGAATCTATCTGTAATCACTAACATTATCTGACATCTACTGGAAGCCTTTGGCATGTGTGTAAAATCAATTTGTAACTATTGAACTGAACACTGTAGAGGTAACAAATGTTCATGATGTCCTGTTTTCTTCCCTTGCACATTATTTCTGGCACATGTTAGACAGCGGGAAAGAATGGCTTGTGTGTGTTCCTTTAAATTTTTTGCACAAAAGAGCTTGTTTATTTCTTGTGTTGTAGTTTTAATGCTCTTGTGTCCTATACCATGGATTAAAAAAACAATGAGGGGTACTGCTATTTCGGGCAGCCCTACTGTCCTTCCTTTTGACCAGATTCCAAAGGAATCTAAGGCCAATCCCTTTTCCCAAAAGTCAATATCCTGTGGGGTGGCGAAGGACTGTAATTGTGTTAGAAGTGTGTTGGTTTCAGTGGAAGCTGGGGTGGTGAGCAGAAGTGTATCGAGGGGGCTAGTGGTGGGTGTGGCAGACAGAGCAGTGGCTTTGGCATGAAAATCTGCTAGTCTGTTGCCCCGGCATCGAATAAGTTGGAAGAAGTGTGTGCTTAACATTTGACAATGGCTATTTGATTGAGGAGGTAAATTTCAGTGATGCATGAGTGTGACTCTTGCACTTCATCCTCGGACCCTTTAAAACCAAAGAGGACATTAAGCACAGCAACAGTACCGCTGTTAGCAGGAGCATATTTTACACTTAATCCTGCAGTGAATGTTAGGATAACCTAATAGTCGGACAACCTTTGTGCTGTTATGTGTTGAGTGGTTAAATTCTTAAGCAAGTGTAGTACAGCATGGGATGTGTAAAGTATCGTCTCGTGACCCAAAGTTAGAAGTAAGACGCTTTCTACAACCGTGGCACATCCGGCCAGCACACGCAGACAGGCTGTCATGCTATGCACACTAACAGACAGTGTCTTAGAGACATATGCCACAGGCCTCAATTTACCTCCATGCATCTGACCAAGCACAGCAGCTATGGTTTTACAATTCTCTCTTGCATGCAATACAAATGGTACGATAAAATTCAGCATTCCCAATGCAGGGGCAGGGGTCAGGGATTCTTTTAACATCAAATATGCTTAAGTCATTTCATCAGACCATTGAATGTTGTTAGGAGCATTTGCGATGGTACTAGGACGGAGCTTTGATTCCCAATACAAACAGTCAGGGATCCAGTGTCTGCAAAAATTGATCATGCCAATAAAACTGAGCAGCTGTTTCTTTGTCTGTGGGCAAGGCAGACTGGTAATGGCATGTACAGGGCTGAGAGCTAGCAGCCGGGATCCTGGGGTTAAAAGTATTCCCAGGAATGTGACTTTTTGCAAACAGAAATTACCCTTTTTCTGCGACACCCGTTGTCCCTCTTTTCCCAGAAAACACAACGACACTGTGTCCCTCTGACATGCCTCCTGAGAGGGGCTACTGTACATAACAAAAAAGTGGAACCATGCTGTGCCTGCCAGTTGGCAAGAACCTGCTGGAGGGCAATTGAAATGAC
This sequence comes from Pyxicephalus adspersus, assembly GCF_032062135.1. Lineage (NCBI taxonomy): Eukaryota > Metazoa > Chordata > Amphibia > Anura > Pyxicephalidae > Pyxicephalus > Pyxicephalus adspersus. The sequence goes on along the minus strand of NC_092862.1, from coordinate 81,698,637 downwards.
TGCCAGGGAGTCAACAACAGGCAGGTCCAGGGACAGGCCCTGGGGCAAGCGACACCAGGTATATTGTTGAAAAATGCATTGAAAAATGCATTGGCCAAATCAATAACACTGTAAAATTGGGTCTTGGGCGGTACTGCTGTAAGGATGGTAAAAAGATCTGACATGACCGGTGTTGGGGGTGTGATCAGCTCATTGATGGCTCTGAGATCCTGTGTAAAGTGTAGAGTACTAAAAGGAGAGCAGGTTCTCCTTGTTGGCAAAAAGATTGAATCAAGGGTGCTAAGGAATCTTCCTTGCCTTTTGTTAGGGGGTATTGCTTTTGGTATATTGGTGTATGTGGTTTTGTAAGTACTGTTAATCAGGTGCAGTCAAAGATTCCTACGTAATATGGTCCGGTGGACCATGTGCTGTCAGGAACTGGAAAATCCAATAATGGCAATTGCAAGGTTGTATTGACAATAACCCCTCCCTTTGGGTCAACAACCAGTGACAATCCCAGAGATCCCATCAGGTCTCTTCCTAACAGGTTACCTGGACAACTAGGTAATACCTTGAATGAGTGATGTGTAATGTATTCTCCATGTACTGTACAAATAGGAATATGAGGTGTGCGTCTTGTAGGGTTGATGACTCCGTTTATTCCCACAGAGGGCCCACCAGGTGTAGATGGACCTGACCAGGATTGGAGGACAGAACAAATCGCTCCTGTGTCTACTAAGAAGTCTATCTGGAACCGTCGTACTTTTAATGTGATTTTTGAGTTTTCATCAGTCTGGTCAGGATCTGTAATATAGTGGTGGTGGAGTCTTCCTGTGGGCATCCCTATGCTTGATGAGGTTTGCCTCCCCATTCTATGGGGTACTTTGGGGCGGGGTGGCTGTAATTGTGAGCTGAATGTGGCTGCATTGGTGGTCTATATTGTTGCTGTTGTACTTTTAATGTGATTATTGGGTTTTCATCAACCTGGTCAGGGATCTGTAACGTAGTGCTGGAGTCCCTTTACATGGGGCTTGGACGGCTTAGGCAGCTCAAAACATCCTGCAGCATCCTTTGTTATTAACTGGGCAAAAATGTTTGGGGCATCTAAAGTGCTCCAGTTGTCAATAATCATTTTGGCAGTGCGCCCATGTTCAGTAATCATTCCATTAATCAGTGACTAAATACTATACTCCAATAATCAGTGAGTAAATACTATACTCAGGTCTCCTCATAATCCTAAACCTGCTTCTTTCTTCCACACTTTCCTAAACTTTCTAGCATATTCACTTACAGTTTCTCCTGGCTTTTGCTTGCATGCTAATGGAGTGGCCATGGATTTCCTATCTCCATGTAATCTTACAAACTCAGTGTTTAACTCTTCCCATAACTTGTATAGCGTGCTTCAGTTATGAGGGGATAATCATTTACATTTGTTTGTGCAGGAGTTGGGATGGATCAGGACATTTTAAGTTCTCTATTCCATTTTTCAGGTGTGATGTAAAGGGTCAGTGTAATAATCTCCTGCTCTACGGTTAACATTATAGGGGGCATCCCTGTTGTCAGGTTTCTAGCACACTTTTCTATGTTTTTTTACGTTTCTAATAGGGGTCTTTAGGTTCTTCTGTATAAATTACAGTAAAAATATCATACGTTTGTACACAGTTATTGTTAGTTCAGTTGGTAACTGCAGTGCTCGCTGACGTCCTGTTCCCAGGACCACCTACCAAAACGCAGCTTAGGTCACGTTACTGCTTGCCCGAGGCAACCACAGCAGTGAGGATTGACCCAACCTCACCTTGGCAACCATGTGTGTACAATATCTACGAACGATCGGGTCGTTATCTCTATGTGCAGGATCGGTGCTATACGATCGTTCGTATATATCGTGCAGGATCGTTCGTCGTTCGTTTTCCAACGATAATAATTGGAAGTGTGTACGTAGCTTTAAGGCGATTTCTTGCTGATCCCAAATCAGGTTCCCTCTCTATCGTGGCCTCTGTTTTCAACGCGTTGGGAGCAGTGAAAAACACACAAGCAGCTCAAGCATGTAGTTATATCACTTATCAATACTTTATTATCACATCGCAGTTTATATAGTCAGACAACAAGATGGAAGACACTTAGTAGTTAGTCAATAACAAGAAAATTAACAACTTCGCTGAGCAAGATGTTTCAAGGTAAGAAGGCTCAAGGTAAGGATGGAGCAAATATTGACCTACTGATGAGGATATAAAGGTATAGACACAACTCAACTATCTGCAAAATTTAGCAAAAAACACAAAAACAACTTAACTTCAAGACTCAGCAAAATTACATTCTTTATAAGGCTTATGATTGAAGTCACTATTATTATGTATCTTCCCTATTAATGATTTGTTTTGAAACAGGCAAATGTATTCTATAGGAGTCACCTCTATTAATATAACATATAAGCTGTCACTACTTTGTAATATTCCAAAAAGGTAGCTGGTGATTTTTTTTCAGTTGTAAATACCTATTTCTAAAATAATCCCTCATATATGAAATACTAAACTACCTATGTCATCATCATTAACATCATCAGCCATTCACAGTTTATTGAGACATTTAATTTATTATTTTGGAAGTTTATAAATACACCTATATACATCTTGAAATATTAATTAGGATGAAAGAAAATAGTAATTTCATGACCGAGCTTTGTAATTCCTACCTTTAGAGATTAAATGTGATTTGTTAATAAAATATATGAGATAATCCTCCCTTGCTAGCCTCTACCACTCTGCTGCCTGGCTTGAAGTCAGTGCTCTTTTTTGTTTGGAGGAGATACCCACCTTAGAGTGTTGTTGTCAACATTTTCCAAGATTTAGTATGAAAAATACCTGTTTGAAAGCATTTATTAATGTAATAAAATAATTGTAAACTAGATACTGTTCGTTCTTATATGTTGTCAGGTCCCAATAATTTCCTGATGAAGCGGGTTTAAACCTGCAAAACGCGTAGAAAAGTCAAAGACTCTTTCCGACTTATATGAGACCTTGCCATGATGTGAAAATATATTTGTTTTTATATATTGTGTAGTAATTATTGTTAACCCTTTACCTGTGTTTTAAACTTTCTAAAAGAAAAGTTATATTTTCATTTATTTTAAAATCTGTGCCTAAAACGTCCCGTGATTTGTTTGTGATACTTGAAAGTCTAAGATATCTTGGGATGTGGCACATATTTGAGAAATCTTTACAACCTGACCTCTACTCTAAAATACATTCATTTAAGGTATTACCTAGTTGTCCAGTCAACCTGTTAGAAAGAGACCTGATGGGATCTCTGGGAGTGTCACTGGTTGTTTACCCAAAGGAAGGGATTTATGTCATTACAACCTTGCAACTGCCTTTATTGGATTTTCAAGTTCCCGACAGCACATGGTCCATCGAACCATATGATGTGGGATTCCTGGACTGCACTCCATATACAGCACTCAGAAAACCACATACACCAATATACCAAAAGCAGTACCCCTTAGGACAAGGAAGATTCCTTAGCACCATGATTCAATCTTTCTGCCAGCAAGGCATACTTAGGAAAACCTGCTCTCCTTACAATACTCCAGTAAATCCGGTGAAAAAGCCAGATAGCTCATACCGTTTTACACAGGATCTCAGAGCCAATGCATTTTTTTTAATACCATTATCACCCGAGACTCAGCCCCTTATGGCTTTCATTTTCATGGGACAGCAGTACACCTGGTATTGCTTGCCCCAGGGTTATGTTGACTCACCCGCGGTTTTCTCAATTGCCCTGCAGCAGGTCCTTGCCAACTGGCAGCCACAGCATGGTTCAATATTTCTGGGTATACTCTCTTTTGTAAAGACAGGGTCAAATGAAAGGGTGTTGTCTGTCTGTATGTGAGAAATGATCTAAAAGTGAATGTGAAATAAGAAATTGCGGATTACTAGAGTCTGCTATAGGCCTTCCAGTGCTAAGGGAGAATTAGAAAATAAATTACTAGCACAGATAGAAAAAGCAGCAAAAAGTGGAAGTGTTTTAATCATGTGAGATTTCAACTACCCTGACATTGACTGGAGTAATGGCACTACAGGAACAGCAAAAGGGAGGAAATTTGTGAATCTAATACCAGATAATTTTATGGTACAGTTTTTAGAAGCCCCAACTAGAAATTATACTCTGCTGGACCTAGTTCTTTCTAACAATGCAGAGCTTATAACACATGTGCAAATAAAAGAGAATCTGGGTAGCAGTGACCATAATATGATCTCATTTAATGTAAGCTGTAAACAGGAAGCAAAAACAGGAAAGACAAAAACATTTAATTTTAGGAGAGCAAATTTTCCATTATTAAGGGCGGCTCTCTGTGACTTATATTGTCCTCAAGGAACACAGAAGAGAAATGGGAATGTTTCAAGTCTGTTCTACAAAACCAAACTGAAAAATATTTTCCAATGGGTAATAAGTTTAAGAGGCTAAAATTAAAACATATGTGGCTTTCAGCTGATGTTAAAAAAGCCAATGGGGCAAGAAAAGGGCATTCCAAAGATATAAAAATGAAGGATCACCTTCAGCATTTGAAACCTATAAAGAATATAACAAAAGATGTAAAAAGGAGATGAAATGTGCAAAACTTCAATATGAAAGACAGATTGCAAAGGAAAGTAAGGCAAACCCCCCAAATTTTTTGTCATATAATAGTAGCAAATATTTCAGATCTGAGCATGTAGGCCCCCTAAAGTATGTCGCTGGGTTGGTAACTGGGGATAAAGACAAGGCATATTTACTAAACACTTTTTTTAGCTCTGTGTACATGAAGGAAAATGGCAGAGCTCAAGTCCAAATTCCTAATAGCAATGTCACTGCCTTAAATGAGTCACAATGGCTCAGAATTGATCTGATTGAGAAACAGCTCGGAAAAATTAAGGTTTACAAAGCACCAGGACCTGATGGACTACATCCACGTGTCCTCAAAGAGCTGAGCTCAGTTATTTCAAAGCCAATTATTTCTAGTTTTTAGAGATTCTTTACTCACTGGCAAAGTACCGATGGATTGGCGTAAGGTCAATGTGGTACCTCTTCAAAAAGGGAGTAAAGTCATTACCAAGTAACTACAGACCCGTTAGTTTAATGTCCATAGTTGGAAAGGTCTTAGAGAGTTTGATAACCACATAGAGGAGTTTCTGCTAGAAAATAATATTATAAGTGATAGTCAGCATGGCTTCAAGGAAGACAGAAGTTGTCAAACAAACTTACTGTCTTTTTATGAGGAAGTAAGTAAACAGGTAGACAGTGGAATAGCAGTTGATATAGTGTACTTTGACTATGCTAAAGCATTTGACACTGTATCCCACAGACGGTTAATATGGAAGTTAGGGTCGATAGGTTTAGAAAAGTCAGTCTGTAAATGGATAGAGAACTGGCTTAAATATTGCATCCAGGGAATAGTAATTAATGATTCATTCTCTGAATGGTCTAAGGTTATTAGTGGTGTACCCCAGGATTCCTTGTTGGGATGTTTACTGTTTAACATCTTTATAAATGATATAGAGTTTTGGATTAAAAGTACCATTTCTGTGTTTGCAGATGACACCAAACTATGTAATGGAATTAAGTCTATACAGGATGTCTATAATCTACAAGCAGACCTAGATGTACTGTTTGATTGGGCAGCCAAGTGGCAAATTATATTTAATATAGATAAATTTAAAATATGCACTTGGGAGCTAACAACATGCATGCTTCATACTGTCTAGGGGGAGTACATTTGGGCGAGTCAGAAATGGAAAAGGATCTAGGGGTTCTGGTAGATCATAGACTTAATAACAGCATGCAATGCCAAGCTGCAATATCTAAAGCTAGTAAAGCACTTTCCTGGAATTAAAATAGGAATAGACTGCAGAGATTGGGACATTATCCTGTCCCTGTACAAAGCATTGGTCAGAACACATTTGGAATATGCAGTCCAGTTTTGGTCATCAGTTTACAAAAAGGACATTGTTGAATTGGAGAGAGTACAGAGAAGGGCAACTAAATTATTAAAATGAATAGAGGAGCTCAGCTATGAGGAGAGATTAGCTGAACTGAATCTATTCTCCCTTGGGAAGAGACGTTTAAGGGGGATATGATCACCCTGTATAAATATATAAACAGTCCATATAGAGAACTTTCTTCCCCATTATTCACTTTGAGATCTTTACAAAGAACAAGAGGGCACTCTTTGCATCTGGAGGAAAAGAAGTTTAAGTTCCGGATAAGGAAGAGATTATTCATGGTAAGTTCTGTGAAAATGTGGAATCTGCTCCCTCACGAAGTAGTTTCAGCAACTTCTATAGATTGCTTTAAGAAAAAGCTGGATGTTTTTCTAGAAGCACAGAATATAACTGGGTATTAAGGCTTTAAAGTGAAAATAACAGTGACTGTTGATCCAGGGAACATCTGATTGCCTCATGGAATCAGGAAGGAATTTTTTTCCCCTGTTAAAGCAAATTGTACCAGGGATTTTTTTGCCTTCCCCTGGACCAACTATATCTTATAAGGTTTTATAACTGGGATAGGTTAATTTCACTAGTGGTTGAACTTGATGGACTTATGTCTTTTTTCATAGTACATAGTTACATATAGTTACATAGTAGGTTAAGCTGAAAAAAGACATAAGTCCATCAAGTTCAAACACTAGGGAACTAAACATATCCCAGATGTAAAAAGATAGTAGTTATCCATTGTTAAAGGATAAAAGGAGGGAAATGTAAGAAGTAGGATTTTGTCCTAATTTTTTGTGGATAAAATGAGAAAACATTGCTGAAGAATTGCTAAACAACAGAAACCGTAAATAGAAAACAGGCACAACGGGTGAAACTAACAATAATGAAGATGACAAAAAGTCACATCAATGCATACCATCCAAGCAAACGTACTTGATTATTCCACCCCCCCCCCCAAACCAGTCCAGTTAAAATAGCAATAATGAACATTTATATACATTTAAATCTATTTTGACATACACACACAAGTGAAATCCCTAAATATAACAATCTTTTTTTCAAATATTTGCTTTCCCCAAAACAAAACTATAATGAAATTTGAATCAGATTTTTTTTACATTCATACTATATTTTGTTGACATATTATAAAGTGCTATTTAATATATATACAGCAGTGTTGCAACCAAACAAAAAACAACAACTGCAACAAATCAAAGTATAAATGAAGCAATTTTGTGAATTAGAATAATGTAGTATAAAAATGTAGCACTTACCAATAAAAAGAAATATCAAGCACTAAATACCCAAATTGACCTGTAATGGACTGTAGATGTGCACAGAACAGGGACCAGGTGTGTCCTAATTGATTGCTATGACATCACTATTGAAAAAGCTTAACAGATCCTCCTGAATACTGATCCTCCTGAATACTGATCCTCCACAGATACTGTGCCAGACCTTTCCCTTAGAGGGCACTCCATACAGAGGTATGTGAGGAAAAGGGAGTAAGGAAAGCTTTTATGAGGGCTTTAGAGATGTAATGCTCCTTTACCTTTTTCTGCAGCCCAGCCGGCATGTATCTCTGCAGCATGAGCAGAATGCTCTGAATCACTGTGTCGGCGGGAAATTCTCAGGCACAGTTAAACAACTGGCCCTTCTCAAATGTCACAGGTCATGCAGGACGTGATGACACTTCCCAATCACTTAGGCTGCTCAGTCACTCTCCAGTATTGAAGCATACATGCGCAGCCTGTATTTACAGGCTGAGCTGTAATTTTCACTGACAGCTGTTCCCCTTTTATGAACTTGGAAAATCCGTCGAAAAAGGTGCCAGAACTCAGTTCTGGAGAGTTCAATGAAAAAAGATGGATTATGTCTATAGAGCTTGCATAGTTATGATACGACAGTTATGATAGGACAGCACAGGACCAGTCTCTTCTCTCACTTATGACCAATTTGAAAAAGTACTATATCAATGACATAACATCAGTGCACCTGTAAATGAGCATTGCAGTTCTCATATCCTGATATGGCAAAGCTACAGTCAGATATGTATGCTGTTTGGCAAGAGTAAACTGCGTAAATCACAGCAACCTAGGCATTCATGCAGTAGAGAACACAATTGCAAATGCAAGTAACCATATGCAAGATTGCCTGCTTCATCTTCGGGTAAATCTATTTTTATCAGTTTCATACACAGATAGCATAAATAACACACGATAAAAAGGAGATATGCATTAAATAATGTATTAAAAATAGAAAATAAAAAAGGGTGTGTGTTTAAGTTGGGGGAGGGGCAGAGTTCAAATCATTAGGCACAATGAGAAATTATAAGTGATAACAATAGCAACAAAAACCTATCACAAAAGTGAAAAGGATATAACAATAAGGATCATGTAAAACCTGATGCCTGTAAAGTACTTTGGTTTTGTCCACAAACGTTTGGCAATGGTCAGCCTCCTACTACACCCTAACACAATATAATTTGCTACAAGTTTACAACCTATCAGTTTCTTAAACTGGGGAAAGTAGACAGAGGAAATGCTCTCCTGATGACTTCTTTGTAACCTTGGCCAAGACACATTGCCTTATAAAGTAACTGAAAGGCTTTTTTTCCTTTGCTTTTGTAACAAATAATACATTAAGAGGTAGGTTTTATGTGCCCAGATACAGTTTAGACAGAAATTATTAGAATAAACTTTACATATGTTCATATATTTAGTCTATTTCAAAATTCCAAAGATCAGGACTCTTAGATGGAAGATTCAAGTCTTCTTGTGTTTAGTCAAATGTATCATGTCAAAGACAGTAGAAAAATAAATAAAATTATTTAATAATAAAATATGTACCTGAATTTTTCTCCACCCGCCTTGGACACGAATGTACACCTCACTGCTCTCACTTAGATAAACAAGAGAGCCTTCAAGTACTGAGTGAGTCTTTTCCAGCATGTCTTCAATATTTTTTATTGTTGTTGCCTAAAAAAAAATAAATTTCAAGTGTGCAATCTTTCGCTTTCATTACAAACAAAAGTGTTTTTCTTAAAGAACAAATTATTGTTTTATTTTAATGTTATTTAGTCTCTAGAGAGGAGTTTCTACATGTGTAAGGTAATTTATTTGTCTGTACAGAAATTTTACTTTTTTTTTTTACTGAATGCTGCTGTTATCTTTACCAAAGCCAATTGTAAAAGAATAAAATCTAGATAATTTATTTTCACAACCAAATATATAATGAAAAAGTATGCAGTCACCTGAAGTTGCCCTTGCTGATTTTTTAACCCCATATACAAGTTTAAAGTATAACTGTACTAACATATATAAAGTTGTTTGTCCTTATACAATTAATGGCAGCAATGTGATTGCACACACACACAAAATGATAATGATAGGATTTAAGACTACCTAATGCCTTTAAGTGTAGAGTTTCCCCCTGCTACATCCGGGACATCCAGGTTTCCAGAACCTTGGCAGACAGGAAGACCTTTTTTCATTGGCACAGGCACCTGAAGGTGCCTCACTATGCTCATAATGAACCCACTATTATTTCTGCTTATGACCTCAAGTCCTCTTGTGACCATATGTGTTCCAGTGACCCCTTGTGCCCCTGTGTTTTCACTTAAATTGCAGACTTTTGCCTTTTTCAAACTTTGGGTTGTTCTTGTAATGCCCCAGATTAGCAACATTGCTTACCAGATGCCAATCCCCCAATTTAAATCTGCACTGATTACAAGCCTCTGCTCAGCCTTGGAAGGCTAGTTGCACCACCCCAGCACATGACTACCCAAGTAGCATAACTCCTTTGTGTCAATACTTTTACCACTTGTTCTAAATAGCTTTTCCCCCTTCATTTCTGGATGCTTCTTTTCCCAGGATCATCTCAGTAATATAACAATCAGCATATTTTGGATTCCCGCAACGTGATTGAATTAACTCCTGCACATGCAAGGGAAATATATCATCCTCACCCTGCCAATAAAGATGGGTGAAGATTAAAACAAGGAAAACAAGAAGAAAGTAGATAGTAGCACCAGAGACAGAAAAGGGATAGGTGAATAAAATAAAGGTTAGGACACTTAAAGGCATAGAAATGCATAGTCACACTAGTGCCATCTGCTGTTTTTGGTTGTGACCTGAATGCTTTTGTGATCTCTAATAGGTACTGTAATCTAGTGCCTCCTGTGACCCGAATGTGTCCTTTTGTACTCTTGTGTAACCAATCACCTTGCTGCTGCTTTAGCAATTACAAACTCCTACCTGTTTCTCACTATATATTCTTGCTTCCCATCCTTACCTTTGGCTTATTTGTTACTCTGGTGTGTGTGAGAATTGGAAGCCGAGCAAAATCCACCACTTTTTGTGGTGTGTTCCTGGTTTACTAAACGCATAGCTTGTATGAAAGAGATACATGTGTGAATAGTGATTATGTGTATATATATATATATATATATATATATATATATTGTAGGCAGCCAGAAGGAAAGGTACTAGAGGGCATATATGTGCCATACAAGTGGCTGGTCTCAGTACTATAATTCCAGGGATTGCAGTGTGGCTGTTCCAGCAGTCCATCCCGGGATTTCCCCACTGCTGGAGAAGAGTCCAGGTGCAGCTCCCAGAGGGAGTTAAAGGGAATAGCTGCCAGGGAGCAGAAGGAGGAAAAGACTCAAAGGGAAAGAACTTGAGAACATTCCCCTCTCTCTCTTTAACTGGCTGAAGTTAAGCCATCCTGTTGGGATAACTTTGTTGTTGTTTTTTTTTCAATAAAACCCTGATGCGGCATCCAGTCCTCCTAGTTGCCAACCATTTGTCAATCTAACTCCCACATATGGTGGAAGATTCAGGCACACTGGTTGCTAAGGGTAACGGCTGCATACATTTTTGGTTTTTGGACTCAGTAACCTGCTTATGTCCTGGCTAAAGGACAAACATTGCTGCCCAGCGAGGCCCCTGCCATGGAGGAGCTATTAAAGCATTTGGTGCAGGTCAGTGCTGCCCAGCAGGAAACCAACCGTCTGTTGCTGGAACAGGTCACAGTCTTGGGACAGAGGGTGTCAGCTCAGTCAAGGAATATGGAGGTGTTATGACTCGCAATGAAAAAAAGGCAGGGCACTGCGCCTTGCAAAAAATGACCCCAGATGACGATATAGAGGCTTCTCTGGTGGTGTTTGAAAGGATTGTGGGAAGGGAGAAACTCCCTGCTGCTGAATGGACTGAGGTTCTGGCGCCCTATTTGACTGGGGAGCCGCAAAAGGCATAGTTTGATTTAACGGCAGAGCAGGCCAAAGACTATATTATCCTTAAGGCAGAAATCATGGTCTGGCTGGGAGTCACCTTATCTGTAGGGGTCGCAGAGTCCATGACTGGCGGTTTGAGGAAAATTAGCCGCCCCGCTCCCAAATGTTTGATTTGCTACACTTTGTGTACAAGTGGCTACAACCTGAGACACTGAGTCCCACAGACATTGTCAACGGAATCGTCCTCGACCGCTATGTGAGCGGACTTCCTTCGGACATTCACCGATGGGTTGCTCAAGGAGACCCCAAAACACTGGATCGGTTGGTGTCACTTTTTGAGCTCTTTACTACTACAGAGACCTGTCTGAGGTCTGAAAGTAAACCCCAGCAGTTCGTGGGATCCTCTGGTGTCCGTTTACAGAGATCCAACTCAAAAGCCCTTTCTGCATCTGATCAGGAGAACCGAGCCAGCCGACCAAGCCTGGGTGGCCCCCCCAGGGGAAAGAGGTTTGACGGTCCAAGAAAGGTAACCCCCCCATTATGATGCCCCACTCAGAGGCAGAGCTGAGGTGCGTTGATGGAAGTGTCAGCAACTGGGGCATATTGCAGCACACTGTCCCCAGGGGGAGGAGCCAATGGAGTGTGGTGCCACCCGCCGCTTCTCTTTGTTCGCTCATCCTGTCTGCAGCGCTACACCCCTGCAGGAGCCAGGTCCCCAGGAGCATCAACGGGGTTAGTGTTGTGGACCTGTTGGACCAGGTAGCCTGGTCACTCTTTTACGCGCTGCCGTACCTCATGACCTGGTAATCCCTGAAAGGCGAGTGGGGGTTGTTTGTATTCATTGGGACACTAAGCATTATCCACTGGCCAAAGTCACTGTAGAGACTGGCTGCGGAACAGTGACCCATTAAGTGGGTGTGGTACCAGACATAATACATCCATTGATCGTGGGATGTGATTTTACATTACTCTGGGAACTCTGGTCTCAACCCCACTGTATTGATATGCCTGTTGCAGGTTGAACTTCTTCCAGCCCAGTTCCTTTAGGGGAGGATGCCCAGATGCAGTAGGGGTGACCACGGATGTATCGGATAGTTTTCCCCTCGCAGTATTGGCTGGGGATGAGGGTGAGGCATCTAACCCTGAGCAGAATGTCCCAGACTTGGAAGTGTCACAAGAGAACTTCGGGACTGCTCAGTTACAAGACCCCACTCTGAAACATGCATGGGAAAATGTAACTGTGCTGAATCAGGTACCTCAGGAGTCTAATGCTGATCAAAGGTTTCCTTACTTTGCTGTAAGCAACATCTTACTGTATCATGTTACTAAGGTGCGTGATGAAGTTGTGGAGCAACTGGTGGTACCCGTACCTTATAGAAGGATGGTCCTTGATTTGGCCCACACTCATTTACTTGGAGGTCATTTGAGGACTCACAAAACAAAGGAAAGAATCCTGCAAAGGTTCTATTGGCCGGGTTGTTATCAAGAGATTGAAAAGTTTTGTAGGTCCTGCCCAATCTGCAAAGTAACTGCTCCTGTGAGTCACTTTCAGAGCCCCTTGGTTCCCCTGCCAATAATTGAGATTCTATTTGACCAAATAGCTATGGATTTGGTGGGGCCGTTAGTCAAGTCTGCCCGAGGCCACCAGTATATTTTGGTAGTGCTAGACTATGCCACCAGGTATCCTGAAGCCATTCCACTGCAGAATACCTCCTCCAAATGCATTGCTCGGGAGTTACGTCATGTATTTTCCCGAACTGGCCTACCAAAAGAAATACTGACTGACCAGGGTACACCTTTCATGTCTAAAGTTATAAAAGATCTCTGCAAATTACTGAAAATTAAGCAGCTAAGAACTTCTGTATATCATCCCGAAACAGATGGCCTAGTGGAGAGGTTCAATAAAACCTTAAAAGGGATGTTGAGAAGAGTGGTAGAAAAGGATGGGAGGGACTGGGATTTTCTGTTGCCATATCCCATGTTCTCCATCCGAGAGGTCCCTCAGTCCTCCACTGGCTTTTCCCCATTTGAGTTATTAAATGGGAGACATCCCAGGGGTTTGCTGGATGTTGCCAAGGAGACATGGGAGAGTGAGGCTACCCCGTACAGAAGTGTGATAGAGCATGTGGCTCAAATGCAGGATCGCATTAACAGCAGTATTATGCTCATTGTGATGGAACACATGGAAAAGGCCCAAGAGTCCCACAGCAGGGTATACAATGGAGCAGCCTGGCTGAGGCAGTTCAACCCTGGTGATCGGGTACTAGTGCTGGTTCCCACGGTGGAAAGCGAATTTCTGGCTAAGTGGCAAGGTTCTTTTGAAGTGGTAGAAAGGGTTGGAAAAGTAAACTATAAAATCCATCAGCCTGGGAAAAGAAAGCCCATCCAACTCTATCACGTGAATTTAATAAAACCTTGGAAGGATAGAGAGTCCCTAGTAGCAACCACAAAACCCCTAAGGGATGCAGATATTGAAAGGGTTGCAATAGGTGACACCCTGTCAAAACCCCAAAAACAAGAAAGCAAGGAGTTTATGAGGCCCCATAAAAGGTACGCAGCAGCATACTTAGATAATATTGTGGTCTTTAGCACAGACTGGGAAACATATCTAGGTAAGGTACAGGCAGTACTTGATTCTCTCAGGAATGCTGGCTTTACTGCTAACCCGGAGAAGTGCGCTATTGGGTTGGAGGAGGCTCGCTATCTGGGGTATATTGTAGGTAAGGGCACAATAAGATCACGGGTAAACAAAGTGGAGGCAATTCAGAATTGGCAACAGCCTCTGACAAAAAACAAGCGAAGGCGTTCTTGGGGATTGTTGGCTATTACCGCAGATTTGTCCCAAACTTTGCCTCCATTGCAGCACCATTACCAGACCTTACAAAAGGTCTAGTGGTCTCAGGAGGCAGAAAAGGCGTTTCAGGACCTTAGAAAGCCCTGTGCAGTCAGCCTGTGCTGATCACACCAGACTTCTCAAAAGAGTTTATTGTCCAGACTGATACCTCAGAGGTTGGTTTAGGGGCAGTAATGTCACAAGAGGTAAATGGGGAAGAACACCCCATTATATATTTGAACAGAAAGCTCACCTGCTGTGAGAGAAACTACTCAATCGTGGAGAGGGAGTGTTTGGCTATAAAGTGAGCCCTCGAGGCTCTATGGTACTATTTGGCAGGTAGGAAGTTCTGGTTGGTATCGGACCATGCCCCTTTAAAGTGGATGTGCCAAAATAAAGGGAACAACTGGCGCTACAGGACTTAAATTGTGTGGTAGAGCACAGGGCAGGGAAGCATCATATCAATGCTGATGCTTTATTAAGGGTTCACCGTCTGTCAGGGTCTAGTGCCCAGTCCCCTGGCCTTGGGCAGGTGGGGGGGGAAACAATAATGAAATAATAGACAACAATGTAATCTAAAAATAAAATTAAAAATGTACAGTACTTTTATTTTTATGTTGTGTGGTGTTTTTGTACTGTAAAAACCATTTAGAAGCAGATTACATGTACTCTGCTTTTAAATTTCCCTCCCTGACACACCCCCAATACATCACCAATCACATCACCCGTGAGGAGAGATGCACAGTACAATGCAGGATTTCTGCATTGTGCTATACATCTCACTACAGATGCCAGCAATAGGATCTGCGGACACTGGGTGAGTATTTCCTTTCAGTTGTAATCGGATTGTCATACAATGTATGACAATCGGATTGCAACATAACATTTGTTTACATTTAACCACCTGGTGAGAAAAACTCGGGGTTAACCATAATTGCTTAACCATAATTGCTTAATTAAGGGAGTGGGAGAGGGAGAGGGGGAGAGAGAGAGGGAGAGGGGGAGAGGGAGAGAGAGAGAAAGAGGGAGAGGGAGAGGGAGAGGGAGAGGGAGAGAGAGAGAGAGAGAGACTCTGCACAAGGTGACTCTGGTTTTTTTCTGCCTATTTGAATATGTACTGTTATAGAACACTGGACAGCTGAAGATAAGTGCTTATGTGTTTGATCTTTAACCGGCTGAAGTTAAGCCATCCTGTTGGGATAATTTTGTTGTTGTTTTTTTTTTTTTCAATAAAACCCTGATGCGACATCCAGTCCTGCTAGCTGCCTACCATTTGTCAAGCTAATTCCCACATAATATATATATATAAATCAGATTGTCATTAGAGAGAGAGAGCATTGCTATTGTAAATAACGCTATTGTAGAAGGCAATTGTAATTTATAAGCACTTAAATGGAATATCTTGATTTAGTCTGTTAGGTTACAATGTTGTTTAGTGTATCAAATTACATTATTTTAGATTTTCTGATCAGTGGGGTATGTTTCCCAAAGCATTTCCCATATAATACTACCATATATGGAAGTTTAAAACATTTAAAACACACACTTTTCATCATGATACTTAGTTTCACAGCCTCTTCACCTGAGCCACCTGGCCCCAGGCTGCAACTTCCCCAAGTCTGAAAGACCTTTTTATTATCAAGAGCCAGGAGTCATTACCTATTTCTGGCCTGGAAAAGGGGGGATGCACCTGGCCCACCCAGGGACACTCCAGGACTGGATCCCAAATAAAGAACTGAAATTCTGCAGCACCATAATAACTAATGACAATATCCATGCCCTTTAATCTCCTTTTCAGACAAGGGTAAGGTAGATGATGTCAAATACTCTCAAAATTTTGATTCTACCAGTTACACCTAGGTTTGCACTTTAGAAATGCTAAAGAAAAATACTGACCCCCTAAAACCTAAATGCTGTCTTAAAAAAAAACTTAAAAACTGTAACAGCAATAAATAAACATTTGGAGTGAACAACACAAATGCAAATACCGTATGCAGGAATACATGTATTACTCCAATACCAAATATCATACGTGTACATTATATATAAACTGTAGCAATATTTGTATTTAACATGCAGTAGACAACACAACTGCAAAGGCAAGTAACCATATGCAAGATTGCCTTGCATAAGGTTACAATTATTAAGTCTGAATTACCAGTTTTTCTACACAGCATAAATAACACACGATAAACAGGACATATGCATTGAATATTTTAACTAAAAAGGGGGGGGGCAGAGTTTAAACTATTAAGCACAAGGAGAAATTTTAAGCGATATTAGTTACTTAGTGACTTAGTTTGAAAAAAGTTAAACCACTAGGGAAATAAACATATCCCAGATATAAACCCTGGGGACAGTGTTGTTGTTCGAATTCGGGTTGTTCTAATGTTCGACCTGATAATGGCTGTTCAAATTCAGGTTGACCAGACCCATATTTTGATGGATTTGAAGCCCCAAATCCAGCCCTCCCACAATGCCTAGGGACCTCCCCCATAATGCCTGGGGCCCTCCAATAACAGCAGGAATGCTCTCATCCATGTTTCTTGTGGCAGGCAGCCGATTGGCTGTCTGTCACTGCATGTCACACAGGCAGCCATTAGTCTATATAAGGCCAGGGTGTGCCTGCATTTACCACTCCTGACAGAGATTTGCTATCATCACAACCTTTCTGTGCTGCTTGGCTTGCTTTGGTAAAGTAAAAAAGGGCTTTACTTAGTTAGACTGTGTCACACTCACACTATTAGTCAGATAGATAGTTGGATTGTACTATATTGGTGCAGTCCTGAAATCTACTGTACTCAGAAAGGTAGAGTGTTTCACTTTCGGTCCAGTTAGTTGTTCGCCCGTGTGGGAAATTTTTAATGTCCATAGTGATGACAACACTATGGTCATCTGCAAACTGTGTGCTCAACACTTGTAATGAGGCAAAAACTCAAACAAACTTGGAACAAGTTGCATGAGCACACATTTAAAAAGCCACCACCCGGTAACCTGGCGGAAACACCTGGTCAAAGCACAGAGCTCTGTGCGACCACCTAAGCCCAAGAAGCAAGCTCAAACTGTTCGATCTTCCTCCACTGCCTTTTCTCCTTCTGCCACCAAAGTTACCCGTGCTGCAGCCAGCAATTTGAGTGGGGCATGTAGCCGAGCATTACCCTTTTCAGGCTCCACCAGCAGTGAGAAGGAGCTCCAACGCAGATCGGCCGCTGTTTGTCGAATTGCTAGCAGTCAAGACCAGGCATCATTGCCACCCCCCACACTTTCTACCCCATCGTCCAATCTTTCTGTGGTTAGCATTAGCAGCATCCAACCTTCCATCCCCCAGATGCTGGAGTGCAATATGTATTTCCTATACAGTTCACTGGGTAACTTTGGTGGCAGCAGGGGAACATGCAGCTGCAGCAAGGCCTGCATACCTATTTCGGCCCAGAGCACATCGCCATGCAATGTCCTCCTCGACCCCCACTTCCTGACTGACTGACTCTTGTGCCTCAACCTCTTCCTCCAGGGACACTTTGCCGTGGAGACCCAGCACCTCCCGTTTGGCAGCATCTGTTCACCGGCAGCAACAACCTGCAGTTTGCTATTTCGGTGCACAATTCAAACGTTGCCACGCAGTCCTGAGGTTGCGAAGCCTAGGTTCCCTCAGCCACACAGGCACAACCATTCTTAGTGCCCTGCGGGAGCAAGAGGACATATGGCTAACTCCCAACAGACTCCAGCAAGGCATGGTCGTGTGTGACAACGGGGCCAATCTGCTAGCAGCCCTGCGTTGTGTGAAACTCACACACGTACCTTGCCTGGCTCACGTCATGAACCTCATAGTACAGTGCTTTCTTAGGAATTACCTAGGCCTCCAGCCACTGTTACTGAAGGCCAGAAAGTTGTCAGCGTATTTCAGCCAGCCGTACACAGCCAGTGCCAGATTGGTGGATTTACACTGAAATCTCAATCTGCCCGTGCACTGGTTAATTTGTGATGTGGCCACACGTTGGATTTCCACATTTTACATGCTGCAGCGGCTGGCTGAACAACAGAAAGTGGTGGTGGATTACGTGGCAGAGTCTGTTCGTTTTTAGACATATACCTACACCACCTTTCTTCAGCCCTGGGGAGTGGTTGCAAATTGAGGACTTGTGCACTGTATTGTCACCCTTTAAAGAGGAGTGGATGGCAAGACCAGGCGGAGGAGGAGGAGGAGGATGACCCTGTGCTGCTGTTCGACTCACAGGAGTGTGGGTTTAGAATTACCTCAGCTGTGGGTAGTTTGAGCCACATGACAGCCTTCATGGAGGAGTGCATAGCCAAAGATCCGCGCATACAACACATAAAAACAAAGACTGATGACTATTGGATTGCTACATTACTTGATCCACATTACAAGCCTGAAATACAACAACTCATCTTGCCCCAATACAGAGGACCCAAAATGCAGCACTACCAAGAGGTGCTTGTAAGGGACTTAGGTTCAGCCTTCTGGCTGCCAGCAGCAGGGATCCCTATGGCAGTTCAACCAGCAATGAGAGCCAAACAACTACCCTAAGTGGCATGGGTGGCAGCAGCAGTAGAAGTCGTCTAAGCCAAACTTGCAGGCTTTTTTTCAGCGGAACCAGCCAGAAGCCACCAGTCGTGCAGCAATTGCCAATGACACTGAGCAGCACTACTCAGTCATGGTGCAGGTATACCTGAGCTCTACATGGGACATCTGCAACTTGCAAAGCCAGGACCCACTGGGCTACTGGGTATCCAAGCTTGAGCAGTGGCCAGAGCTCGCAGAACATGCCATTCAGATCCTTGCCTGCCCAGCCGCAAGTGTGTTATCTGAATGAGCGTTCAGTGCAGCTGGAGGCGTAGTGAGTGACAAGCGGATTTGGCTCTCCACAGAAAATGTCAACTAAATCACTTTTATTAAAATGAATATGGCCTGGATGACTTCAACAACCTCTCTGCACAGTGATATAGATAGATAGATCATGAATAAATACAACATTTTTTTCTGGGTTTTGTGATAGATTGCAAGAGGTATCATAATTAAATATCTATATTTTTTGGAGAGAAATACAGAATTTTTTATGGCTTTTTTGATAGCAAGTAGGATCAAAATGAAATATCTGTATTTTTTTTTAGATAAATACAGACATTTTTATGGTTTTTGTGATAGATTGCAAGATGTATCATAATTAAATATCTGTATTTTTTGGAGAGAAATACAGAAATGTTTATGGCTTTTTTGATAGATAGATTTATGTCTCCAATATCTACAGATTCTACACTGTCCATAGAGGTGATGGCCTCAACCTCTAATGTGGTCCTTGCTCCGTCTTGAGCCCACGGCCTCCTCCTCCTGCTGTTACTGCTGCTGCCTGCCCAGTACCCAGCTCCAAATGCCAGTTACTAATGTCATCCTTACTTGGTCTCAGAGCCCACTGCCTCCTCCTCCTCCTGCTCTTACTGCTGCTTCCTGCCCAGTACCCAGCTCTAGATGCCAGATACTAATGCCGTCCAAACTTGGTCTCAGAGCCCACCGCCCCTGCTCCTGCTGTAACTGATGCTGTTGTCTACCCGGTATAAACTCTAGATGACAGATACTAATGCCGTTCATACTTTGTCTAAGAGCCCACCGCCTCCTCCTCCTGCTGTTACGGATGCTGCCTCCTGCCCAGTACCCAACTCTAGATGACAGATACTAATGCCGTCCACACTTCGTCTCAGAGCCCACTGCCTCCTCCTGCTGTTACTGTTGCTGCCTGCCCAGTCCCCAACTCTAGATGCAAGATACTAATGCCGTCCACACTTCGTCTCAGAGCCCATTGCCTCCTTCTCCTGCTGTTACTGATGCCTCCTCCGGCCCAGTACCCAAATCTAGATGCCAGTTACTAATGTCGTCCACACTCTGTCTCAGAGCCCACCGCCTCTAATCATGCTGTTACTGCTGCTGCCTGCCCAGTACCCAACTCTAGATGCCATATACTAATGCCGCCCACACTTTGTCTCCGAACCCACCGCCTCCTCTTCCTGCTGTTACTGATGCTGCCTGCCTAGTACCCAACTGTAGATGCCAGATACTAATGCCGTCCACACTTGGTCCCAGAGCCCACCGCCTCCTCCTGCTGTTACTGCTGCTGCCTGCCCAGTACCCAACTCTAGATGCAAGAAGCTAATTCCATCCACACTTGGTCTCAGAACCCACCACCTCCTCCTCTTGCTGTTACTGATGCTGCCTGCCCAGTACCCAAATCTAGATGCCAGTTACTAATGTCGCCCACACTCCGCCTCAGGGCCCACCGCCTGCTAATCATGCTGTTACTGCTGCTGCCTGCCCAGTACCCAGCTCTAGATGCCATATACTAATGCCGTCCACACTTGGTCTCAGAGCCCACCGCCTTCTCCTGCTGTTACTGCTACCGCCTGCCCAGTACCCAGCTCTAGATGCCAGTTACCAATGCTGTCCACGATCCGCCTCAGGGCCCACTGCCTCCTTCTCCTGCTGTTGCTGCTGCCACCTGTCAGTACTCCATTCTTAAAAATGGTATTACAGACATCTAGGTGGCATAGATGATGCACTACACCCAGCTCTAGATGCCAGTTACCAATGCAGTCCCTGCTGCGTCTCAGTGCCCACCGCCTCCTCCTCCTGCTGCTGCTGCTGCTGCCTGTCAGTACTCCATTCACAAAAATTGTATTACAGACTTATAGGTGGCATTGACAATGCACTACACCCAGATCGAGATTCCGGTTAACAATGCGGTCCCCACTCCTGTAAGGCCTATATAACTTGTAACAGAGCTGTCTAACTGGCTAATTTTTTGACTAAAAGACTCCCCTCAGGGACCTCTGCCTGTACTCTGAAGCCTGTGTATGGCTTGTAACAGAGTGGTGAAACCTGGTGGCTAATTTTTGGACCGGAGGAACCCCCTCAGGGCCCTCTCTGCCTCTACTAGGAGGCCTGTATAAAATCCAGCATGTTCCCTTGACCGCCCCAAAAAATGGCCTTGCCAGCAACATAAAAAAGCCTTCCTTATTTTTTTTTTTTACTTGTACAGTGTTGTGCAGACTCCCCGTCTTGACATATCTTTTTAGATGTATTTATAGGCTGTAAAAGCTGTACACAGTCCCCAAAAACAACCCAAATTTTTCCCCCATTGACTTTAATGGAGTTCGAATTCGAAGGTTCATTCACCCGAATAATTTTGCTCTTTTTGACCGAATAGCAGTCGAATCAAATAGTGAGCTTTTCGACCAACTCTACCGGGGACATGGTTAGTTCAGAGGAAGGCTCACTGCTTGGCTGGTGAAACAAGTGGCTTTTTAACCCCCCTAGCATTTTAATTCTGTCAGTTTTTTGATGGAAAAAGTGATCCTATTTTTTTTGCATAGAAATTTGTGTTTATATTGTGGGCCTGTAATTCTTAGAATTAACTCCTGGGAATAATAATTATATTTATTTATTATATTATAATCATAAATTATAATATGATAAATAAGTATGAATCATAATTATAAAAAAAAATGAAATAATAGACCACAACAATGTAATTTATTAAAAACATTTATTTTATAAAAAATTTCTCACTGAAATTTTCTAAACAAGGGTGCAAAATTATTGATAAATAATATCATAAATTTTATGCAGATTTTGGAAAAAAAAAATTTTACATTTTAGTAGACATCCCGGGTGTGGTAGATTTTGAAGCAGGGTGCTGCACAAACATCACAATCAGGACAGTAGAACCTGGTTTCTTTGCGTTCCTTCCTTCCTCTGTCATCGGTCTTTAAGCAGCAAACCACGCACATCCTTGTAGGTGCTGCTTTTTCCTGGGTTGGTGGGATGTATTCAATGAAGTGTTGACCAGTCAGGCATTCTGGGTTCACAACAGTGGAAGCACAACGTCCAGGTCTATTGATAGCCACTGATGGTGTTTGGTGGTTCTTGACTATGGATTCGGAAACTTGCAAAATGAAGTCTGAATGATTCACAGGCCTCTGACAATTTTTTTCTGTACAGAATGTAGGCATTCCATAGGCACTGCTCAACTAGATGCCTGAAAATCTTTTTGTAGTACTTCCTGCTGTTTTCTCATCGCTGGGTAGATTGTCATGGCTTGGTCAGCTCTGTCGACACCTCCCATGGTGTTGTTGTAGTCATTCACCACCTGTGGCTTCATCACTTCTTTCCCACGTTTTGTGTGTACCAGAACAGTGGAGGCATCATGTACAGTACTCATCAGGCACACATCTTTCTTGACACGCCATCTCAGGGGCCATCATCCTGCCTTTCTGCCAGGCAACAATTTCTCCTGTCTTCAGCTTACCTTTTGCAAACAGTGATGGCAGGTTGCACCGGTTAGCCCTAACGGTTCCATAAGCATCTGTTCTGTGTTGCAGAAGGAACACAGTAGCCCTGACCTAGCAATGGCTAGTCTATCTATGAGAGATAACACTGAAGATTTTGCCAATCCATAATGGCTGTATCTGGGGTGAAACTGTGTCTCTTTTCCAGTGTACAGTACTGTATTCCAGATGTAGCCAGATGAGGATTCGCACAGCATATACGTTTTCACGCCAAATTGTTCCCTCTTTGACGCAATGTACGGCACCTAGCTGAGCCTCCCCTTGTAAGTCATTGGGGCACCATGTGCACACAGCACTGGCCTCAGGTTCAGAATCGTCACTCAGTTCACTTTCGCTGTCTGATGACAAATTTCCTGGTGAATCACTTTTGCTTGATTCCACAAGAGACTCCAAATTGCTATCGCTGCTTTCAAAGTCCTCCAAAACAGCGCTTGCGCCGGCAAGATGCCATTTGGATGCCATGTGGTCTCCAGCAATCAGTCAGGAACAACCAAGGTCAAAGACAAAGTGATCAAATGATACATTCAGGAAGTGATTTATAAGTCATCAAAAGGTCAAGTCAAGTTCAGGGCCAATAGTGGGCAAAATGTAAATCAGGGCAAAAATGATGCTTGGCGCACTAAAATGTGTATTTATACTTTTATTTTGTGTTTTCTAAAAAAAAAGATTTAAAAGCAGAATACATAGTAATCTGCTTTTAAATTTCCTGCCCCCACAATCCATTTCTCAACCGCATCACCCAGAAGATGTCACATCTTCCCTGGTGATGTGATGGGGATGTCCCCGCCCTGCTCACTCACCTAAAACCACCAACAATGCTGCTCGCATCACCAAGAGGCTGCAAGCATTCCCTATATTAATAGAAAAAAGATTAGATTTGAGCATGTAGGCCTCTTAAGGGATGTCGCTGGGTTGGTAGCTGGGGATAAAGCTCTGTGTAGACAAAGGAAAATGGCAAGTCCAAATTAATAATAGCAATGTCACTGCCTTAAATGAGTCACCATGGCTCAGAATTGATATGATTGAAAAACAGCTGGGAAAAATTAAGGTTGACAAAGCACCAGGACCTGATGGATTACATCAAGGTGTCCTCAAAGAGCTGAGGTTATTTCAAAGCCATTATTTATAATATTTAGAGACTCTTTAGTCACTGGCAAGGTACCGATGGATTGGTGTAAGGCCAATGTGGTTCCTATATTCAAAAAGGGAGCAAAGTCATTACCAGGTAACTAAAGACAGGTTAGTTTAATGTCTATAGTTGGAAAGGTCCTAGAGAGTTTGATAAAGAACCAAATTGAGGAGTTTCTGCTAGAAAATAATATTATAAGTGAAAGTCAGCATGGCTTCAAGAAAGACTGAAGTTGTCAAACAAACTGACTCTCTTTTTTTAGGAAGTAAGTAAACAGGTAGACAGTGGAGTAGCAGTTGATATAGTGTACTTGGACAAGCATTTGACACTGTACCCACAATGCGTAATATGCAAGTTAGGGTCAATAGGTTTAAAAAAGTAAATCTTTAAATGGATAGAGAACTGGCCTTAAGACCACACCCAGAGAGTTGTAATTATTGATTCATACTCTGAATGGTGTAAGGTTATTAGTGGTGCACCCCAGGGTTCAGTGTTGGGACCTTTACTGTTTAATATCTTTATAAACGATATAGAGTTTGGGATTAAAAGTACCATTTCTGAGTTTGCAGATGACACCAAACTATGTAATGGAATTAAGTCCATTCAGGATGTCTATAATCTACAAACAGTCCTGGATGTACTGTTTGATTGGGCAGCCAAGTGGCAAATGACATTTATTATAGATAAATGTAAAGTTATGCACTTGGGAGCTAACAACATGCATGCTTCATACTGTCTAGGGGGGATTCACTTGGGGGAGTGAGAAATTGAAAAGGATTTGGGGGTTCTGGCAGATCATAGACTTAATACCAGCATGCAATGCCTAATTGTACCAGGGTTTTTTGCCTTCCTCTGGACCAACTATGTTTTATAGGGTTTTATATCTGGGATATGATTATTTCCCTAGTGGTTGAACTTGATAGACTTCTGTCTTTTTTCAACCTAACCTACTATGTAACTATGTAAGGCAAAAAAAAAAGACCCTGGCACAATTTGCTCCAACAGGGGGAAAAAAATTCCTTCCTGATTTTACAAGGCTCAGATGTTCCCTGGATCAACAGTCTCTCTTATCTTTAATTTAAAGCTTTATTACCCAGTTATATTCTGTGCTTCTGGAAAAGCATCCAGCTTTTTCCTAAAGCAATCTAAAGCACTCTGGAGCCCAAAACTGGACTGCATATTCCAGATGTAGTGTAACCAATGCTTTGTACAGGGGCAGGATTATGTCTCGATCTCTGCAGTTTATTCCTCTTTTAATGCAAAAAAGTACTTTAGATATTGCAGCATGGCATTGCATGCTATTATTAAATTTATGATCTACCAGATCCCCCCGTTTTTTTTCTATTTTTGGTCCCCCCCAAATGTATTTCCCCTAGACAGTATGTAGCATGCATGTTGTTAGCCCCCAAGTGCATAACTTTACATTTCTCAATTTTAAATGTCATTTGCCACTTGGCTGCCCAATTAAACAGTATGTCCAGGTCAGCTTGTAGATTATAGACATCCTGTATGGACTTAAAGCGTACATAAACTCATAATTTTCACCTAACATAAAAGGGTAGACAACAAGGGTAAAAATTCTGTTAGTTTGGTTTTTTTTTTTTAAGTGCAACACCCTTCTTAAAAAAAAAGGGTGCAGCACCGCCCCCTTATTCTCGATCGCCTAGGTGATCAAGAATGAATAGGAGCGCAAAGCCTCCCGGGATATCTACATCATGCATTCCCGGAGGCTCTTGGGTGCTCGGGCATGCGCAGAAGGAGCCTTTTCATTAAAAGGGAAAATTACCGATCTCACGCATGTGCAGTGAGATAAGCAAGTTTTTTTTTCCATCTACATAACCCTATCTCACGCCTGGGTTGGGTGACATAGGAAGAAGAACTCGGAAGAAAAGGTGAAGATGCCGGGACAACGTGGGATGGAAGAGACCTCCGGACCAATCGACTTCCCTGCGGGATTAAAGGTAAGTACATTTTTTTGTTTTCAGGGACTTTTAAGTTTAGTTCCCCTTTATTTCCATTACATAGTTTGATGTCATCGGCAAACACAGAAATGGTACTTTTAATTCCAAACTCTATATCATTAATAACGATTTTAAACAGTAAAGGTCCCAACACTGAACCCTGGGGTACACCATTAATAGCCTTGGATGAGGGAGAGTATGAATGAATAATCACTACTCTGTAGATGCAGTCTTTAAGCCAGTTCTCTATCCATTTACAGATCGACTTTTCTAAACCTATTGACCCTAACTTGCATATTAACCATCTGTGGGGTACTGTGCCAAATGCTTTTGCAAAGTCCAAGTACACTATATCAACTGCTACTCTACTGCCTACCTGGTAATTTGCCTACCTATTTACTTTAACTGATTTGACAACTTTAGCCTTTCTTGAATCCATGCTGACTATCATTTAATATACTATTTTCTTGCAGAAACGTTTCTTTGTGGATCTTTATCTGTTTCAAAAATTTTTATTGAATTTTACAAGGTTACAAGGTATGCTGTAACAATAAAATTATATAATGTTACAATAAAAATGAAGTAACATGAAATAATACAATTTAAGTTATAACATAAATAAAAAATAAAATAAATGCATATAATGTAATAAAGATAACTTATAAAAAAGAGATAATTAAAGAAATAAGTAAAAGAGAAGAAGAAAACAAAATACTCTTTCAGGGGGTGGTTCTTTATCAAACTCTCTAGAACCTTTGCAACTATGAAAGTTAAACTTTCCAGTCTGTAGTTACTTGGTAATTGATGCACCCCAAGATTGTTTAAAGATATTTAAAGATATGTGGATAGATATATGTATATATAATTTATGTGTATATGGGTGTATATATGTGTGGGAATGTTTGTAATCTTTTCCTCTTTGTCAAGCCACCTAGACCGCCTAGGGTTTCCAAGGGTTTCACACAAGGGACAACAAACAAACAGACCATAAAACAGATGGCAGTAAACAAGATCTAGTTCCCATAACAAATGGGTTACCAGAAGGGTCTTTAAGGGTAAATGAACCAGTCAAGCCTGAGTCAGCAGGAGATGGATGAATAGGTGGATAGAGATAGCTGGAGTAAATTCCTGAAGTTTGAAATACCCAATCTATAGTTGAGGGTGAGGGGTGCGTCAACCAATAGTCATCTTACAGATCACACCCAGTAACCAATTTAGGAGCCCCAATGATAGCTAATGGGAATTAACCGTAAAAAAATGGAAACTGAGAGAATGGAGCTCTCTTCTCTTTTCCTGAGGGTCTCTCTTAGGCGCCTCTGAGGTAAGCTTTTATGGAGCTCTTTTCTGAAGGAAGCAGGCTCCTGTGGTACCCATTACCATCTTAGCAGGTAGCTATAAGCTATTCCTGATTGCATTCTTATAGGTGGCTATATTAATTTTTCATTGTTTTGCTATTTTGTAATTGCTGTATTATGTACTAACCAATATTAGATTACTACAGGGGTTTACCTACTAACAACATTATTTTAATTTAGTGTATAGTTTGTTAATTGAAATTTCTATCTATATATATCAAGTTGTTCCTTAATTAAACTGTTTGAATGACTAGCTATTATGTGTTCATGAACCTTTGTTTATTGAATATATATGTGCATTGACAGGGTGATATAATATCCATATTTTTGCAGAAAATATTCATAATCAACAAAAATTACTTTGCTCTCTTTTTGAAGATAGGAACCACATTGGCCTTACACCAATCCATTGGTACCATGCCAGTGATTAAAGGACTTTGAGGACATGTGGGTGTAATCCATCAGGTACTGGTGCTTTGTAACCTTAACTTTGCCCAGCTGTTTCTCAATCATATCAATTTTGAGCTATTGTGGCTCATTTAAGGGAGTGACATTGCTATTATGAATTTGAACTTGAGCTCTGCCATTTTCCTTTGTGTACACAGAGCTAAAAAAAAGTGTTTATTAAATCCCCAGTTACCAACCCAAAGACATCCTTTAAAGGGCCTACATGCTCGGATCTGAAAAAAACATGCAATAGGTATACCCATACCTATTTATAGCTAAACACCCTAAGAATCAAGTCTGTTAGATAGGGATGGTGAAGTTAAAAAATGTAGCCACACTGACCAATGAGACATAAAGGTTTCAAAGTTGTCCCTGTCAATTGCTTTAGGTTTTTCCATGTGCATGAATTACATAGTTATATAGTAGGTCAGGTTGAAAAAAGACATAGGTCCATTAGGTTCAGCTACAAGGAAAATAAACACATCCCAGATGTAAATCCCTATAGACATAGTTGGTCCAGTTGAAGGCAAAAAAAAACCCTGGTACAATTTGCTTCAACAAGGGAAAAAAAATCCTTCCTGATTCCATGAGGCAATCGGATGTTTCCTGAATCAACAGTCTCTGTTATCTTTACTTTTTTTTAATTCTTAATACTCAGTTATATTCTGTGCTTTTAGAAAAGCATCCAGCTTTTTCCTAAAGCAATCTATAGTAGTTGCTGAAACTACTTCCTGAAGGAGCCTTTTCCACATTTTCACAGTCCTAGTGAGGAATCCCTTCCTTATCCGGAGCTTAAACTTCTTTTCCTCCAAACGCAAAGAGTGCCCTCTTGTCCTTTGTAATGATGTTGAGGTGAATAATTAGGAAGAGAGTTCTCTATATGGACCATTTATATAATATTAAAAGGGATTATATCCCCCCTTAAACATCTCTTCCCCAGGGAGAATACATTCAGTTCAGCTAATCTCTCCTCATAGCTGAGCTCCTCCATTACTTTTATTAGATTAGTTGTCCTTCTGCACTCTCTCTAATTCCACTATGTCCTTTTTGTGAACTGGAGCCCAAAACTGGACTGCATATTCCAGATGTCATGTGACCAATGCTTTGTAGAAATAATGGCTTTGAATAACTGAGCTCAGCTCTTTGAGGACATGTGGATATAATCCATCTGGTCCCGGTGTTTTGCCAACCTTAATTTTGCCCAACTGTTTCTCAATCATCCGTTTAAGGCAGTGACATTGCTATTATGAATTTGGACTTGAGCTCTGCCATTTTCCTTTGTGAACACAGAGCTAAAAAAGTGTTTAATAAATCTGCCTTTTCTTTATCCCCAGTTACCAACCCAAAGACATCCTTTAAGGGGCCTACATGCTCAGATCTGATCCTTTTGCTATTTTGTGTTCTTTGCGGACAATATTGTCTCCAAGTCCAAGTCACAGAGAGCCACCCTTAATAATGGAAATTTGCTCTCTTAAAATTAAATGTTTTTATCTTTCCTATTTTTGCTTCCTGTTTACAACTTACATGAAATGTAACATCAATGAAATCATAATATGATTATGGTGTTTAGTAAATCTGCCTTGTCTTTATCCCCAGTTACCAACCCAGCGACATACTTTAGGGGGCCTACATGCTCAGATCTGAAATATTTGCTACTATTATATGACAAAAAATTTGGGGGGTTTGCCTTACTTTCCTTTGCAATCTGTCTTTCATATTGAAGTTTTGTACATTCTATCTCCTTTTTACATCTTTTGTTATATTCTTTATAGGTTTCAAATGCTGAAGGTGATCCTTCATTTTTATATCTTTGGAATGCCCTTTTCTTGCCCCATTGGCTTTTTTAACATCAGCTGAAAGCCACATATGTTTTAATTTTAGCCTCTTAAACTTATTACCCATTGGAAAATATTTTTCAGTTTGGTTTTGTAGAACAGACTTGAAACATTCCCATTTCTGTTCTGTGTTCTTTGAGGACAATATAAGTCACAGAGGCCCCCTAAATAATGGAAAATTTGCTTTCCTAAAATTAAATGTTTTTGTCTTTCCTGTTTTTGCTTCCTGTTTACAGCTTACATTAAATGAAATCATATTATGGTCACTGCTACCCAGATTCTCTTTTATATGCACATTTGGTATAAGCTCTGCATTGTTAAAAATAACTTGGTCCAGTAGAGTATCATTTCTAGTTGGGGCTTCTATAAACTGTATTATAAAATTATCTTGTATTAAATTCACAATTTCCTTGCTGTTCCTGTAGTGCCATTATTCCAGTGTTTGTTAGGGTAGTTGAAATCTCCTATCATTAAAACATTTACACTTTTTGATGCTTTTTCTATCACTGCTAGTAGTTGATTCTCTATTTCTTCCTTAGCACTGGGGGGCCTATAGCAGACTCCAATATTTAATTGAGTATTGTGCATCCCCACATTAAACTCCACCCATAATGCCTCCACCTCATTGCTTGTTCCATCCGCAATTTTTTCTTTCACATTCATTTTAAGATCACTTCCCACATACAGACAGCACCACCCTTTTGTTTGACTATGTCTTTACGAAAGAGAGTATAACTAGGAATTCTGACAGCCAAGTCATGTGAAGAACAAAGCCAGGATTCAGCAATGCCAACTAAGTCATAATGCCCTTCACTCATTAACCCCCCCTAGCGTTCTAATTCTGTCCGCATTTCCACACAAAAAGCGTTACATTTATTTGCATGGAAATTTATTTTACATTGTAGCCCTTTAATTCTTAGGCATAACTCATCGAAATATGTAAATTTTTTAAATTTAATAATAAACTTTAAATAAGAAAATTACAAAAATCTGTTAAAAAAAAAGTTAAAAAATAGTGAAACGTAATATAACTGTACAGTAGCATGTATAATATATACATATTATTATATAATAATATATATTATATAAATATTTCTTTGTATTGGACTCAATACAGCTATTTTGTAGTGAATCCAATACAAAATGATTTAAATTTCCTGCAGCTCAGCCCGCCCGCACCGACGCATGCACCAACGTCACCGTGTCTGCAGCCGCCAGCTAAAGATCGAAGAAAGAAGACGTGTCCCGAGGAGCTGCAGGGACCAGCAGGACGCTGGGGGATGACAACGGAACAAGGTAAGTTTTTTTTTTTTTTTTATGTTTTTAGTGACCCCGAGTGTGACTCAGGATTACCACTTTTTGCATGGTAAATCTACTCCAAGTCACACTCAGGAATACCGCTAGAGGGGTTAGGGCTTCCAACTCCCCTATTTTGTTTGCCAGACTTCTGGGCTCTTTATACTGCTGCATTTACCAGCACTTTTTGCCAAATCCTTTTGTTTTTCAGTACAAATAGTACTGTGCAACCCAATATTTCTCACCTTGAGCGGAGTTAGAAGACAGTTGTTTAAAAAGAGTTAAATCCTAAAAGTAACCACAAACAATAAGTTAACTTTTATAACTCCTTGTAAACAAGCAAACATTGTAACTGGGAAAATGAGTGGTAGGAAGGTGGAAGGTTTGGTTCCGTGCAAAGTCTGTCATGCAGCAGCTTCTAGGTAAATACGCCGTGAGAGATGTGAGCAAGTCGCCCCTCTGGTATCTCCCATTGGAGAGCTGGAGAAGCACAATGCAACACTGAAATCAGTCGATCACATTGAGAGGGGTCTCCTGCTCACTGAGCAGGTAGTTAATGGCTTAGATGTGGAGGGTGGAGAGGTTAATCAGGATGAACATGTATGGAGTTGGGTTACTAAAGTTAGAGGGGGTGATAGGGACACCCAGAAAAGGAAGGCCAGCCCTGTGTTTGAGCACCCTAACATATT
Source organism: Pyxicephalus adspersus (assembly GCF_032062135.1). Lineage (NCBI taxonomy): Eukaryota > Metazoa > Chordata > Amphibia > Anura > Pyxicephalidae > Pyxicephalus > Pyxicephalus adspersus. The sequence continues at coordinate 81,667,553 of NC_092862.1, read as the reverse complement.
TACAAAGATATGTGAAGATGTGCAGGTGGCAGACCCAGTGGTGGCAACTCTAGATGTTACTGCTATCCCTAACAGCCAGGAGAGCAGCCCATCTAGTAGAGGTGGGGAGGGATATGCAGGAAGGAAAAGACAATTGGTTGTCATAGGGGATTCTAGGATCAGGAGGACTGATAGAATGGTTTGTTGCCTGGATCCCTTCAACTGAATAGTTGAAGGGTTGGGCATGCTGTGGACTGAGTGAACAAATTACTGGGAGGGGCTGGGCATGACCCAGCTATCTTGGTCCATGTTGGAACCAATGGCAAGATATATGGAAGATAAGGCCTGGTCAGTACCAGTATTCACCAGATACCAGTCCCCCAATCTATCACCACAGTCTTCACCAATAGCAGATGGATGGTGTCTGGAGATAGGCCAACAGCTGACCAGAAGCCCACAAATACAGAGTACAGAATTATCAGGAAATCCAGAAACAAGCCAAAGTCAAAACACAGGAAATCAGTCCACCAAGAGAGGTACAAAGGGAAGGGCACAAACAGAGTTGGGGGTCACAAGCAAAGGTTATTCCAGGCAGAGTTCAACGGATAGTCGGGAACAGGCACAGGTCAGAAACAGAGAAATATTAAAAATCACTCTAGTACAGATAAGCCCAAAAGACACTATAACAGGCACTGGTGACTGGGAGCTGAGAGGCTTTAAAGTCCCAGCAGCCAATAGCAGCACAGGACCGAGTCAGGAGCTGATTAGCTTCTAGAATCCCCTTCAGCTGTGCGCAGCTCAACAATGGATGCTGGGGATGCCAAAAATACATCAGGTTGCACAACTAAAGGAAAGCAGAGGCTGCTGCTACCTTAGATTTCCTGGATGCTGCAAATGACATTGCTGGACAGAACAAACAGTGTTTATTACTGCGATGGTGCACAGCACAGAGTTGCCAGACAGATGAGAATTTTCTAACATTACCCACCTCCTGAGGAGGGGCCTCCAGTTCCCCCACCTGCAGTTTTTCAGTCTTACCACTGCACCTTAGTCTGATGTCTGGAAGCCCGCTTTAATTTTTGTGGAACTCGAGACTGGGGTTTGTCAGGAGAGGGCAGTGGCTGGAGGGTTTTACCTGGAGCTATGCAAGGAGATTTACTAGAGTAAATAGAACTGGAACAAGGTCTAGCTTCAGGGAGGCTATGAAATGGGGCATCTGCCTTGACATTCTCATGTACACTAGCAACACATAGAGGCAATGAGTTTGCCAAACACTTCTTGCAACATGCATTCCTCCATCTTACAATCCACCCAGATTCCCAATCAATTACAGGGTTATGCTTACGTAACCATGGCAGTCCTAAAATTACAGAGGATGAAGGAATGTCTAGCAGAACAAATTATAACAAATGGATACCATTTGTATGCACAAATGTTACTCCATTTGTGCAGACAAATGGTATCTTCCACACTTTTGTTGTTTATTTTCATTCTCATATTTTTACTTGAAAGCCTGGGGAGTTTAAACAAGCAGATTTACATATCAACCAAAGGAAACAAGCTTGTGCACACCTTTTTACAGACCTTACAGACCTGCTTTAGATAGGGTCTCAGGAAATGGCACGAAGGGTGAAGAAACCTTTACGTTGGGGATCTTGTGATGCTATTTCAAAATGACCATTGGCAAAATCACTAATATGTTTCCAAGTCGAGAAGGGTGTATAAAAAAAGGGGAAGTCAGGATAGCAAAAGGGGAATCCTGAAGAACCCTTTAATGTCCTATCAGAAATTGTAATGTTACTCCCCTCAGAGACTTGAAATATGCTATTGTTTTGTTCTAGTATGTACAATCGGCATCTTCACATATACCAGGCGAGGAGTATTTTGCCCATTGGCCTATTAGTTGAGGTGGTGTTTCATTTTACACCTGTAGGTGGTGCTGGTATGTATAATGAATGTTTTTGGTAATCAAACATAAAACTCCATGTTGTAGTGTACGCCAGCATTTTACAGTGCCTTAGAGAAGCTGTATTCATCTTGCTTGTAACCTGCCAGGAAAGCATTGTCTGTACGTTTATAAATACTTAATCTGCTTATTATACATATTTTGTTGGTATTTGTTTGATAGGATATATAGTTAGAAGTTAGGTATATATTACTGTTGTTTCATTGCTTTACATATTCATGTAATGGTGTATGATTTATGATAAAAAATATGAGTTCTAATTTTTGCGCATTTCTAAACTGACGGTGAAGAGCAAAAACGTTACCTAAAACAGAAGTGTTTGGAAAAATTGTCTGTCTGCCTGGTGAAAAAAAAGCAAGCTCTTGAGCAAGGGAAGAACATAGAGCCTTCATGTCCCTAGAGAATTCATTAGAAGTTAGGGGGACTTTTAAGGTTTCTAATATAGAAGGAATCAGCTTGGGAAGATTGCTTTCAGCAATGTAAGCAGCCACGTCACCCAAGCCAGAGGAAAACTCAGAAGGCTTGATTGGGTTGGTAAGGTTATAGAGCACTGAGTAGAAAGTTCAAAACTCTCTAGCAATAGCATTATGACTATAGATCTTTTGGCCAGTCTTTGACAACAAGTAGTTTTTTTTGAAGTTTTGGGAAATCATGGGTGAATGATCTAAGTTAGATGCCTGCCACATTTTAATTGGACAACATGATCAAATCAAAGGCAAATGTGCCCTGATCTCCCTCATTAAGTCGGGCATCATGTTGGATTAAAAACTCCTCAGAGTACACACTTCAGAGCCTCCATTGCAAAAAGGGATGAGTAGTGTCATTGATATGGTGGTCACAGAATTCTATGAAAGGTTTTTTTCAATAGCTGATGCACAAAGTGGATCCCTAAGGTGGTATTTGACTGCCATTAGGAGGATACCCTAAGACCAGTGAAATAAAAGCATGGTCAGATTCTATTCGTAGGCCAATGGAGGCATCTAACAGAGACTGTAGAATAAAAAATTCTACTATATGAATCATGTGCATAAGAATAGACACTATAATCCCTTTCCTATGGGTGTAATACCCTCCACATAATAACTAGACTAAGCTTGTGCCATAAAAGCTTAGTTTTAGACAAGGTAGCAAAGGGCACTTCTGATTTACTTAAGAATGTGTCTAGTTGCGGGACCAATAGGACATCAGGTTATGATAGCCAAATTATTGTGGATTTCCTTATACAACATACTACATCCCAATTACATAAACTAGAACAAATGAGGTGTTACCACCAACAATAAGGGTTAAAGACATTTTCAAAGGCATTAAAATATTCAAATGCCTTTAAAGTCCCTATTGTTGGTGGTATTACCACATTTGTTCTCGGTTTTGGTAGCCAAAATGTTTTAATCTAGAGACAGAGGACAGAAAATGGGCCTGATCTTGGTTGGGGGAATAAATATTAACCAGCATGTAGACAGTGCCCACTTTGATACTAAGAAATTTAAAAAATATATATGTGGTGACTGCTTCTAATTTATGGAAATGGTCAGTACACAACCGTTTGAACTTAACCACATCAACTTGACCTGGGTTTTTTGAATGTGGTGCCAACTGGAAGAGATGTCACATTCAAGAATGCATCCATGCACTAGAATGAGGCCTAAAACTTACTCTAGCCCTTAGCATTAAAAACAGCAGACAATATTTCATAGCAAGCTCCACTAGGGTATTCTAGTACTAGACTGTCAGCAAGGCAGCCAGGTGTATGCTCTGTCTAGCAAGGGACACAGACAGCTAGGTGTATGGTCAGTCCAGCCAGGGGAATAGGTACACTGTCCATCCAGCAAAAGACACAGGCATCCAGGCGTCCAACATATCTCTAACCCCCTAGCATTCTAATTCTGCCTGTATTTCCACGCAAAAAGGGTTACATTTTTTTGCACGGAATTTTATTTTACATTGTAGGACTATAATTCTTAGGCATAACTCATCAAAATATGTCCAATTTTTATTAAATTTAAGAATAAACTTTAAATAAAAAAACACAAAAATCTGTTAAAATAAAATAATAGAGATACATGTAATATACCTGTACAGTAGCATGTATTATAATATATATATAATTATATATATATCAAGATTTCTATGTATTGGACTCAAATCAGCTATTTTGTATTAAATCCAATACAAAATTATTTGAATTCCCGCAGCTCATCCCGCCCCCATCGACATCACTGGGGAAACCCCGGAGGTCGTCTCTGCATTCGCCGGCTGGAGATCGGAGGGAAAAGACATGTCCTGAGGACCTGCGAGGATCAGCAGCACGCCGGGGGATGACAACAAAACAAGGTAAGTGTTTTTTTTTAATCTTTTTAGTGACCCCGAGTCTGACTTGGGAATACCACTTTTTGCATGGAAAATCCACCCCGAGTCACACTCGGGATTACTGCTAAGGGGTTTAAGGACATAGCGTGCATGCGGCTGCCTTGATGGACATAAGTACCTGACTGCCTGTGTCCCTTGCTTGGTGGTTGGAGAACCTTGCTCCCTGGCAAAACTGACTGTATACCTGCCTGCTTTGACTGACATAACTTTTCCCTGGCTGCCTTGATGGACATAACAACCACCTAGCTGCCTTGATGGACTGTAACAGGGGTCTGTACAGGGTAAATTTACTGAGGCCTGCACTAGGGCTCTACCCTAACGTCTTTACTGAGAGTTACCAATAAGGATGTTGTGCCTCAGGCTGATACAAGGTTTCCGCCACTCAGATGCATGTCTAAACCAGGTTAGTGATGAAGGATAGTTGACAAATCAAACTGACAACAGTGGGTCAGGCAAATCAGCTCAGTACCAGAGGTAAGGCAAGAGAAGAAGAGGAAACAAAGTTAGGTATGAAAGGGAAAGGTCAAGCAGGCACAGATTAGATCAGGAACAAACAGGTCACAGAGAAAATGACTCAAATCAGAATAAAATAATTCAACAGGAAGGGTAGAAAGATGCAGCCTTAAATAAAAACATACCATACAGGCTGTGTGAGTTCAATAAGCTAGGTTCTGGGGAAAACCTCCTCAGGTAATAAATGGGAAATGCAAGTCTCCTTCTGGTGGTGGCTCATTAGAGGTTGCAATAAGGTCCCTCATTACCATATGACCATCTAAAATGCTCTATAAGTGTTGCCTATGGACAATTTTGAATATCCTATTTTGTACCTGTTAGAATGTAAATACAGTATAGAGAGCACCTGTGTTACTGGAAAATGTCTTGGTTAGAAGGTGTGACGAACTAGGAGTGCAGAGAGAAAGCACACAGAGAACAATCACAGGGGACCAACAGCCCAGAGTTTTAATTTAGGGTCTTGAATAAACACACACAAAAGAGACTTGAGTAGGGCAAGCTATTTGGCTCCTCTAAGGTCTTAAATCAGGCCCTGAGAGTCCCAAGCATGAGAGGGCAGGGAGGGGGTGTGCACAGGCTGTTACTAAGCAGCCAGTCACCCCCCCCCCCCCCCCAGATGAGTACTTGGGTCTTTGTTCTGGGAAAGCTGCAGAGGTAGAACAGGCCTGCAGTTTGTAATGAACCCTGCTGATAGCAGGGCCTTTGTGATATGCCAGTCACAAGGGACATGTTAGGGTTCTGCTAGGATTTCTGTCTGCACTCTTTCCAGCATGCAGCCAGGAAGGTGAAAGGCCAATCTTTAATCCACCAGGCTATATGTGTGTAAACATGCCTACAGAACTATACCATCTCCACTATTTTACCATCTCCACCCAAAGGATCAAAGCCAGGTTGATGCTTTATACTTAACGATTGGGATATCGATTAAGGACACACAGGGAGCTGGGGGATCAGTGAGAGGGAATTTGGGCTTTCTCTTACAAAAGGTATGTGAGACTGCAGTTTCTCACCTTTTTTCTACTAAGGTGAAACTAGCAGAGATTTGTTGCAGGGAAGCTCTAGCTTTCCTTGCTGATTGTTTAAATTTCTGTCCTGGGGCTGGCTTTACTGGGAATCTGCAAGAGTGTGGTGAGGCAGATTTCCAATTCCAGGTCCCATGTTTTCCCAAGGCTCACAATCCTATATAGCACACCTGGTGCTAAGCAGAAGCCCCTGTGCCTGAGCCAGACTACCTGTGTCTGTGAAAGGAGAAGTGCTGGTTTGGATGCCAGATTCTGCTGTTTGTTTTTTTTACTAGCCAGGCTTTAATTTTTAAGGTTTTTTATGTTGCTGACCCCACCCCTGCAAGGGAAGATTGTTTGGTTTGTTTTGCCTTTTTTTTGTTCAATGAACACGGGCAGGAGCCCTATGGAGACAATGATGCCCGGAACAGCCTTTTTGCAAGCCTCCCCCATTTGGTGCTATTTCCCACAATATATATACATACAGTGACTACAATCATTTAAAACCTTTTTTTCTTATTAATCATTACTCTATACTGGTTACAAATATCCTAAAAAAGGGCTGTCCACCAATAGTCCCAATCCAAACTGACTGTGCTTGAATGGCTTTGCAGCCAAAAAGTGCCTCAACTAAAGGCTCTGAATACTTATGTAAATGTGATATTTCAGGTTTTTATTTTAATAAATGTACAAAATTATCTAAAATTTTGTTTTTACTTAGTCATTATAAAGTACCAAAGGGTAGAAAAATGAAAAAAAAAAAACAATTTAAATGTTCGAAGCATCAAGTTGAAACATAAAATTTAAAAAAGCAAAATAGTCTAAATACTTTCTGAAGCCACAATTTTACCTGATCACATATTCTTGTTTTTGGTGTTTTTTATGCTTTACAATATTTATGTATGTATTCATCCACCTGTATCAGGAAAATCCAATCAATAAATAGATTAATTGTTGATGCATACATGGTCATGTACTGTTGACCTTTAAAAGCGTTATTGCTTTAAAAAAGAACACCAAGGTTCAAAGACACAAATGAAAATGTGCATTTAGTCTACTGCTGTCTGTGGTCTATTAAAACAGTAAAGAAAAGATTTATGTTCTTTGAAAAAATATATCTCTTGTATATGACCTGTAAATTTGCTTTTTGCCAAACACTAAAATTGATTTACCATGTTTCTGGATCCTGGAATTCCTGGATTTCCTGGTGGACCCGGTGGACCTGGAATGGCTGCTGCAAAAAGTAATAAAAGAGAATAGTGGATATAAAATAGAAACTATTGGATATAAAAAATGAATTTGAAACAAAGGCCCAAAAAATTGTACCACATTAGATCTTCCCAAAGAATTCCAATTTGACAAGAAAGAAACTAAACTAACAAGTAAATGACATAAATAAATAAATAACATCATTAATTATTCTTTAGACTACAGATGAGACACTTTGCTTTTGTTTAATGACAACATTTTATTGAAAATGATAATTCCAATGAAAATGGTAGAGACTTCTACATTTTCCACATTGGGAATAGTGGTATTTTTTTTAAAACATGTTTTCTTTTGCCAACATAGAGGTGCTGTGGTTTGTTAAAGGATAAGTGTAGATACAACACAATGCTCAATTTTCCAGACTAAAATTAAACTAAGTACTTCTGTACATAATGATTTAGTGGATGCATCTCATTCTGACCTTAAAGCGCACCTAAACTAAAGTTTATACCTTACACGTAAGGGTAGATAACCCCTATATATAGGTAAATGTACCGTCTCATTTTGGGAAGGAGGTTTAAAACCCTTTTTAAAGAAAAAAAAAGGCCCCTCCTCTTGCGACAATAGGAGCGCAGAGCTACCCAGAATACATACGTCATAGATCCCAGGAGGCTTCTGGCTGCTTTTTCTTCAACGAGGTAAAAAAAAAATGCCAATCTCACAAATGTGCAGTGAGATCGGCACTCTTTTTTTCCCCATCTAAAAAAGGCATAGAACACGGCAGTGCTCGGCACTTTCTCCACCCCAGGACAAATACAAATACTCTATCAACTGCTACTTCACTGTCTACTATGTTTACTTACTTCATCATAAGAGTAAATTTGTTTGACAAAGTTGGGATTAAATCCATGCTATCACTTATAATATTATTTTCTAGCAGAAACTCTTCTAAATGTTTGTTTTATCAAACTCTAGGACCTTTCCAAATATAGATGTTAAACTTACCGGTCTGTAGTTACTTGGTAATAACTTATCCCCCTTTTTGAAGATAGGAACTACATTGGCTTTTCGTAATGCATTGGTACCATGCTAGTGATTAAAGAGTCTCTAAAAATTAGAAATGGCTTTGAAATAACTGAGCTCAGTTTTATTGAAGACACATGGATGTAATCTATCAGGTCCTGGGGCTTTATCAACCTTAATTTTATCCAACTGTTTCTCAATCATATCAAATTTGAGCCATTGTGGCTTGTTAAGGGCAGTGACATTGCTATTAGCAATTTGGACTTGAGCTAAAAAAAAGTGTTTAGTATATCAACCTTTTCTTCCAGTTACCGACCTATTAAGGGGCTTATATGCTCTGATCTTTTTGCTATAAATAAATTCAAATATTTGGGGGGTTTGCCTTACTTTCTTTTGCAATCTGTCTTTCATTTTGAAGTTTTGCAAATTTGATTTCCTTTTCACATCTTTTGTTATATTCTTTATCATTTTCAAATGATGAAGGTGTTCCCTCATTTTTATATTCTTGGAATGTAACTTCCTTATTCTTTATGGCTTTTTTTTTATCATTTGCTGTGAGCCATAGAGGTTTAAAAGGGTACAATTAAAACCTATTACCTATTGAAATATGTTTTGCAGTGTGTTTGTTTAAAACAGACTTGTACGTTGTGGCTGACAACTTGACAGTCCCTGCGGTGTTGGATCATTATGGTGGATTGGTCATTTTTCCAGGTTGGATAGGCCTCCAGTTATCGTGGTGCTGTTGGAGGCAACGATCTGGGCAGTTGTTGTATGAGGGAGCACATAAGGGACATACAATTTGATTTGTTTTTGCATTTGTGTTGTTTCTGGACATCCTGGTGGTGTAATCAAATATCGTGGCTCACACTTGATTGTATATGGCACAATCAGTTGAAGGCAGAGATTAAAGTAAACAAGGAGGTGGGCAGATTTGTGGTACAAAATGGGGGATTGGTATTCAGACATAGGGATATCGAGGTGGATGCCTGGCAGGATCTGCAGGGGGATGGGGTGCACCTCAATGCAGGTGGGACTGATTTGTGATTCCTAGGATTACAGGAGGGTATTTAGTGAGCAATGAGGGCGCTCCTAAGAGTAAGCGTGGAGGTTGGAATATCCTTGAGGGCATTACACAGCTGTTGTTATTAGTGATGGCTGACCCATTAAGAACAAATTTTTGTGGTGTCTACAAAAAAACGGTTGATGGAGAAATGATCTCTGGGTGTTAAGTAGGGACAGGGGTTTTGTATGATTCCCGAGGCAGTGCAATGCAGCTGGGAGCAAGTTAAGTAATGTGGTAGCAGACCCCTTTAAAGGTTAAGTTGGGTGAAAAAATAACAAAAAGGTAGCATACAGCATTTGCCCGGGTGGTATTTTCCCTTTACATGTATATTGGGTTTAGAAGACATAAAAAGCGGCATAGTGCTTGCCAAGTAGGCATTATCTGCTACTAAAATTCCTTAGTTGTCCTCATAGTTTAACTGTTCAGCAATCACTAAGTAAAATCACAGTATTTATTTCCAGTTAAATTGTTGCTGATAAAAATGTACTAGTTGTTCACTTTAACTGTTGTGTGAACTCATTGTGCTAGTGAGAAATGTCATAATCGAGTTGTAGCAGACAGAAAGAGGTCCAGGTATGCATGTTCTCACAAGGTAAGAAGAGGCAGATCCGTCCCAGCCATACCTCACCCTTTGTAGACTGGCTGGAACATTTTTTGTCTTAGTCACAGCAGGAAAATGTGAACAGTAAACATGATACATTACATCGGAGCTATAGTACCTTTGCTTTCTCTGCAACTTTGACCACTCACTCTGTTTTCAGACAATGTTCCTGTTTCAGCAAATGATACATGAAACTTGTGATTCACAGGAAACTTAAGCTTCTAAGGGGGAGGAGCTGAGTGATGATGTAAAACATTTATTCAATTTAAAGAAACTACAGTACAATGTGCTCAGGTGTGCATTGATAGGATACAACTTTTTTTTTTTTTGTCTCGTCTATGCAGATGCTTCTGCTGGTGGCAGTAGTGGTTGCGCTTGTGGTGGTGGTGTATTACTGAAAACCAGGGCTCAGAAAACAGTAGGCAGACACATTAGCATTTGTTTTTGCATTTGTGTTGTTTCTGGACATCCTGGTGGTGTAATCAAATATCGTGGCTCACACTTGATTGTATATGGCACAATCAGTTGAAGGCAGCACGGTGGCTCAGTGGTTAGCACTCTGGCCTTTGCAGCGCTAGGTCCCAGGTTCGATTCCCAGCCAGGACATTATCTGCATAGAGTTTGCAGGTTCTCCCCATTTCTGTGTGGGTTTCCTCCGGTTTCCTCCCAGATCCCAAAAACATGCAGTGAGGGTAATTGGTTTCTCCCTAAAAAAATGGACCTTAGACTACAATAACTATAATAATGACATATGACCATGGCAGGGACATTAGATTGTGAGCTCCTTTGAGGGACAGATAGTGACACGACTATGGACTTTGTACAGCGCTGCGTAATATGATGGCGCTGTATAATAATAATAATAATAATTAGCAAGGCATTGTTTTGCCATTTTCTGGATCAGGAACAGACATGGGAATGGTCTGGGCAGAAAATGGAAATTGGATGAGAGTAATGAGCAGTAGAGTGGTACAGATTAAAAAAGAGGTAAAGTGCAGCAACACTCACTATTTAACCTTTCCAGCACACAATCAGCATCATCTGCTGATCTGGAAGAAACATTGTGTCTAGCAAATCATACTACATCTTACCCTCCATCAAGATCTCAAAAAAAAAAAAGTTAGTGTCGTTACTCTGGATGCTACTAATGTTGCTGCCAATGAAGTTCTTTCATTATCAAGGCAGGCTCTACAGAAAGTGCCTTTCCCTCCCCCCACCTCCTTTTCATCTTGCATTTTTCATATCTCATGTGGAGAATGTTTGGCTAGAAATGTGCCCAGCCATTCTCTAGCATGTCAACTAAAAGCTTTTGTGAAAAAATTCCACAGGTGGTACAATGCTTGCCATACAAGTTGGTGGAAGACAGCCCCTTGAAAGAAGGTATGTTGTGTGCTTATAACCAATGAAAGATACTAATCCACCACTATTTTTCAAATCAAACTGTCCCTGCGATGTCAACACGATGCTATTACCCAGTGGAATCGGTAAGGAATATGAGCTCCAGGGTTGGCTCCTCCTTCAATTCTTTTCCTTCCTCTCTACAAAAGTACCATCCCCCCCCCCCCAATCATACAAACACAATAAAGCTGCTTCACTCCTCAATCTGACATTCTCAAGCACTGGCATACTATCCTCTATTTAGTCAATCTGGGTGGGAAAAAAATCAGATGGCTTTCTGACATTTGGGAGGTTCTTGGTAGGCGAACAGTACTTTTGAAGATATGCAAAAAAAAGTATCCAACAGCAGGAAAGGATAAAATATTTCTCCTTTGACATGGATGTTCAAAATTTTGCCTAACCTAGTTGTTAAATCTGGTATCTGCTTTGCAAAACCCTGCAACCTATGTAGAAGCATAAATAAAATAATTAAGTTGCAGCCTTACAGACTTAGGATACCGAGGCCTGATGGTAAAATGTGCAGTATGCCTCAACCTCATTGCACAAGCAATGGCGAGAAATAAGAAAGTTCCTTATGCCTATTGTCATAGTTATGAGTTATCATCTCCTTAAAAATACTAGTATCACGGTGTCTCAGTGCAGGATAATGGACCCTCTGTGTCACCAACCCGCTTGGCAGAGATGTGTACAGGGCACAGAGTCTAAGCAACAGCCTTGTTTTCTCCAGGATTCCTGATTGGGGCTGCTGCTGGCTGCAGAGGAGTGTGAGGTGGGTAACACAAACAAAGGCACATATACTCTGGTCCTGCGAGGATCCGTGACAACGAGAAGATGACTTTAGACCTTTCTAGCAACCTAAAAAAAAAATCTATCTTTCAAAAGAAAGCAGTGAAATTTAGATAAACCCTGATGGTCCTAACGAGCCTAATTTAGATTTTTTAGAGTAATCTTAGTTTGGACTAGAGTCAGGAAAAGTAATACATGAACAAAGTCCTTAAGATGGAAGAAGGATCCCACTTTGGCAAAAAAGAAAATCCTGGTTCCAGCACCACTTTGTCTTTATCAAAAAGATTTCTGAAGGCTTCCAAAATAAAGCATAAAGTTCCTATATCATCAGAACTAAGGTAAAAGCCATCAGGAAGGCCACTGAGAAGAATAAGGTTGACTGTGAGACATCTCTATCTTCTGTACAAAAAGAGAACTTAACTTAGGTGTTACTCGGAATTTAGGTATTACTTGGATAAGATAAATTTTGTGATTCATCCCCTGAATGAATATTCAAAACAAGAAATGCAAGGCTATAAGGCAGGGCTGCAACTTAAGAACTTCCTCACTGATGGCAGTTTTAAGCGCCAATTAAATTTTGGGAAAGAAATAACAAACAGTATTTACAAGACTTACACCATATGAAGTGGGCCTTCCAGATATAGTAACTGATCCTGCATGAAACAGATTAGTGAGCCTCATCATTGAAACATTAACTGTATCCTTCAGGGATAAAAAAGGTAAAACCATGCTTGTGCAGTAAGTCGACCAGATGTTGATGACAGAATCTGGTCCACTTATTTATAGGCTTTAAGGTAACCTTTAAACTGCACTTAATTTTTTCCCCCTTAATTCTCACAGGGAATGCACTCACCAAAATGAATGACCAAATAGTAAGGTCAAGTCAGCATGTGCTTAATTGTTCTTCATATCCTGAAAACAGTACATATCTGTTGCTATGTTAGCTTGCCAGTCAGAAAGCTGCAGTCCTAACAGTAGTGAGATTTTCAAGCTTCGACTTTTTTATCACACATCGTCTGCTATAACTCCAAAAATGGGAGCAGAAATGTGTGAGAAAAGGTTTAGAAAAACCAGTAATTTACATCCAAAGAAATGGAAAAAAACAACTAATCAATAAAAAGCCTTTAGCGCCATTTCTGAGCCAAAATAATGACTGGAAGTCTTTTTATCTTCATGCTGTGGAAAACACAAAGCAGTAGTCCCAAATGCAGATACACATAAATCAGAATTTACAGATAAAGTTATTAAGGCATGATTTGTGTTTTGTAGTTAATTCTTAGTACTCATCCAAGTATTTTGTGAGTTGAAGTAAGGCTACATACACACGTCAAAGAAAAGTGGTTGGAAACAAACTAATTTTTACTTGCCAGGGATTTTATATTATATATTATATATTTAGTGTATTTCAGGTTTGCTGAATCCAGTAATTACATCGGTTTCATTGAATTGGCTCTAGTTCTTGTGATACAGGAATCAGAATAGACGATTTTACCAACAACAAATGTGAACACAGCATCATATTATCAATCTTTATTTACACAATGTTTTGCATTTTATATATTAAATGTAGCATTATTTTCATAAAACCTTCATTTTCCTTCTTTTTATTCATACAATTTTTTTTTTACAGAAATAGGAGCTTTTTAAGAAGTTGTTTAAATGAACCTAATATATTTTGCTACATTTGTGGTGAATTCTCTCAGAAAAAACAAAGCAACATTTCAGAATTTGTGAAACAAGCATATCTTGCATATTTTGGTATTAAACTGGGGGACCCGGATAAGTATTGTGCTCCCCATATGGTATGCAAAACTTTTTATAGAAAGTTCCACTTGAAGTCTGACATTGACTGGAGTAATGGCACTACAGGACCAGGAAATGGGAGGAAAGTTGTGAATACAAGATAATTTTTTGGTACAGTTTATAGAAGCCTCAACTAGAAATTATACTCTGCTGGACCTAGTTCTTTCTAACAATGCAGAGCTTATAACAAATGTGCATATAAAGGAGAATCTGGGTATCAGTGACCATAATATGATTTAATTTATTGTAAGCTGTAAACAGGAAGCAAAAAAAAAAAAGAAAGTAAAAAACATTTTTTCTTTGTAAAAAACAGAGAGCAAATTTTCCATTATTAAGCGCTCTCTGTGACTTGAGCTGGGAGACAATATTTGTCCTCAAAGAACACTGAACAGAAATGGGAATGTTTCAAGTCTGTTTTACAAAAGGACACTGAAAAATATATTCCAATGGGTAATAAATTTAAGAGGCTAAAATTAAAACCTATCTGGCTCACAGCTGATGTTAAAAAAGCCAAAAGGAACAAAAAAGGGCATTCCAAAAATATAAAAATGAAGGATCGCCTTCATCATATGAAAACTTTAAAGAATATAACAAAAGATGTAAAAGGAGATAAAATGTGCAAAACTTCAAAATGAAACACAGATTGCAAAGGAAAGTAAGGCAACCCTCCAAAAATTTTTTAAATATATTAATAGCAAAAAGATCAGATCTGAGCATGTAGGCCCCTTAAAGGATGTCGTTGGGTTGGTAACTGGGGATAAGGGATGTCGTTGGGCTGGTAACTGGGGATAAAGAAAAGGCAGATTTACTAAACACTTTTTTTAACTCTGTGTACATGAAGGAAAATGCCAGAGCTCAAGTACAAATTCATAATAGCAATGTCACTGTCTTAAATGAGTCACAATGGCTCAGAATGGATATGTTTGAAAAATTAAGGTTGACAAAGCACCAGGACCTGATAGAATACATCAACATGTAGCTGAGCTTGGATTTTCAAAGCCATTATTTCTAGAGACTCTTTAGTCACTGGCAAGGTACCAATGGATTGGTCAATGTGGTTCCTATCTTCAAAAATTTAGCAAAGTCATTACCAGGTAACTACAGACCGGTTAGTTTAACGTTCATAGTTGGAAAGGTTCTAGAGAGTTTGATAAAGAACCACATAGAGGAGTTTCTGCTAGAAAAAAATATTATAAGTGATAGTCAACATGGCTTCAAGAAAGACTGAAGTTGTCAAACAAATTTACTTTCTTTTTATGAGGAAGTAAGTAAACACGTAGACAATGGAGTAGCAGTTGATATAGTGTACTAAGTGACTAGTGACTTTGGTTTTGACAATGAAAGCCACCAGTATACTAATTTGTAGTTGACAATGTAACTTTTTTGCTTTTGTTGTGGTTGTTTCAGCACTGTTGTTTTTTTCTTTATTTGTACAGTTGTTAATTATTTTCACTATTTTTGTGTTACAGTTTTACAAAAAATTGCACTTTGTCAAAAAGTGTTGTATTTTTTTGTAAACCAAAGGTGTAAATTTCTTTGCGTTATATTTGTATGGGATATCTACCTTTATGTATTCATCTTTCAAGCTTTTAATTATTACCGCACATGTCTCAGGGATGATATGACCCATAGCTTGTGGTGAGTTACCAGTAGAGAACATGCCTTGCAGAGACTTCCCAGTGACAATGAATCTCAATGTGCCGAATAACCTCTGCTCAGAGGTATTGGATTTTCGCATTTTGTTTCTGGATAAAATGTCCTACTGCTGTAAATAGTTTTTGAAAGCACGGACATTTGTAAATCATTTTCTTAGTCTTCTGGGGATGTCAGGCACAGTTCACATAGCAGATTCTCATTGGAAACGGTGTCTTGGTCCATGAACCAATCTTTACACCACACCATAGCAAGGGCAACTTTCCTTTTATGCGAGAACACATGGAAAGGCATATTGCAAGGAGAAGTACTTGAACAGTGTTCAGGAAGAACATTCGATTTATGTGAAAATACTGATTGTTCGTGAGCACATTCTTTTTGTCTCACTCATAGCCTTCATTTCCTTAACTTTTCAAATGATCACATCTATTGTCTGTACATTAGAGGTCAATTATCTTTGAACGATCGTGTTGTTACAGCATGTATAGGGTCGTGCACGAACGATTGTTCAAAACAATTGTTAATCATTCGTTTTCCATTGACGTTTATCTGACGTGTGTATGTAGCCTAAGATTTCAGGAAATGCTGAGTGTTTCCCTCCCTTAGATAGATTTCTAAAAGACATCCTGATGGAGAAAATAACAAGTCCAGCTTTTGGGAGTTGAGATAATATACTTACCAGCTGTTCATGCTTGGAGGCATACCACACTCTAGTTCCCCGCTAGACTTTTGATGCTTCACAAATGAGGTTGGTCTAGTGGAGGAAGGCAGTCTGGCACATTGACAGTACACACGTGAGATGCCTAAAAACCTAAAAGACTTGCAACACAACTGCATTCAGTGGTAACGAATCTGCAGGTTATTAGGCAGCAAGATTGGGTCAATGGTTAGCACTCTGGCCTTTGCAGCACAAGGTCACAGGTTCGTATCCTGGCCAGGACGCATCTTTAGTTACTTAGACACAGCACATGACATCAACCCAGTTGTAGCTAAACTGCCCTACAATCTTCAAGAAAAGTGGACTATAGCAGGTTCTAGATATATAGAGCAACATCAAACATCCTTTTCACCATTCACTTCTTTGTCGTTGAGTCAAATATGTATTCTCCTGTAAACACTTGTCGTGTGAACCCTACTTCAAGGCAAAGGGACTGTAGAAGTGCAATATCTATTGATCTATAATCTTTAAATGTTTAACTGTGAGAGCAGTACATATAGAGGTAATTTAGTCTATGGATTCATCGAGTTTTTTAAATGCCCTGAGAAGATTTCTCGCACTTAAAGGTCCAGTAAGACTCTTGAGGTCAGACTGTGGTACAATTTTATTGGAGCTTGCAAGAAATTGGAGATGAACAGAATGCCGGTTAAGGATTACCTGAAGAAAAACAGTTGCGAGTGGAAGTTCAACCCACCACATTCATCTCATATGGGTAGGCCGTAGCAGAGAATGATTGGGATCACTAGACGCATTTTGGACACCAACTCTGCTAAGCTCACTCACAAAGTCCTAACCACCTTCCTCGCTGAAATGTCAGTAAAATCAACTGGAGGCCTCTGGTTCCCATCTCTTTTAACCCAGAGTCTCCTGCTATTCTAACCCTGGCTGCCTTATTGACACAAAAAAATGGAAGAAGTTCCTAAAGCCTGGAGCTTTCAAGTAGCACGATCTTCACAAATTCCGATAGAAGCAAGTCCAACATCTTGCCAGTGGTTTCTGGGAAAGGTGGAGAAAGGAGTATCTGAGTTTGTTGCAAAGTCATAGGAAATGACAAGAACAAAGGAAGGAGGAAGATTTCATGTTGTTAAGGGATCAACAAACCCATTGTCTAGATTGGCCTAATGGATTACAAAGCCAATTCCCAGCGAAAATGTAAAGGTACATAAAGTAGAAATGAGAACTGTAAGAGATGGAGTAGTCAAGACCTTTTTTGGACCTGTTACAGAAGTTGTGTTGCTTTTACCTGCAGAAGACTTACCCAATTCTCCCACCACTATGTAACTTTTACAGGAACTGTTCCAACTATCAGCTGTTGACTACTTGTCATAGACTGCATTTGAACTTGATATATTTTGCATGTTATTCTATGTTTTTTTTTTCTTTGGTTCGAGGTCCAGAACAATTTTATTAACATTTGTATCTTGGACTTATTCATGCAAGTTTTTTAATTTGCAATGTACAGTTGAAATAGTATAGTGGGGTCTACCAATACCAGATAGGGAGCGTGTTGCCACAGCAGCTAGGTTTTCATTGTTTATTTGTATTTGGTATGTTCCTCCCTTAACCCCCCTCGTTTTTGACTAGTTAGTACAGTCTCAGTTAGACACTCCTCATCTCCTCTCCTTTTGCTTTCCTTTCCCCCAGCACATTTGCATTAAATACATAGAAAGTTGTATCATCAGGCTGTGTATTGTTTCCAGGATCAATGGGGTGGAAATTGTCAGTCTCTGGTATCAAAGGGATATGGCTCAATGTGAGTCTGGTGCTGAGCTGTGTGGATGCACCCATGTTCTAAGATTTATTTGTCACTCTTCCATAGTTAAAACCAAAAAAGACAAAAAAATCATCGACAGCTGCAGAAAGAAAATATTCTTCTCCTTCTTGTCACGTTGCATGATTTTTCAACCTAACCTGCTATGTAACACTGGGCATGACTATGAATATAATGCTTAGTAATCTTGTTTTATTGAAGCTGTCCTATAACCCAATCCAATCATAAACTAATAGGGATTATTATTATTATTATACAGTATTTATATAGCGCCATCATATTACGCAGCGCTGTACAGAGTCCATAGTTGTGTCACTAACTGTCCCTCAAAGGAGCTCACAATCTAATGTCCCTACTACAGTCATATATCATTAATGTAGTCTAGGTCAATTTTAGGGGGAAGCCAATGAACCTAACTGCATGTTTTTGGGATGTGGGAGGAAACCAGAGTACCCGGAGGAAACCCACGCAGACACGGGGAGAACCTGCAAACTCCATGCAGATAGTGTCCTTGCTGGGATTCGAACCTAGGACCTAGCGCTGCAAAGGCCAGAGTGCTAACCCCTGAGCCACCGTGCTGCCCAGGGATGAGCAAAATTGGCCAGTTCAGACTCAGACATCAATATCAATAACAGACATCAACAACTTTAATCAATTAGATGCTAAACAAATTGTATTGAAGGCTATGGCTGCCATTTTTTATAAAATTTGAGAAAGAATAAAGAAGAGAGCCTTTTTAAGGGCACTATGATTAGTGTTAATAAAAATTAAAAAAAAAATGATTTCAACAAATTGAACCATGATCACTAATTCAGAAAAATTGTGGTAAATTGATATGTATGTGTTCAAAGATCAAGCCATAACAGGTAAGTCGCTTCCCAACACTTTTCGCCAATTTTGGTTTACTCAGGGGAGGTGGAGACTTGAATATTTGTACTACAAGTGTTAAACATATATATTGTCCATTACATATAGGTAAACAGTACCAAACCATCAAAAGAACACATTTTTCTCTTTTTTCCACTTAATATTAAGTTTAGCTGTTCAATGTGAGCCCAAATCCCGGAAAGAAAAGGAGAAGAAAGAAGAAAGAGAAATTACTTATGATTGGATAATTAATGATCCGAAGATAAAACTAGTGATCAAATTAATAAGCAATATGACATATGTTGACTGCGTAAAAGGACAATTAAATATCTAATGAAGAAAGGATGAATTTCAACAGTATATGAATGTAAATTGGCACTGTAATTGTTTAAATTTTGGTTAAACACAAAGTACTTTGGAATTGCAAAATTATCCGCTTAAAGTTAAAATCCGCTTAAAAAAATGTTTTTTTCCCATTTTACCTGTTAAAACTAACAAAAAGCTTATATTCCTGCTCTGAATGTTTAGCCAGTTCCTCCAACTCTAAAAAGAGTTATTTTGTAAAACAGCTATAACTACAGCTTGATACAATGCCCCTGATTCATCAAACAAAATCGGATTATCGGCCGCGCATTCGTATTAGCGATCCGGAATCGCGCGCGATCGCGCTATTCAACAACCGGAAAAGCTCGCGCACGGAGCCGCGCTTATCCGACAGCTTTTTACTGGCGATCATGCATTAAAAGTCACTGTTCCCCTAAAAAATCATTCCGGCCGGCAGATTCAGGATGTGAGTGGACGCGCGCACTCGAGTCCCGGACCGCGGTAATCCGCGATCGCGGGTCGCGCGTATTATCGCGCTTCCAGCGATCGCGGATTTCAATGATGAATCAGGGGCAATGTCTCACAAGCCTGATAATATTGTTTGGTTTAATGCATTTTGGCAAAAACTGTACGAAGACCTCTCATTTGTTTACACATAATAGGTTTATAAATATGCTGCCTCAGACTTTTTCAGACAAGGAATTATTTTCACCAGACAAAGTAAATTTGGCAATTGTTGATGATCTCATGGCAGCTAGTGAAATGGAAATACAGAAAGCATTCAACAAATATGTTTACCACAGAAAATCTGAGTATTATGTATCTTGTTCAAAAAATGTTTTGTTGGAGCATAAACTTAATATATGGTGCTTTTTAATCTCCATAGCGGTCTAATTCTGTGCAAATTTCCATGCAAAAAGTGGTACAATTTTTTGCATGGAAATGTCTCTTTCATTGTAGGCTTTAATTCTTGGGCATAATTCACTGTTAAAAAAAAATAAAAAAAATATTTAAACATGTAGTGTAAATGTACAGTAGCATGTAAAATATATATATATATATATATATATATATATATATATATATATAAATTTTTAGAATATTTCTTTGTATTTGACTAAATACAGCTTTTTTGTATTGAATCCAATCCAAAATTGCTTAAATTGCCCACCGATCTGCCTGCCGGCACCGACGCATGCACCAATGTCACTGGGAAACCCCAGAGATCTTTGCTGCATTCACCCACTGGAGATCGAGGAGGAAGGACGTGTCCATAGGACCTGCGGGGACCAGCAGGACGACGGGGGTCGACAATAGAGAAAGCCCATAGTCAGGAGTTCAATATTGCACAATTCCATTAATGATGTGATTTCAGCTATTGGTGAGATAGCTCTTAACATTCTTAAGGAAAGGGGAATAGTGGAATACTAAACAAAAATGACCTGACTTCCGGTTTCGATGCCCGATGAAGGAAGCAGTGCAGAGCGGCAGCTCCAGCTTCCTCGTAATCGCATGTCCTCTCGACTTTCCCCTACAGCTTTATCAACCCACCATGGACCGACTGAGTGCAGCTATTGAGGGATGGATCGCTTTGTCTCGGCACCGTAGGCTCCTCCTCCTCCAAATTTCCAAAGCTCTACTTCAAGCTGCATCCTTTGTCACTGAAATGGCAGAGGAAGCCAGTCCATGTAAACACTGGAGGACATCTCTCCACCCCAGATCGGGTCAGTCATTCTCCTCTTCATCACATAGCCCATAGAGCGGACATGGGTCCATGTCTTAAAAGAAATATGTACTTATATGCAACTGCTGGTTCCATATAGAATGAGAGTTAATTCTATATTATCCACTATTATGAACACCCACAAGGTGGTGCTGAGAGATCACAAGGGATCTCAATGCACTGTAACTGCCCTGTGTTTTTTCCTATACATTGGACAGTGATGCTTCGGCAAACGAGTGGCCCTGCTAACAAACTTCATGTTCACTGTTTATGGGACTAGGCTAATGAATACTGACTCAAAGCAGGAAGTAAGACACCCGATAAGTATTTCCTTTATACTGTATCAGAAAGTGAGAGAGATACATCGCTTTGACCTATATAGAGAGGGGCTTCCAGAGTGCCACAGAGAGAAACTCTTCTCATACCAGTGTCAGTATGGTGCACGCTCCATGTAGCTGTGAATTTGAGAGGTAGGTGTGATTTATAGCATTTATTATTTACATACGAATGGGGTTTTCCTAACCCCTTGTGTGCAGGACCTGAAGGCATTTACACCCTCTAGAAAAGGAACATACTCACATTTGCCTGTTTTCTTTATTTGCATCCACAAGCAAAATATAACGCCTTTACATACAGGCAAAAACACAAAATAAATTCCTGCTCGGCTGAGCACTAACTAAACACAAGATCACCCTTTCTATACGGACGGTCTACTACCGGCCACATGACACAACTCAAAGTAAACTTACAGTGTCCTTTTTGTCATTTTATCAGACCTCAGCAGCAATAGTGAAAGACAATCTGTTCAACCAGTTCCCCCACCCACACATGCTCATAGTGCAGACCTTTATAGCCCAGAAATAGGCTGATCTCCATCACCTGGCTGGGAGCTATATAAGAAAACCTGTTTTGGACAGGAAGGGAATGAGGAGCCCCACTACCAGCCTGCTCATCCTTCCATAGAAATCCAGACCCGAAAACACCATTTAACAAAGTCCTCAGCAAACAATGTTTTGCTAAGGCAACCCATCTTTCCTGGTTTTCTGATATCTCACCCAGCATTTCCTAGTTGAGACATCCACTTCCTGTAGCCTAGTACATTGTATATTTAAGAAACCTAGGCGAAATATAACGATTTTCTACTACTTTTCCAGTCACTGTCTCACAATGGTTATACATCCGCTAGTGATATCAGATCATGCTCTGGTCCCTGTCATCTTATCTGATGGCTATTTAAACAAATCAGATTTTGTATGATGATTTCCCTCCGTTTTAGACAAGGATGAATCCTTCCAAAAACATCTAAAACACTGATGGATAGACTTTGAATTTCACAATTCAATTCATAAGTCAAACCCACAACTGTATTGGGACACAGCAAAATCAATACTCAGAGGCTGGATCATGGCTCTTGTGTTCACTTTAAAAATGAAGACCATGCGCATGCGAAAGGCTGTTGAGCACCTCCACGCATAATGGCCATTAAAGATTTGCATGGTAAAGTACTACGAACACCAAGGGACATAGCATCTGTTTTTGCATCATTCTATGAATGACACAAGGCAGTGAATTGTCTACAGGACACTCGTTCTCGTTCTGGTGTCGGCTATTAAAAGGTCCGCCAATGCAAAGGCACCAGGTCCGGATGGGTTGCCATATGAATTTTTAAAAAATATTAGTAGATGATATTGCATCCCCATTAACTGCTAATAATGATATGTTCACTTCATCATCATACCAACAATCTGCTCTGTTGGTTAATGTCAAAAATTGACTCAAAAGCAAAAAGATCCTCTTGAACAGGGATCATATCATTCGGGATTGGTCAGTCCAGCTCAGTCAGGTTTTGTACTAAGTAAATCGACAACATATAATTATAATTACTATTTATTATAGCGTATATAATATATAAAGTATAAATATATTAATTACTGTTTGTATAGGAACAGGCTCGGCTGTCAGGCTCCTTGTCTGCGTCGACGGCATTATTAGCACTCGACGTGGAGAAGGCATTAGTCAGCATAGAGTGGAACTGGCTTCATCTAGTGCTAAATAGGGGTGAGCGAGAATCCCTCTGACATTCTCGCGAAAATTTCCTTGCCCTTATGATAAATTTCGGTGTACCGATTTCGCAGACCCATTGGAAGATTGAGGAAATCATTTCAGGATGATTCCCATGGCTGCATTCATAAAATCCTCCTGTGTGTGATCCCCGGGCACTAGAGGTTAAATGAGGGCAAGTGGGGGACTCCTTGGCTACCCCCCTAACTAAAATGTTATCATTCCTATCATACTATTGTGCCCTGTCACATATAAATGTCGGCTTTTGTTTTTGAACCCCAAATTCTCCTGAAAGGGGAGTTGTAGGTATAATAAAATACATCCACGTGTCCTCAAAGAGCTGAGCTCAGTTATTTCAAAGCTGTTATTTCTAATTTTAAGAGACTCTATAATCACTGGCATGGTACCAATAGATTGGCGTAAGGGAGCAAAGTCATTACTAAGGAACTACAGACTGGTTAGTTTAACATTAATAGTTGGAAAGGTCCTGGAGAGTTTGATAAAGAACCACATAGAGGAGTTTCTGCTAGAAAATATTATTATTAGTGATAGTCAGCGTGGCTTCAAGAACGACAAAAGTTGTCAAAAAAATTACTCTCTTTTTATGAGGAAGTAAGTAGACAGGTAGACAGTGGAATAGCAGTTGATAAAGTGTACTTGGACTTTGCTAAAGCATGTGACACTGCACCCCAGACGGTTAATATGCAATTTAGGGTCAATAGGCTTAGAAAAGTCAGTCTGTAAAAGAAAAGAGAACTGGCTTAAGGACCGCATCCCAGGAGTAGTGATTAATGATCCATACTCTGGATGGTCTAAATTTATTAGTGGTGTACCCCAGGGTTCAGTGTTGGGCCCTTTACTGTTTATTATCTTTAGGAATGATATAAAGTTTGGGAGTTTAAAAGTACCATTTCTGTGTTTGCAGATGACACACAACAAGAAATAGGTCCATACAGGATGTCTACAATCTATAGGCAGACCTGGATGTACTGTCAGCCAGGTGGCAAATGACATTTAATATGGATAAATGTAAAATATGCTCTTGAGGGATAACAACGTGCATGCTTCATACTGTCTAGGGGGAATACATTTGGGGGGGACATAAATGGAAAGAGATCTGGGGGTTCTGGAAGATCCTAGACTTGCAATGCCAAGCTGAAATATCAAAAGCTAGCAAAATACTTTCTTATATCAAAAGAGGAAGAGACTGCAGAGATCTAGACATAATTCTGCCCCTGTACAAAGCTTTGGTCCGACCACATATGGTTTACTAATATGTTCCACCCGCAAGAATAGCCCCAATCGATGATCAAAGAAGAGTGGACTCCTATTTGCCTAGCCTGTGGTTTCATATAGTGTATCTGTTGGAGGAAAAGAAAGAGGGAGGGAGGGAAAGTCTGGCTTTTGAAGTTCAACCAGAGTTAAATTTAAAAACACAAAATTTTATTGTTCCAACAACATAATTTAAAAGATTGAGAGCTGTGTATCTATAAATGAATCGATGGCAGTAAGGTGTCCCACCCAACGCGTTACCGCATTAGGAGCCTTGTGATACTGAATTGCTACTTGTGAGTGATTTGATAGTAAGACCGACATCAGTTTGGACATACTGTGGTTTGGAGAGAGTAGAATGCAAAGCATGGGTAAATATGAATGACTGTTTTAATATAGGAATAAAAGTGTGTGAGCACAACTGATATTTATAGTGTGGTTTCGCTTATGTATTATATAGCTAGCTAATAGGGATACTGTAACTTGAAAAAAGATAGTGTTAATAGAGATAACGTAGCAAGTATTAGTAGGACCCTGATTTACTAAAGATAATTATTAGTGTTACTTCTAGATAGAAAATATATATTGAGGATGTTATGATGTAATTATCAAATTCGCCAACATGGCGTTACCTTCTGGTGTTTCCTGCTAAAGTAACTTCTAGATAGAAGATATATATTTAGGATGTTGTAATGTAATTATAAGTTAGGACACAGGATGAAGCCAAGATAGCACTACCTACTGGTGTTTCCAGATGTCCGAGTGGAATGAACGGTGTGATAGAAGCTTAAAATGTTTATTCCAGAACTTTCAGACATCTCTGTCTGTCTTTATTAAAGGGGATAAGCAGTTTGTGATGGAGAAATGGTTATTTTATGAATAAAGAATAAATTATATAAGATTGAGCCTCTACCTTTGTAGAAGTAAATGACCAGCAGAGGTGACCAGCAGAGGAAAATAAAGTGTGTTTTTGGGTGAGCTGAGGGCAGCAGTCCAAAAAGGGACAGTGCTGTACGCTGCTTGTGCCTAAATGGGTTAAATCTTTGGTTCAAAGAGGTAAAACAAAGTTTTTTTGTATATGTTTTAGGCATATGGGGGTACTAAGCAGCAGCAATAAAAATCATATATTTCAGAGATCTAACATATCATTATCATGTAATGTATGAAAAAGATAACATATCATTAAAGTGGTTGTAGAGAGGATACAATAGTCGTATATATTGTAACAAGCGTTATCAAACAGGAATTATTAAAATATATAAGGTCCAACATACTACAACAGATGTGTGTAAGTGTACATGAATTTAAATACCATGGGATGATAGCTAATCACGCAGGGAGTTAGTTACAGGGTGGAAATCATTCATCCATCCATCATTCATTCATTCAACATTGTTTCCTATGAAGTATATGTATCTAGTTCAGTCCTTATCAAGAGGACCTGTGTACAGTATTACAGGGTAAATAATTTCTAATAATCATAAAAATTGACAATACATAAATGTGCATCATGCAAAATAAAAAGTAATGATCTGTTTCTTTGTTCATAAGTGCTTTGTACAAAGCATTTGTCAGACCACATCCGGAATATGCAATCCAGTTTTGGGCACCAGTACACAAAAAGGACATTGCGGACATGGAGAAAGTGCAGAGAATGGCAACTAAACTAAACAAAAGGAATGCAGGAGTTTAGCTATGAGGAGAGATTAGCTGAACTGAATGGAATCTCCCTTGAGAAGAAACATTTAAGGGAGCGATATGATCACCCAATATGAATATATAAATGGTCCATAAAACTATCTACTCAATTATTCACTTTGAGATCATTACAAAGAAAAAGAGGGCACTCTTTGCGTCTTGAGGAAAAGAAGTTTAAGCTCCGGATAAGGAATGTATTCTTCATTGTAAGGTCTGTGAAAATGTGGAATCGTCTCCCTTAGAAAATAGTTTCAGCAACTTCTATGGATCGCTTTAAGAAAAAGCAGAAGGTTTTTCTAGAAGCACAGAATATAACAGGGTATTAATGCTTTAATATACCAGTAACCGTTGATCCAGGGAACATCGGATTGCTTCATGGTATCAGGAAGTAATTTTTTTTCTCTATTGAAGCAAATTGTACCAGGGTTTTTTTTTGCTTCCTCTGGGCCAACTATGTCAATAGGGTTTTATATCTGGGATATGTTTATTTCCCTAGTGGTTGAACTTGATGGACTTTTTTCAACCTTACCTACTATGTAACTATCTAAAAATGTACGATAAGTGAGGGACTCTAGTGGCTAACTCTTCCGTTAGTTTTATTTCTGCAGAGCTATCACAAGATAAGAAAAACTATACCTGTCATACCGTGCTTCCTGTCACACATCTGGCCACTTACTATCTGTGGAACGGGGAGCTGTAGGGACCTGAAAATGTAGTAGTAGGAACACTTGGCTATCTGTCACCTGAATTGCATTTCTCTGGAAGTATCCATTGCAGAGTTTTTGGGGTACAAAGGAGGTTAGCACCCCCTATAACTGACAGGACACATTGTATGGTGTATGTTCTGGTCTTTGATACAGGAATGGTGAGTGGGGAGAAATATATGACCGGTCACCACTGTATGATAACTTTAGTTTTGTATCTTTCATTAACGCTGGGGAACAATTTTGAACAGATTTATTGTTGACTTCAATGTTTACGCTTATTTACACTAAAATAGGTATGCTGATTCTAAAAGTACAGTTAGTTGTCTTCTATGTCAGTTTTTTACTTTTTGGCTTATATTAATGTGCTTACTGTAGCGTGGATTTGTATAGGCTATTCATCTACACAAGACAGTGAGGTCAGAGGTTGTGCGCTGCTCTACGTAGTGAAAAGGCAAAATTTATTTTTCTACTTATACACGTATTTCCTTTCTTTCAGATCATGTTTGGCTCTGCTGTTTCTCGTTGCAAGTGCCTAAACAACCCTGATTCATTTTGTTATTTCTATGGCAGTTTCACCATTCCCAGTCAAAGGCGAACATCACCACATTTGTTGAGCAAGCCTATTTGGCATATTTAAAAGGTAAACTTAGGTGATCAAAACTCTTGGGCCCCTCATAAGGTGTGCAAACAGTGTGTTGAGGGTTTATGGATGTGGACAAAAGGAACACGTGATAAGATGAGATCATTTCAGTGATTGTTTCTTTTGTATATACTTATAAAGTAAACTTCAGGATATGACAAGAAAAATAAATGTAACATAGAGTACCCTAGTCTACCATCGGCTATACACCCAGTGGCTCATTCAGATGAAATTCCAGTGCCGGTTTTTCGTTACACTATCTTCTCTTTAAGAACATGATTATGGTGATGAACTAGGTGACAACAATGATGAAGAGTTTGAAATTGAAGAGGACTCTGCATTTCTGCAGTATTTCAGAACTGACAGTGGCTTTGTGTATTGCCATAACATACCTGGTTTGATGGAGGAATTGGGAATTCCAATCTATAACTCAACTGAATGGCGACTATTTATCGATAGCTCAAAGCGGAGCTTAAAGTGTGTCCTCCTTCACAATGGCAATATATTTGGGTCAGTCCCAATTGGCCACTCAGTTTTTCTTTGTGAAGAATATGCAGACATAAAGAGAGTCATTGAGTTGTTGCAATGTCACCAACACATTTGGGTCATCTGTGTTGACCTTAAAATGGTATGCTTCCTTCTTGGTCAGCAACACGGATACGCCAAGTATCCCTGTTATCTGTGCATGTGGGACAGCAGAGCTTGTGAGAGGCATTGGGTGGAAAGAAATTGGCCTCCAAGACCTGCCCTAAAACCAAGTGATCCAAACATTCTACACGAGCGACTTGTTGATAGATAGAATAATATATTCCCGCCTCTGCACATGAAACTGGGTCTGATGAAGCAGTTCATTAAAGCTTTGCCAACTGAAGGAGACTGTTTCAAGTACCTCATTTTGGCATTTCCTAGCCTGTCATTTGAAAAAATAAAGGCTGGTGTGTTTGATGGTCCACATTTTCAGCAACTCACCAAAGATGAACATTTCATCAGGACAATGTCAGAAGTTGAAATGATTGCTTGGTTATCATTCAAAGCCATTGTCAAGGACTTTCTTGGAAACACACAAGCAAATAATTACACAGAAATTGTCCAGAAACTCTAGGAGAGCTACAAAATACTTGGTGCAGTCAATGATGAGCGAGGTGAACTATTTCACCAAGATTTGAAGGTCATGAAAGGACAGAATCAGCGTAGATGGGATGTACATATGATAGCTGACTATTCTTGGAGCATCCAGTGGTATTGTCCTAACACTGGACACGCCAGAAAAAGCTATAAGCGTAAATTTTTACCTTAACCGCTTACCCAAATAATTTTAAAATGTTTTAATGTAAAAAAAATTCTTTGTATGAACAAAAGAATTTTTAGTAAACAGTACATTTAAGTTATTATTTCATTATTTTTTCTTTGTATGTAAAATTTGTATGTTTTTTGACAAAAATGGAGGGTACTCTGTATCGCAAAAACTGGATGTGATAGCAAAAAACTTGGGTCATTTCTGGATTCACCTCCCAAAAAGGATTAAAAAAACAAGTGTAAGATCTAACTCAACAAAAAATGTGTTCCCCAGTGTAATAAAATGTCACAATAATAAAATGAGCATCAAATGATGGGTGCAGAAATTCTTGATTTGTCATTTCTTTTATTTGGTGCATGTATGTTACAGTAGCTATAAACATTTCAAATTAATGTCATTTTAAACTAAAACTTTTATAGTTTTAAACATCCTTAAGTTTGTTTGCATTGTGGCCTTCAAGTTTGATCACTACTGTGCTAAATAGTTTAAAGATGTATGGGGCCGCTGGCAAGCTGGGTTGAGTTAATGGTGACATATTCTACAATGGCAAGGATGGACATGTAAAGGAAGAATGACATGCTAAAGTATGCACATATGGTGATCTGGGTCATGACGCTGAAAGTAAAAAATGTAATTCATGCTTTTTAAGAGGCATTCCATGATTTTTACCAAAATTTAAATGAAGCACCTCAATCCATGTCGTAATCCAGAATGTAATCTTTTCTCTCCAGACTTCCAAAACCAAGATTACATAAATACCATGCTAAACTCCTAGATAAGGAGTGCACAGCAGAAGAGGTTCTGAAAGTTATTCAAAATCTCAAAACCAATAGCGCGCCTAAGCCAGTTGGTTTACCCAACATTTATTATAAAACATTTGAAAAAACTCTAGCTTCTCATTTAATGGGTTACTTTACCTATCTACACAAGGGTACTAAGGTTCCAGAAGAAGATTATAAAGCACTAATAAGTGTAATCCATAAACCAGAAGACCACACAGAAATCGCAAACTACATACCTATCTCCCTGATTAATTGTGACCTAAAGATAATGACGAAAAAATCTCTTCGTCTAGGATCCTTTTTAGATCAGTATATTCACCCTGATCAGGTCGGTTTTCTACACCACTGTCAAGATCCTGATCAAACCAGGAGAACTACTAATTTGATCTCGGCTATACATGAAAAATGGGATAGAGGTACAGAAAGGAAGCAATGTTATTTTCGCTTGATCTGTGCTAAGCACTAATATTGAGGGCATTTAATGTGGTCTCTCAGAACACAGATGTGGTTTGTTTAAAGTTGACACTCTAATGTATATTTTACCATTTCATAATATCCTTGCCTAACTTGTTCAAAGAGTTAGACGGAAGTTTTGGGATTAAAAAATTATAGGAATTATTCAGTGGCCCTCAATATCTCACTCCTGGAATCTGTAGTAGCACAACTGAAAGGGAACTTTGATTTTAAGTGGAATACCAAAGCTATCTTTTATCTTGCCATACAAATCACCTCCTCTCTTAAAATGCTTTATTCGGCCAATTATCCCTCATTGTTCCGCACAATAGCTAGTGACTTAAACAGAAAGCATTCTTATCCTCTATAATGGTTTGGAAGAAAAGCAAAAATTAAGATGATTATTTTACCTAGACTACTATACCTATTTAGAATATAGCAAATCTCAAAATAGTTCTCTGTAACATACAGAACAAGTTACTCAAGTTTGTATAGGGCAACAAGCAACATCGTATAAATGCATCAACGCTATACATCCCTAATAAATTAGGAGGTTTGGAAGTATCCAATATTTCATTTTACCATAGGGTGGCTCAAATAGCAGCCTTAGTTTTGAGCACTCTACCACATCCTAGACCGCAATGAACCGACCTGGAGGCCTTGTTTTGCCCCTAAAACCCGATAGAATTCCTTATGTAGGTACCATCCAATAGTAGACCTGCAATTCTCTGCCCCTCTCTTTCCTATGCTCTCTCAGTTTGGGATGGGCAAAAAAGCAACATGCTCCTCCTCTTTGGCAAAACCCTGAGTTACCTCCTGGATGTAAACAGGGTTGCCATAAGAGATTTTTCCACATTGGAGATTTATTAGATGACAAAGCCATCTTTACTTGTTCTCATCTAAAAGAGAAATTTGCCCTCACGCCAGGTGAACTCTTCAGGTACTATCAAATCAAATCTTTTATTCAAAATAAACTTAAAGGGCTGTCTCCTCCTTACCAGAGTACTGTGTTCGAAAAATCTTGTGGAATGATCACTGAAGCTAAAGGGAGGATATCAGTGGATTATGGTACACTATTTTACTAAGACAAAACACTCTTCTATATGAAGCAATGGGAAGCAGATCTAGGGGTGGAATTGAATGCCCAGGTTTG
Organism: Pyxicephalus adspersus; assembly: GCF_032062135.1. NCBI lineage: Eukaryota > Metazoa > Chordata > Amphibia > Anura > Pyxicephalidae > Pyxicephalus > Pyxicephalus adspersus. The sequence goes on along the minus strand of NC_092862.1, from coordinate 81,636,722 downwards.
GAAAAAGTTGTCAACTTCCCTGTCAAAGGTATCTCACTTATAAAGACCTAAGCTAGGTACACATGGTTCTCGGCTAATATCGGACGAAAATCTGGCATGTGTACAACGCCCATCGTCCGAACTACCGTCCTGGCGGATCCACAGATGATGGATGACGATCGATCCTAGTGCAAGGGAAAGAGGGAGAGCGCACAACAGGGTGCCGCTCCGTCGTTCTCCCTCTCCCCTCTGCATAGAGCAGAACAGTGCGGTATGTACAGCACTTGTTCATGCATGGTGCAGTCCTTTGTCGTTGGCATAGAATGTGAAAGATCTTTTCCAATGACAATAATTGCACGTGTGTATGCAGCTTTACTATCAAGTGTTGATGAGGTGGTATTTGTTCTGGTCAGGATTCACAAAATAAATGCAAATTTTTCCCCCTTATGTTATAGAAGCTGCGGTCAGATGAGAACCCTGTATCATGCTTGGTGGCACAGCCCTCGAGTCCAGAGATTCTGAATTCAATTCTGAATATTTTCTCAGCTAGAAGAATCAGTTCTGAGACAGTCGATCAGATTGGTTAACTACATTCTGCTAGCAGCCCGCATTACAATTGCCTTTTACTGGAAAGCTTCTAACATTCCTCTTGATTTCACTAAACATAAAATTAATTTTAATCTGGCAATGTGTAAATTTTCAAACCCCTTACCCAGTTGGTTTCCCCACACATATTTCTCCCCTCCTCTTTCTCCCCCCCCCCCTTTTTCTTGAGGCTCCTTCAATTTTTTTTCTTTGTTCCCCTTATGTTCAATACCCCACGCCTGGTTAATTGAGGTAATTATGATACAGGTTAAGGGGATCCAAAAATCATGAGAAATAGTATTGTTATGATAGATTATATTAAGCGATAGGTGATGTTGACTATTCTAATTTCCTTTGCTAGTTGAATAAACCATTTTCAAGGATAACAACAATAAATGAATAGATCCATAATTTTTTATGTACTGGATGGTAAAGAAACTATAGATATCTTTGTGTTCGAGTTGCTATAAAAATTGGCAATTTTCTTGTACGATGTCCCCTTCCTTTTCTTGTTATTTACTTTACATTTACTTTATATCTGAACAATTAATAAAATTTTTGAAAACAATAAAAGTAATTTAAGTCAGCAGCCTATTCAAAAAGGAAAACTGAAACCAACTCTTCTGTGAAGAAAGAAAAGAAATCAAAGAAAGAGAAAGTAGAATTCCTGAAGAAGAAGGGTGGTTTACTGAAGAAGAGGAGGCTGTAGTACAAAAGAAACCAGTAGTCCAAAAGTAAAAGTTGTGAGTAAGAAACCTGAAATCGTGCAACCTACTGAAAGCATAAAAGGAAAGACCTGTGCAACCATAAGTAAAGAGGGAAAAAGTTCCACGAAGAAAGTGATGATAAAAAAATTGAAATATTAGTTTATGACTAAGTAATGCCTAGGTCTGAAGAGATACATCTTATCTTTAAGAAAATTAGAGAAAAATTTTGTAAAGCCTACATGGATTGGCTGGATTTTTGAGCAGAACAGGTTGCAGAATGTTTTTTTAAGCAGACACAAAGGCCCTGATTCATCAAGCAAAATTGAAAGCTCGCTCGCGCATCCCTGGCAGTTTTACTCTGGAGAGCTTGCATTAAAAGTCACTGTTCCCCTAAAAAAGCATTCTTTCTAATGGCACACATATTACTCCTAGCCCTAAAAAAATGTTTGTGCTGTTCAAATGTTTAAAACTGCGCTAAGAAAAAAGCATATTTAAAAGTCACTTATTTCTTTCCTGTTGGGCAAGAGTTAACCGAGTTCAGCTCCTCTACATAGGCGCCTATCTAAAGGCGTACGATGCCTGATCGGAGGACCGGCCTTGGGGAAGTTCTTGCGACTTTCCGCGGGCGAAGGCACGGCTTTGCCATCGGACTAGAGTTTCCCACAAAAGTCACAAGCACACACACGTTCTTGTTTGCTTCATATATATATATATATATATATATATATATATATAATTGTAATTACTATAGTTATTATAATAATAAAAAAAATTATTA
>NC_092862.1:81561885-81634606 GCF_032062135.1 Pyxicephalus adspersus | reverse complement strand
AAATCCTCCCCAACTTTATTTTATGTTTTTAATTATTAGAATATCTGTTTACTGGTGTACAAATCTAAAGGATCATATCAATCAACGCAAAAAAAAACAAACAGCCAATTTTGACAGACTGCGCAAGTGCTAATTGCAAGTGAATTGCTATCATCTGTGCATATAACTATGTGCATAAATTTGAGCATATATAAATGTGTGGTTTAACTTGCTTTTTACTTTTGTCTTTTACTTTTCTTGAAGGGGCTGTTGTTATGGCTGTGTGTTATCCTAATTAATCTATGTTGCTGCATTTGATACTTTGCTTACCATTTAGCACAATAGCTTCTTTTTTTATTTTTTTTTACTTTGAATGTTTTAATGTCCATTTTACAATTTTGAAGTCAATGTTAATGCTATGTTATTGTGTTTGTGGCCATTTTGATTGCAAAATTCTGCCTTTATTACCACTTTGAAATGTTTGTCCTGCATAAATATTTTCTAAACCAATTGCATATTGGTTTGGTACGTATTTTTTGAATGCAATATTTGTTGGGCCATTTTGTGGATTTGGGGTTTTTTTTTTTTTTTTTGGTTAGATGTGTTTTTAAATTTTATTGTGACCTTTTAGCAAATGTTTCTTTTGAATAAAGTTGTTTGTAAAAATGTTGTCGTTTGTTTTGTGGGAGTTTGTTATGTGATCTCCTTTCCAATATCCCAGGACACACAGTCTAAAAAGACAATTGTGATTGTTTTTAAGCTGTTCCTTCCTCTGAATTATTTGTTAAGCTAAAAACAGCACAATTGTCTTATTTGTTTGATGCGCATAGTTGTGCGCCAAACTTCAGGAGCGTGCAGCTCATAGTTGTGCGCCACGGCGGACCCGCTACATGCGCTTGAACTGTTTAATCAGTTAAAAAATGCACTGCACTTTTGCACAGTCCTCATTAGGTAAGTGAAAGGATCTGCTTCTACTTCTAGTTCCTTGAATGCACCCTGATTTCTCCTTCACCCACAGAGACAGACGTCTGGAGAGATATCCCAATAACACACACACACAGTATGGTCTTAGGAATATTCTCTAATCTTTTTTTTGACAAAACGTTTTTTTATACATACAGGATACAGGAAGACAAAAGGCGCAGTTTATATATGCAGTTATGCTGATTAGGTAAAAACAACTCCTTATCTAGTAAAAGCTGATGCAGGCACATTTTTCCTTTAGTGTAACTGATGTTCAGCATCCTGTTATTCATATAAAGTATATAACTTAACTCTTCAGTAAGTTTGTATTTTTTTGTGTATTTTGTATGTTTTGCTTCATATGCACTCATGTATGTATAGACATGAGTGCACATAAAGCCAAACCTGTATGTTTGCATTTAGATGTGTGTACATATACATAGAAAAGAGAAATTAGAAGAAGAAATAGGCAAAGAGGGCTTTTTGGACCCTATTGCTTCATATTGAAAAGATTGCCTATTTCTTCCTATGATTTTGGATATCATGGGCTTGGCTACAAGCAATATTCATGGAGGTTATTGCTTCTGGTTAAAAGAAGGAATACACCTTTATGTGCTTCCACTACCAGCTCAGGGAGTAAGTCAATAATATATAATGGTATCATAATTTCCAACCCTGAAGGGATGGAAAAGCAAGAAAATGTTTTGCACAAAGTGGATTTGGCCATGGAACTTTGATATACTAGTACTATTTGTTTTGCGTAAACACCTAAATAATGCATACACTCCAGTATTTATGAGCATTAAGTTAAGCAACAACACAACATCTGTTCATTTCTAAGAGTGCCTGACCCTGCTTGTGAGCTTGGCAATCAATGTGCTTTGATGTTGTGCTTAGGTGTGTTAGAATGAGTATGCAACTCAGCTGGACAACTAATTGACAACCAGTTTGGACAGCAAGTGGAAGTGTGTTTGAATACAATAGGGCTAAGATCAGGCAGCACAGCACAATGACAACAAACCTAGGAGTTTGGTGTGGAAACCATGCAGACATTTGTACTCAATACTTGTGGAAAAAATGACAACACATTGAAGAATTGCTAAACTACAGAAACTGGCATTACAAACCAGGCACAAAAACATTGCAGTTGTCAACATGTTTGCCTTAAATCATTTACTAAAATATTTGATTTCTCCAAAGTAAAACTGGAACAAAATTTTTATGAGGTCATAAATGTTTGTTCACACTGTTTGTTTTTTACACTCATACTATTGTGTGATGACATATTTGAAAGTGCCATTTAGTATATATCCAGCTTGATAGAAATGAGTTTGCAGTGTTGCAACCAAAAGAAAAAGTAACAAGAAGTGCAAAAAATGTAACTATAAATGAAGCAAGTTTGTGATGGAGTAGAATGTAACATAAAAAAGTAACACGTACAAAAAAAAAAAAAAAATCAAGCATTAAAGATTTAAACTGACCTGTAAAATGACTATAGAACATAGAACAGCGCGCAGGTGTGCGCTAATCAATTGCTATCACCTCATCATTGAGGTTAACATCTCCTGAATTGTGCAGCTGAAAATTAATAGCCTTAATTGACGTATTTGCGATTTTTGCGGGGAAACCAGCAGGCGAGTTCACTAGAACTCGGGCTCGACTCGCGGTAATAAACTTCACCGTCTGGCGCGAACGTACGTGCGTCCAGCATACGCGCATTTCATTGATAAAACAGGGCCAAAGAATTTTGTAAAGTGTTTACAGTACCCAAGTGGGTTGGTGAAATCTTTAACCCCCTGAGTGGTAACCCTGAGTGTGACTCTGGGTAGAAAAAAGATGCTGAAAGCGGTAACCCCGAGTCACACTCGGGGTCGATAAAACAGTGAAATACAATAGTAAATACAGCCTTACCTGATCCGCTGGTGTCCTCCTTCACGATCCCCATCTTCTCGCTTCCTCCGGCCAGCATCCTCTGCATCTGATGTGTCACCGAGAGTTCCCGGTGACGACGGTACGTGGGGCCGTTGTGTGTCGGGTGCGGCAGGAATTTCAAATCTATTTGTAGTGCATTCAGTACAAAACAACTGCATTGAATGCAATACAGTGGATTTATATATGTAAAAGCAGTACATTGTATGTAATATATATTTATTTAATTATTAAAAAAAAAAAAAAGATTGTTTTAAATTTATTATTTTTACATGATTTTGTGTTTCAAACTTTAATATACTCATATTGTAAAATAAATTTTCATTAAAAACAATGTACCACTTTTAGACATAAATCCTGACAAAAATGAACCGCCCAGGAGGTTAAATGTGGGCAATGTTATTGATATGGCATGTAATGGCTGGTAGTAACACAATTAAATTATTTTATGGCACTTGGCACAAAGTCCAGATAATATTTATAAACATAGGAAAAGTTTTTTTATTCTGATGATGCTGTTGCTATTTTTTACAAAGTTTGTACCCCTGGTGTTTTGGTTTTATCGAATAATAGGTGGTTGGATTTTACGTTCTTAAGGATAATAAAAAAAATCTATCAATATGAATAAAACTTGGTGCTAATTTAGCTTTCACAAAACTTTTCACGTGTAGATTTTGCAAATAATTAGAAGAAGAAATTCATATCTGCATTGCAACTCAGTGAAGGGAATAATATTACCTTGTTCATTAATTATTCATCTGCACTCCCTTTTCTCTCCAAAAAAAAAAAAAAAAAGGAATATATCTCAACAACCTTGAGAAAAAACAGTTGAAGAGCATTTGTGCATTCTAGGTGACAAGGGACCAGAAGATCCTACTGTTTTATTCATTTCCCTGCATGCTATTATCGTATCTCTAAAAAGATTAGTTTTAATATGTGTAGGTAGCCATGAAGAATATATTCTTGGACAGGTTATTGATCATACGGTTGATACTAAAAATGGTCGCTGGGCTTTGACAGTCATTTCTGATGACTGTGGGAGATAAGGAGATCTTGACTGTAAATGCATATGGGCCAAATACATCAATTAGGATAAAGTATCAGATAGAACATATGCCCGGTGCCGCCATCTTCTTTGCCATTTTTCCGTCTTCTTCCTACTATACCAGATGTCACATTGTCCTGGCATGAGACCGGGTGATGTAGATTAAAAAAAAGAAATAGAAAGGAGAGGGGCTTTACCTTTTTTTTTAAAAAAAAACCCTTCCCCAAAAAATGAAGGTAATTTTTACCTTATATAAAAGGGTTGTCTATCCTTTTATGCAAAATTAAAAATTTTAGTTTAGGTCTGCTTTAATGACACAGCAAGGTGATGATTCTGTAATAATAATTATTATTTATTATAGATCATGTAATAATTTAATAATTGGCTTTTAAAGTAATTTATTCAGATTCATATGCTTTTACAAACACACTGGTATCATAACTATATAGTGGGAAATTATTCTGAGATAGGGTGCCAACATGTTACAGTTAAAGCATATCAGTATGTTAAAATAAATGCTACTCATCCTAGTATAATATATAATTATATTTATGAATACAAAAAAATAATTTCTAAATAGCAAACATATTTCCCTTTCCACGGTTTACATAAGGAAAACACTTTGGATACTAAACAGAGTATAAAGGACATACCTGATCCAAATGGTGTAGGTGGCCCAGGAGGTCCTGGTGGCCCCCTTAAACCATATCCAGCTGGTCCAGGAAGTCCAGGCACTCCAGGTGGACCTGGTGGACCTATTACAGAATCTCCTTTTGGGCCCTGGAAGCGCAGATACATACATTATTAAAATACAGAAGCTTTATGAAAAAAATATAATTCTAGTCTTGGAAACAGTTTCAATTGTGGGGTTGTAAAACAAGCAAAAGCTATGTACGTGAAATTTTTTTTTTAAAAACCATTTAGTTGTCAACAGCCTTATATATATCTACATAATAACCAGAATTAAAAATAAATAGATTAAAACCAAAGCACTCAGTTAAAATGTACAAAATGGTAACCTGTAGAGGAGTCTATAAAAAAAATACAGTTCGGCATGCCGGGGCGGAGCCGAACAAGGCGGACGCGCAATACCTTGGCTCCCCAGGAGAATAGTGATACCGGCTTGTAATATCCTTATACCGGTTCTTCTGAGACACTGAAGAGCATCTTACATTACCTGGGGACCGAGCGGCAGTGGGGGGCAGTGGAGAGTGAGAAGACTGCCGCTCGTCACACACCCCGAGCAGGGGACCCGTGCACCCGAGCCATTTTGCCTGCCCAGCTGCTCAGAGACTTCATAGATGTTTTTTACTCCTAGCCCTTCACCTTCAACTTAGAGTGTTGAGCTTGTAAACGTAGGAAGCCTGTCTTGGTGCCTTGTGCTAGATTGAATTAGATATAATAGTGTTGTACTTGCAAGTGATGGATACTCGCATTTGTGTTGTATATCAAGCCAATTTGACCCCCAAACTGTGATTGCTGCTACAGAAATTGGCACCTGTATCCTGCACCATGCTTAATTGGCCTATACACCACTGTGCTTGAAAATCCTTTGAAATCTGCATCTGTATCCAGTACCAGGCCATGTTGGCTTATACACCACTGAGCTAGCAAATATTTTCTTTTCTTTTTTTTTTTTAAATCTGCATCAGTATCCTGTGTTAGGTTGAATAGGCCTGTACACTACAGTGCCTGCAAGCTACTGAGATCAGCATTTGTGTCCTGCGCCAGGCTGAGCTGGTTCCCATAGTGCTGTATTTAAACAACTATTGAAATTTGCATTTGTACTTTATACTAGACTGAGCTGGTTAGCATCAGGCTGTGTCAACAAGCAAATGAAATCAACACCAGTGCTTTGAACCGGGCTGATAAATACATGGGGAAACACTCAGCTACAGCACTTCGCAAGCAACAATCTAAATCAAAATCAAAGGGCCTTCAGAAATCTAGTGTGTCCCCTTTAACGCTTTCCCCACCATCACCTGAACTCTTACCTATGCAACACGCACAAGACCTGTCTACCTCTAATCTCGAGGCATCCATGTCTTCATCAGTGCCCAATGCCACAGCAGCAGAGGTGATAAAATCTCTTACACCATACTTTGACAAAAAGTTCTCTACCCTCCAGGCCACATTTGAAACAGCATTTTTTGACCATTGCTTCGAATACTGGACGTATAGCGGAACTGGAACAGAGGGTGAGTGATCTTGAGGACCAAGCTCTGGAAACACAAGGCAAACCTAATACTCATACAAAGTTGGTTTCTTCATTAGAAGAAAAAGTACAGGATTTAGAAAATAACAACAGGGGCTACAATCTCCGCATATTTTGCATTCCGGAATCTTGGAAAGGGCAGGATCTAATTAAATATATCACGGTTGATTTGCCATTGGCACTTAACCTCACACCTCTGACCCTGCGGGCTTTGGAAAGGGTTTATCGAGTAGGTCCTGAGTGTCCCACACAAAACCAGAGGCCTAGGCCAGTGATTGCAAAGTTTTTTTCATGCTCTGGACAGGGAATCGCTGCTATCAGCATATCGAAAGCACCGATACCTATCTGTGGGTGAGGACAAGCTTTTATTGTTTCAGGATTTCTCCCCATCGGTAGCCCAAAGACGCAAACAATTTGTACCCGTTTGCCGCATCCTCGCAGAAAAAGGAATACGTTTTGCTTTATTGTACCCGACAAAACTTAGATTCCAGTGGGAAGGTGAAAACAAGCTGTTTGATGACCCCCAACTTGAGATGGACTTTATTATTCAGGACCGCCGCAACCCCCAGGAAACGTAAGACAAATGATGAACACTAGACGCTGGTATTTTTTTTTTCTTTTTTTCTCTTCAACTTAATGTTTTGGCTCTTGATGGCTATTTACGCATGTTGGAAGCCCCGTATAGTATGCTTTTGATTTATGCTATTTTCACCTGCAAAACTGTGTTTCATCTGAAAGACTCTTTTCTTTCAGTGTATTTTTTAATGTTGATTATAAACAATTTTGGATATTATTTGGATATTTTGTTACAGAGTTCGCCCTACTGCCTTGAATAGATGGCAGAGGTTTGAGTTTATATTTTTAAAACAGAGGAATTGGAATATAAGTAAATCTGAAGTAAATGTGAATAAAGCACTTCAGGTGTTTGTTATGTTAGGAGATACAGATTTTGTAATTTTGTTATATTTGTGCAGAATGACTGGCTGGGATTAGGATTGCTCTTTTTTTGAGAAAGATAGATCTGCTGGCTGTTTTTTGTTTTAGTTACCACTGTGACATCCCCGCCTTGTATTTCTCCCCACATAGTGGCCAGTTCTCAAACTAATTTACACTTGATATCCTGGAATGTGGCTGGTCTTAACAGTCCCCAAAAATGTAAAAAAGGTACTGACACATTTAAAACGTAGAAAACCTGATATTGTGTTTCTGCAGGAAACTCATTGGAAAACAGGTGACACTGCAACTTTGCATGACACTTGGATTGGGGACACAATTGCCACCACTTATGTCACTAAGAAAAGAGGAGTGGCTATTCTTCTGAACAAAAATTTCCCCTATAAGGTTATCACTACGCTATTGGACGAGGAGAGTAGCAATGTGATGGTAGTGTTGGAACTGGCGGGACAAAGGTACAGATTATGTTCAATTTATGCCCCTACTGGCAATTCAATTTCATTTTACGCATCTCTCACACGAAAATTTCTTGAAGAAAACTATCCGAATTTGATAGTGGCCGGTGATTTTAATGTCATAGTGGACCCCGCCTTAGACCGCTCTAGTCAAGCTCATAGTACACCAGGGACTACTTCAGGGGGACTCGACCATTTATTGACCTAGACTACATTGGTGGATGCTTGGCGGCTTCTTAACCCTGATGAAAAAAGCTACACCTGTATTCTAAGTCCCATATGTCTTTTTCAAGAACTTATTATATTCTAATTAATTATTCTGTCTACTCTAGAATTTTTGACGCGTCAATGCCGGATTTTAGGTTTGGAGGATAGGGAAGCTCTTAACCTCCCTAGAGGTAACCCCGAGTGTGACTCGGGGTAGAAAAAAGTTGCTAAAAGTGGTAACCCCGAGCCACACTCGGGGTATGTAAACCTATGGGAAGGTTAGTAAATAGAGCGCTTACCTGATCTGCCGGCATCCCGCGCCGTCCAGCGCCACAATCTTTGTCTTCTTTCTTCTTCCTGCTTCTGCATCCGATGAGTCACCAGGGAGTTCCCAGTGACGTCGGTGCGTGTGTACGTTGCCGGTGGGGCGGGGCGGGAAATTGCATTCAATACAAAATAACTGTTATGAATGCAATACATTGGATTTTTATGTGTAAAAGCAGTACATTGTTTTCAAGAACATTTATTTTACAGTATATATATAATAATATAAGTATAATCTGTATTTTTTTTATTTAAAAAATATATTTTTTTTAAATTTGTAGATTTTTTTAATTTATTCAATTTATTGTTTTTACATGATTTTGTGTTTCAAACTTTATTATACTCACTATTATATTATACTGTAAAATAAATTTTTATGAAAAACAATACCGCTTTTAGACCGGACTTTTATAAAACGGGACAGAGATGAACCGCTTGGGAGGTTAATAAACCAATTTCACTGGAAGAGGTCCAGAAAACAATTAAGTCCATGGGCAATCATAAAACCCCTGGCCCAGACGGCTATGCAGCTGAATTTTATAAATTACTTCAGGAGGAAGGAACATCCCTTCTGACCGAGGTTTATAACACCATCCTTCTACAACAATCTCCATTTCCTGAGTTTAACGAAGCCCACACGATACTTATACCCAAAGAAGGTAGGGATCTAACCTCGGTCTCATCCTATAGGCCGATATCGCTTTAGAATTGTGATTATAAGATTTTGGCGATGTTAATGGCCAATAGGCTCCACACCTTTCTGCCCTCTCAGCTTACCAAGCATAAATTGGGATTTGTACAGAGCAAACATTCTACTATAGGTGTACGTACAGCAATAGCAGCAACAGTTGCAGCATCTGCTCCTAACTCTCCTAAAACAATGTTATTAAGTTTGGATGCTGAAAAGGCATTTGATAAGGTAGAATGGCCACTCTTGCAGGCAGTGCTGGCTTATCGGACATTTAGCCATAACTTTTCAACCTTTATCCAATATCTCAATAGTCTACCGCAAACCCGACTGTTTTTTAATGGTTCCTTGTCTTCCCCAGTGGAGATGAGCAGAGGTACCCGCCAGGGATGCCCACTTTCGCCACTGCTGTTTATTCTGGCTTTAGATCCATTGCTGGGACTTCTTGAATGCTCCCCGGATTTTGTGGATATTGTAATAGGTACCAAGAGGATAAAAATAACGGCATTTGCAGACGATTTACTACTTTATATTACTAACCCCAGGACCAGCCTCCCGGCTATTCTGAATCTTTTTACCCTGTACGGCTCGGTCTCTGGATACTCTATTAATCTAGATAAATCCAAAGCCCTGTATCTGACTAACTGTGTTCGACCTGTTTTGGGTTCCCTATATCCGGTGGTCTGTTGCAAGGAGAAACTGCAATATCTAGGAGTCCAAATCACCAAAAAAACAGCTAAATTGTACGATGCTAATGTCAAACTGTTGTGGCGTGTTGTTAAGACTCAACTACAAAAATGGTCCTCATTTACTCTTTCCTATCTGGGCAGGGTGAGCCTGATTAAGATGATTTTGTTTCCTAAGCTTTTGTACACTATTCAAATGTTACCAATTCTGATCCGTCAAACAGATCTTAAAGAATTTTTTAGATTATTTCATTTTTTTGATTGGGGAAGCAAGAGAGCACTGGTTAGCATGTATATTATGCACCAATCTGTTAAGAATGGAGGGCTGAATTTTCCCGATGTAGAAATGTATAACTGGGCTGCTCTTATTGGATATCTCAGGGATTGGCTACCATCCACACTATGTCTCATGGCCTAACTCCTCCTACTCATGCCGGTAATGCTGCTGCCTGCCCAGGACCCAGCTATAGATGCCAGTTACTAATGCCGTCTACACTCCGTCTCAGGGCCTAACTCCTCCTCCTCATAGTTACATAGTAGGTTAGGTTGAAAAAAGACATAAGTCCATCAAGTTCAACAACTAGGGAAATAAACATATCCCAGATATAAAACCCTATAAGACATAGTTGGTCCAGAGGAAGGCAAAAAAAACCCTGGTACAACTTGCTTCAACAGGGGAAAAAAAATTCCTTCCTGATTCCATAAGGCAATCGGATGTTCCCTGGATCAACAGTCACTGTTATCTTTAAAGCCTTAATACCTAGTTATATTCTGTGCTTCCAGAAAAACATTCAGCTTTTTCATAAAGCAATCTATAGTAGTTGCTGAAACTACTTCCTAATGGGAGCCGATTCCACATTTTCACAGACCTTACAGTGAACAATCCCTTCCTTATCCGCAGCTTAAACTTCTTTTCCTCCAGACGCCAAGAGCGGCCTCTTGCTCTTTGTAATGATCTCAAAGTGAATAATGGGGAAGAGCGTTCTCTATATGGACCGTTTATAAATTTATACAGGGTGATCATATCCCCCTTAAACATCTCTTCTCAAGGGAGAATAGATTCAGTTCAGCTAATCTCTTCTCATAGCTGAGCTCCTCCATTCTTTTTGTTAAGTTAGTTGCCCTTCTCTGCACTCGCCAACTCCACAATGTCCTTTTTGTGAACTGGTGACCAAAACTGGACTGCATATTCCAGATGTGGTCTGACCAATGCTTTGTACAGGGGCAGGATAATGTCTCCATCTCTGCAGTCTATTCCTCTTTTAATACAAGAAAGTACTTTGCTAGCTTTAGATATTGCAGCTTGGTATTTCATGATGTTATTAAGAATATGATCTACCAGAACCCCCAGATCCTTTTCCATTTCTGACTCCCCCAAATGTATTATAACCCTAGATAGTATGAAGCATGCATTTTCAAGCTCCCAAGTGCATAACTTTGCATTTATCTATATTAAATGTCATTTGTCACTTGGCTGCCCAATTAAACAGTACATGCAGGTCTGCTTGTAGAATATGGACATCCTGTATGGACTTAATTCCATTACATAGTTTGGTGTCATCTGCAAACACAGAAATGGTACTTTTAATCCCAAACTCTGTATCATTTATGAATATGTTAAACAGTAAAGGTCCCAACACTGAACCCTGGGGTACAGCACTAATAGCCTTAGACCATTCAGGGTATGAATCATTAATTACAACTCTCTGGATGCAATCTTTAAGCCAGTTCTCTATCTATTTACAGATTGACTTTTCTAAACCTATCGACCCTAACTTCCTTATTAACCGTCTGTGGGTACAGTGTCAAATGCTTTAGCAAAGTCCAAGTACACTATATAAACTGCTATTCCACTGTCTACCTGTTTACTTACTTCCTCATAAAGAGAGAGTAAATTTGTTTGACAACTTCTGTCGTTCTTTAAGCCATGCTGACTATCACTTGAAATAATTTTTTCTATCAGAAACTGCTGTATGTGGCTCATTATCAAACTCTCTAAGACCTTTCCAACTATGGACGTTAAACTAACAGGTCTGTAGTTACCTGGTAATGACTTTGCTCCCTTTTTGAAGATAGGAACCACATTGGCCTTACGCCAATCCATTGGTGCCTTGCCAGTGACTAAAGAGTCTCTAAAAATTAGAAATAATGGCATCACGCTGTTACTGCTGCTGCCTGCCCAGTACCCACTTCTAGAAGCCATTTACTTGTGTCTACACTCTGTATCAGAGCCCACCGCCTGGTACTCATGCTGTTACTGCTGCTGACTGCCCAGTATCCAACTGTAGATGCCAGTTACCAATGTCGTCCACACTCCGTCTCAGGGCCTAACACCTGCTACTCATGCTGTTACTGCTCCTGCCTACCCAGTACCCAGCTCTAGATGCCAATTACTAATGCCGTCCACACTCCGTCTCTGGGCCCACCGCCTACTTCTCCTGCTGTTACGTCTCAGGGCTTAACTACTCCTTCTCCTGCTGTTACTGCTGCTTCCTGTCCAGTACCCAATTCTAGATGCCAGTTACCAATGTCATCCACACTCCATCTCAGGGCCTAATGCCTCCTATTCATGCTGTTACTGCTGCTGCCTGCCCAGTACCCAGCTCTAGATGCCAGTTACCAATGCTGTCCACACTCTGTCTCTGGGCCCACCGCCTACTTCTCCTGCTGTTACTGCTGCTGCCTGCCCTGTAGCCAAATTTAGATGCCAGTTACTAATGCCATCCACACTACGTCTTAGGGCCTACCTCCTCCTACTCATGCTGTTACTGGTGCTGGCTGCCCAGTACCCAATTCTAGATGCCAGTTACCAATGTCGTCCTCACTCCGTCTCAGGGCCTAACGCCTCCTCCTCCTCATGCTGTTACTGCTGATCCCTACCCAGTACCCAATTCTAGATGCCAGTTACCAATGTCGTCCACACTCCGTCTCAGGGCCTAACGCCTCCTCCTCATGCTGTTACTGCTGATGCCTACCCAGTACCCAACTCTAGATGTCAGTTAGTAATGCCATCGCCACTACTTCCCAGGGCCTCACTCCTCCTACTCATGCTGTTACTTCTGCTGCCTGCCCAGTACTCAGCTCTAGATGCCAGTTACTAATTTTATCTACACTCCGTCTCAGGGCCCACTCCCCGCTACTCATGCTGTTACTGCTGCTCTCTGCCCAGTACCCAGCTGTAGATACAAGTTACCAATGCTGTCCATGCTGCATTTTACAAAGGAATACCTAGCAGATAGGAAAAGGCAGTCCCCTTCACACCAATGTCTCCAGTAGCTACAGCTTCTACACTGTCCATGTTCGTGATGGCCTCAAACTTTTTTGCCGTCCTTGCTCCGTCTCAGGGCCCATCGCCTCCTCCCTAATGCTGTTACTGCTGCCGCCTGCCCAGTACCCAGCTCTAAATGCAAGTTACCAATACAGTCAACGTTCCCTCTCAAGGCCCACCGCCTCCTCCTCCTCCTGCTGCTGCCCCCTCGGGGCCCTCTCTGCCTCTACTCGGAAGCCTGTATAAAATCTGGCATGTTCCCTTGACTGCCCCATAAAATGGCCTTCCCAGCATTAAAAATAAGCCTTCCTTATTTTTTTTTTACTTGTACAGTGTTGTGCAGAGCTGGGCGAGTCTTGACATGTCTTTTTAAATGTATTTATAGGCTGTAGAAGCTCTACACAGTCCCCAAAAACAACCCAAATTTTTCCCCTATTGACTTTAATAGAGTTCAAGTTTGATGTTCATTCACCCGAATAATTTTGGTCCATTCGAGTGAATAGCTGGCGAATCGACTAGTGAGCTATTCGACCAACACTACTAGAGACAAGCCCTTGGTCCATCTCGCCTTATATACTCATTTCTGACATCAGCTGACTGACTTTGCCCAGACATACCCAGCCACTGCTGGAACATGCATGCCACCAGGGGACGTGATTCTGCTGAGACAGTAGCAGGCATAGTGGTAGATGCAACTGTGCAACTGCAACAAATAATTTTCTCATGTAAAAATACATTACCCAATTACCGACCATTTGAACAACTATAGCTTGCATATAACTTAAAATCTGTACGTAATAGGTAAAGTCTGGGTTCAGATTTAGAGCACACGCGATATCATGTAAATCACATGTGTTGTTCCCAATAGCAAAATCGTTGTTGCAAAAATTGTTGTGCAGTGAATGACGCCTTCATTTAAATGCGTCAAATTCTGACCCCCCCACTTTCTGTCGCTATGATCATGAAAGATCTCTTTTGACTCCCCCATATAGGGGCTCTCTTGGTCTACATTGAAGTCATTGGGGGGATCAATTGTATTTGGTACAAGAAATGTGCATTATATCTATTTTTATCAATTTTATATTTTAGAGTATATTTTAATAAAAATTATTGATTATTAAAATTATGTTTGTCTAAGTGTTGGTAAAGCCACCAGAGAAACTCCCATTACATTAAGGATATAAACATGTTGCTCTGATACTTATATTTTCATTTTTGTGTTTAAATTAGGGGCCCGGTCTTTTTTGCATTTGGTCAGAACAAAACTTTTAAAGTGACAATGTCTCTTTCAAAGAAAATAAAAGTAAGTTTAGGTGGAATATATCTAAGACAATTATTGTATATTTTTCTTTACAAACCCTTTCTCCTGTTTGACATGGTCGTCCGGGTTGGGCATTGTTGGAATCACCTTTTTCCCCCTTTTCTCCCTGGTAAAAAGAGAACAGAAAGTGAACAACAACCATTGCAATAGATATTTATAAGGGGTCCACGGAACTGTAAAATTCTGAATACGATGGTGTTTGCGATGGTGATCCAAAACCTTTTCATAGTCAAAATTCAAGCTGAAATTAGGATGAAAAAGTATTTAAAATGCTTAATTTTGTTTTAAAATCACAAAGGATTGTGTATTTAGCCATCTTTGAATAAATGTAAGACAGTATGGGACCAGTAAAAAATCTAATTTTTTATTTCTGTTCGCCTTTGCATCATATATATTTTTTATTTTGTTCCACAAAAATTGCAGAAAAAAATACCAGTGTACATTTGCATCTAAATGCTGTCGATGTCACTTGTTGATCAGTCACAAAAAGTTTTCTCCATTGTTGCTTAAAAAATTGTGTTCTCATTTTAAATTATTATTTTTGGTGCAAAATCAAGGAAAACTCTTCAAAAGAAAAGGCTGTTCTAGGGTGGTTTCACAATGTTTGTTCATCATAGCATAGTTTTGCCCCCCTTTCAAATGGTTTAAATACCCCTCCCTCTTTGTTTATTATCAATACACTTGTCACTGTTAAAACAAGCAAGTATGCATATTTTATGTTTGCCACAGTGGACTGTGAATCTGCTCCCTTTACCCCTATTGCTGACCTTAATCCTCCTATTTATCTTCAGCATGACACTATTAACCAGCACAGCTTTTAACATTAAAATAGTTGGGATCACTGGGAAAGTTAGTGTGTGATTTTTTTCATCATGATAAACAACTCCCTGGTGGTGTACCTTCTCTTGCCCAGACTGCTTGATGGAGGATTGCATAGCGGTGTTCCAAGCATACATATGCCATAAAGAGGTAGAACACCTTTGTTGTGTTGGTTTGAGTGGGTACTGGTACTCTTATGAAGAGGAAGAAGAATCAGAGCAAGGGAAATGTCAGTGCCATGTAAGACCTAAACTTCTATACATAACATGAACCTTTATACACACTGAAAATTCCAGGGATGTGGAGATATTATAGGTTTAGTGTTTGTTGAGTGTAGAGGCAGCTTGGTTTTAAAAATGATGGCGTTGTGGTATCTAGAGGATGGCTGGGAGTGTACTTCTTCAATGCAGGACTGACTACTACAAGATGAAGATACATAAGGAGGAGAAAAAGGAAACGCAAAGATGGCCCTTCCTGTACATGTGTGGCACAAAATTCTTGTCTTGATGACACTGGACCCCTATGACTAACAAGAGTAGCAGCATCAGAAGAAAAAGAGTCGAGGACTTGTTCTGCGGCAGTTGATACGGGATCACCTGAGTCTAGGTGACACCAGCTCTTTACCAGAGCACCCCACAAAGGGTGATGGACCAGTAACTTTAGTGGCTAAGGGACTATTTTGCTAGTCTGCAATTAAATATGCAAATGCACCCTCTCTTTATGGCTCTACCACAGCCTGAGCCATGTTCGCCATAAACCTTAACTACACAATGACAGCAAGATGACCCCTCTGCTATGATTTTAATAGAAGACATTAAAAGAATATTTTTTGTAAATCGCCTTTATAGAAGTTTTTTGCAAGTGAGAAGTTAGTGCATATTTTAGGCATGATGGGTTACATATCAGAAAATTTTAAATAAAAATACGTTTTACATAACACGTTTTACACAACCAAATGATTTTACCCCGACATAAAAGCCGGATTTTATGGGATATTTATCTACTTTGATTTGATATAAACATCAACTTGTGGGTGGTAATTATGTGCAGCTATTGAAAAACTTGGATATTAGCAGTAAAAACTGTCATATAGTCACACAAATGTATACAATTAACAGATCAAGCTAAGCCTGTTAAATTCAAATATAGAAAAACATTGTGCAATTGCATTTTAGACCGCGCAGGGAGACAACATAGTAAAATGATGTCCCAGAGAGTGTACACGATTCGGTTAGCTACACCTGATATTAGAGCCGTGCCTCTGTTCAGAGAAGGTCAATGATGCCAATAAGCCATTATGTATAAATCATTATGACAAAATTAGGAAGGTTCGGGGATTATTTACTGCAATAGGTTTAAAAAAACTTGTGAAGCGTCCTAAAGTGTCTGGACAGTCATGCAGCGACATTGCGTGTTATAAAGTGGCAGCTCAATTACACAACGTCATCTTATAATCGCCCATCTTGGTTTTTGTACATGACAACTAGATAGAGTGCTTTAAACTGGAATTGGACATCTTTTAAATACAGCCTACATAGACATGTATTGAAAACCCTTTATGTAGAAATTCAACTGATAGCTGATAATATTTATATCCAGCGATTTAAGAGCGGAAATAAGATTTACAGAACCAATGCTCAATACCAATAACATGATCATATACTCTATTAATGACCCAAGACATCTCTCAATGCATAAATAATGGCTGGGGGAGTTTTCAGGTAATTTATTCAGTATGTGTTACACACCAATTTTTTTGGTATAGTTTTTTGTCTGGAAAATTAAATAATTCTCATTATTTACTTATTGTGAAAAAATCACTTTATGTCATACTTAGTGTTTAGCCTAATGTTTTTAAATAGCGGCGATTTGGTGTCTTTTTAAATTACCATATATATGATTTCTATTGTAGGAGTTATAAAAAGAATAACCTAAGGAAGGAGGAATGTGTAACTGGTCAATAAAAGCTGTGGATTTAATGCCTATTTCAGGTGCATTTTAGAAGGCAGCTGGTCATTCTTGGGCCAGTGAGTCAACTTGTATTTTAAACAGTATTTCAGATGTGAGACACACCCCCCCTAACGAAACGTAAACACCAATTCATTACAAAGATGAATCATATACCTGAAACACCTACAAATGTGAGAATAACCGCTTAGTAGATGCAGTAACACGGATGGAATAGTTTACCAGAATCTTCACAAGCTTTTGCTTGAAACTTTATCAGTAACTTTATCAGTCATAGACCACTAAGCGGCAGCACTCAAAACGCGTTGAGCCAAATAGGAGGTTTTAATAATTGCATGTTGCGCATGGTAAACTATTTATTTGACCTAAGCGTTCCTTAGCTTTAGGATGTGCCAATCCTGATGCATATATGGAAGCCAACATAACATATTTATTTTAAAAGTATTAAGTAGCATTAAAAAAAAGTGTCTTAAAGTTTTTGAAAAACAAAACTTTTGACTTGTGGTGTTTTGTGTCAGTGCTACAAGAAAACAAAGTATAAAAAGCTTGGTAATCATTGGATCTAAAAAAGTAAAACGAGCTTTAAAGATGTTGACTTGACAATGTGACTGTTATGGTAGAAGAACCTGTATATTTAGAACAAATTTTTCATCATTAGAGGGAATTATCTAAATTTCAATGCATTGCAGCTTGTTTACCATTTTATATATGTTAACCTGAATAGGATCGTTCATTGAGTCTTTAGACGTTGTGCAATCCTCCATTCAAATGCCCTTGAAATTAGTCATTCAGATTATTACTACACTTTAGGCTTGAAGGATGTGGCGCGTTGGATTCAGTGATTTCAATGCAACATAGTAGACCAACCAAATCATCTGTATTAAAGTATGCTGGCTGTAAATGGTAATAACTACAGCACCAACTTGTTTTGCTGCTAGTTTGTTTGCACTTTTGAACAGCTCTGACATTACAGACATCTTTTTAAAAATTAGTGATGGAAACTATAAAATTAGCCAACCAGGTAGGCGGAAAACCGCCTACCAGGTGGCTAATTTATCATTTGAATTTACTAAAACCACGGAAAGAAAGGGAAGCATTAATGGTGAGGGCCGCACAGTTACCTGTTCGGTCTAACCCTGTAATTCCAGAAGTCAGGATACCGGACAACTTGTCAAAAAGTCAACAACAGGAAGCAAGAGACTTTATGCTGTTGTGCTTTGTGCCTGGACGAACATCAGTGGCTGCACATGATATTATTATCCCTCCAGGTGAAAGGGTAAGATTGAAACCCTACCGGAGTTCTGAAGACGGGAGGTAATAAGTCAGGAAGTTAAAAAAACGCTTAAATTGGGGGTTACATAGGAGTCCAATAGCGATTGGGACCAGCCCAATTGTGTTAGTCCCCAAACCAGATGGGAGCTGGAGATTCTGCAACGATTACCGTAAGCTGAATCAGATCACTAAGTTTGACACTTATCCTATGCCCCGTATAGACGAGTTGATTGATCAGTTGGGGAATGCTAGACGTATGACCACCTTAGATCTAACCAAGGGATTTTGGCAGATTACCCTGCTCGAGTCAGCTAAGGAGAAAACTGCTTTGTAACCCCTGATGGAGCATTCCAGTACTGAAGGATGCCCCTTGGGTTACAGAATGCTGCAGCTATGTTCCAGCGGGTGATGGATAAGGTACTCTGACCCCATCAAAAATACGCTGCGGCCTACCTTGAAGACGTAGTCATTCATAGCACAGATTGGGCCTCGCATTTAGTAATGGTTCAGGCCATGCTAAACGCGTTAAGGAATGCATGGTTTGACACGAACCCTAAAAAGTGTGCTATTGGGTTAGAAGAAGCCAAATATCAGGGGTATACCTTTGGGGGAGAAATAATAAAACCTCAGAAAAATAAAGTGGATGCCATCAATATTTGGCCACGCCCTAATAATCAAAGCAGGTTTGTGCTTTCTTGGGGATCGCTGGCTATTATAGGCGCTTTATTTCTTACTTTGCATCCCAGGTCGTTTACCTGACAAATTTGACTAAAGAAAAGGGAACAGTCATGGGTAAATAGTCCCCAGAAGCAGAAGCTACCTTAGAGGCATTAAAGAAGGCTTTGCGTAGCAAGCCGGTGCTATATTCTCCTGACTTCTCTAAGAAATTTGTGGTTCAGAGTGATGAGTCCAATGTTGGACTAGGAGCAGTGTTATCCTAGGTCCAGAATGGGGAAGAATACCCCGTTGTTTACCTTAGTTGAAAGTTGAAGGCCCATGAGTTAAATTATGCTACTATTGAAAAAGAATATTTGGCTGTGAAGTGGGCTCTTCATTACTCAAGGTACTATCTGCTGGGCAGACAATTTGAGCTAATAACGAAGCATGCCCCATTAAAGTGGATGGTCCAGAACAAGAAGACTAATAGGAGGGTTAATAGATGTTTCTTAGGCCTTCAGGAGTTTAGATTTACTGTCAAGCATCGTCCTGGTGTGCAGATGGGGAATGCAGATGCATTCTCAGGTACATACCTACTTGGAAACCTGTGTCCCAACCCTAAGGTTGAAACAAGAGGGGGGGGGTTATGTAACAGCTGGCCAACAAAAACATGTGGTTGCATTCAGGACGATAGATACATTTTTCCAAGGTACAGATTATATGCAGAGAAATTTTCTGTTTGATTAGGCAGTTTTCCTTCTGGCCAGATGGTGGAACTGAAGTACACATGCTGTAGGACAATGGGCTTCTCGGTCAGGTGGGGGAGCTGAAGAGGCTTGGGATGATTAGGATTAAATTATCCCAGCTGAAACCCATCCTGGCAATTATGCTGTGTATATAATCTCCCGGCCTGCTCTTTCCTGGGCCTAGTTCTTGGCCTGTGAGCTAGGAGGAGTGCAAAGAAAAACTCAGTAAAAACACAGAGTGTGTGATAAAGGCTGTACTGCTAAGGAATTAAAGTCCCGCATCGCAGTAGGTTGCTCAGAACACTCAGTTAGAGGCCAAGTGACCTGGTTTTATTTTATTGTTCTGTTTATTTTGCATGATTTTTTCTGTGTTAACAGCCGTAGTTAAAAAACCCTTATTGAACTGCTCATTTGCTGTCCCTGGTTCCTGTCTGTAGTACCTCTCCAGTGAAGTCACACTGGCCCCACTACTTTGCCCCACAATATGGAATCCCTTTATACGCTCGTGTAAATAACAGGGTACAGCTTTTCTTTGAAAAAGGTGTGGAAGAACGCATGCTGGTATACTTGATGGATTGTGTTTTATTGGGTGTCTAAATTTCTGAAGACTTATATGAGTACCATAAGTGGAAGGTTTTTGTTTCAATCAAGGTTATTAGTTACTGAAACAAACAAATAAAATAGTTAAGTATTACTATTATCAATACAATAATCTAGAGAAAGAAACAGCGTATACCACAAAATAATTGCAAAATGCTAGGAACAATCGAGGCTCGATCACATCATTCATTTACTGAGGTATTGGATCAGAGCAATAGTGAACATCTGTACATACCTAAGACATTATCTAAATTGTTGTCTAAGCAACAAACATAAAATTAGCTATATTGTAGGCTCATTATAACCACACTTGTTTATGATGTGGCGACCAAATAATGCAAAACGCCAATTTAATCATGCAGCTACACAAAGGTTGGTATAATCGTTAAAAATCAGAATCATATGTTTCAAGTACGGGTTGTTATCATACATTATTGGGGGTGGGGGGAAAACAGGTGGAAACAGACACACATACACATAGCCCTGTTGGATTGGGGGGGGGAGGGAGATACTAGGTAGGAGAGGGAGGGGAAGAAATATGGCTAAGGTAAGGAGTTGCGGACAGCGGATGCTGAACGGAGGGGGCAAGTTAGGAGGGGTTACGCCTCCTCAATGCCAAGGGACCTCACCTCACTCAGGATAGGCAAATTTGAAACTGGGGGATTTCTTAAACCAATCCCGGTGGTCCTGATGTGGTCCACATCATTTTATATTTTTCTAGCTGGTCTTCATCTTTCATGACCAACTGCTCCATGTGTTGAATCCTCTCTAATTCCGCAAACCACTCCTTCATAGAGGGAGTAGCTGTCTCTATACAAAACCTAGGAATAACTCTTGCCACTGTTAAAAAATGGTGTAACACACTTCTTTTAGCTGATTTGACTGTGTCTGAGATCAAGGATAGTAATGCCATCTTGGGGTTATTGGGAACATTAGAACCAGTGAATGTGTTATATACATTCATAATTGTCTCCCACAAACGAAAGATACTTTAGGTGGGCATTTCCACCACAAATGAATCATTGAGCTTCTTTGGCATCGCCAACATGTGTCAGGGAGAGAAAAGGAGATGCGATGTAGATCTGCTGGGCATCAATACCATCTGGAGGGGATCTTATAATCAGTGAGCAAGTTTTGTGCGTCAGGATTAAAGCTTTTTCTCTTTCTGAATCAGAGATGGGTATTCCCATTTCTGATTCCCAATACCTGGTATAGATAAGGGAATTAGGAACATTTTCTGAAAGGAATATAGTGTACTATAATGATATAGTATGGGATAGGTGGTCTAAAGACCTTAGTACTACCTCCAGAGCAAAAAGACTCCTGTGTAGAGTATGTTTATCCTCGTGTGAAGACATACATGACGAGAGTTGCCGATATTAAAATCAGGGAGTTCTGTTGCCACACTTTCTGATATTTAAAGAGGAAAGGGGTGGGAGTTGCCCACTGTGAAGTACCGTATTTTCCGGTGTATAAGACGACTGGGCGTATAAGACAACCCCCAGCTTTTCCAGTTAAAATATAGAGTTTGTTGCACTTAAAAAAAAAAAAACAGTAACAAAGAAAATTTTTACTTTAAATAATAGAATTGTCTACCCTTCTATGTAAAGTAGTCACACAGCGCCACCTAGTGGCTGATTTGTAAATCACAATATTCTTTAACAAGCATATAAATCTTTACCGCATGGCTCACAGCGTTCCCCGAAGCTCTCTGACGGCTGACTCTGGCTAACCAGAGCTCGGATCTTCTCCCCGTTCAGGAGATTGGTAAGTACCCGGCGTATAAGACGACCCCCGACTTTGGCACAGATTTTTCGGGGTTAAAAAGTCGTCTTATACGCCGGAAAATATGGTATATCACAGAAATGTCGATGCTTATCTGCATTTCATGCTAGGAATTGTTCTGTGGTCATTGCTGGTGGGAAAGCAGGATTGTCGAATAGGGGGGGTCATAGGGCCCGGCCTGAAGGACAATTTCGCCACTCGTAAAAGATTGTTCCAGAGACGTAATAGGCTCTGGAGGGGATAGAGGGGATAGTGAGAGAGCAGAAGTTTGCTATCAATCCATGGTAGTGATCATGGGTCCATTAGGAAAAGTGCATTCTCCAATAAAACCCAGCTTTTCCGGTCTCTGTTGTGAAAACAATCCACAACTCGTAGGAGGGTATATGCCCAATAACAGGAAAAAATATTAGGTACTCCCGCCAGCCCCCCTCTGTTTTTTTGGTTTAATCAGATATCGTAAGGTTATGTGTGGGCGTCTCCCTTATCATATAAAAGTGGCAAAAAGTTACCAGATCGGGACCGATTGGAAAATGCAAAGTATGGGAATATATCCATTTTGAGTGTGTTAATTCTGGCAAACCAGCATAAGGGGAGGGAGTTATTTGTATGTAGGTTTGTCTGAATTTTACTGTTTAGGGGTGGGTAATTGTAGGTAAACAGTTTTGCAGGGTCAGAAGTAGTACTGTGTTTCCCCGATGATAAGGCATCCCCATCGAATAAGCCACCCCCCCGATTTTTGCTCAAACAATTAAAATAAAGCACCCCCCGCAAATAAGACATCCTCCGATACCTGATACTGTGTGCCTCCTCGATGCTGGCTGCAGTGCAGAGTGAAACTGAAAGTAATGTCAAAGGACAAGCAAGCTGCTGATGCCTGCCCTAACAGAGTCTGTATGGCACACGAGTGATCAGAAAGGGGACAATCAATGGCACATGAGTGATCAGAAGAGGACAATCAATGGCATAGAGTGATCAGAAGGGGGCAATCAATGGCACATGAGTGATCAGAAGGGGACAATCAATGGCATATGAGTGATCAGAAGGGGACAATGAATGGCACAGAGTGATCAGAAGGGGACAATGAATGGCACATGAGTGATTTTCAACAATAAATGTGTACTGTAGTCTTCTTCATAGAAAAATAAGACATCCCCCTAAAAATAAGACCTAGGGCATATTTTGGCATTTCAAAAAAATATAAGACAGTGCCTTATCATAGGGAAAACAGGGTATGTACTCCTAGGTATTTTATAGTATCATTACATAACCGGAGGAGGTATTGCTACATATCACAGTGATTTGGGTCTGAGAGAGTAGTTCCAATTTGTTATAATTGACTTTAAAATAACTGACTGTGCTTAATCTCTCAAAATTCTTTCAGAATAAAGGATAGTGATGTGTAAGGTGAGATAATATATACTAGTAGATCATCTGCATATAGAGGAAGTTTATAATGCGTATCCCCCATCTGCAGTCCTTTCACATATGGGTTCGCCCTTAGTGCAACTGCCAGATGTTCCATAACTGGTACATATAACAACGCGGATATAGAACAGCCTTGCCTGGTGCAGTTTTGTATTAAGAATAGTGCTGAAAGAGAACAATTCACTAACGCAAGTGCCTGGGGATGGATATAGGGCCACTATGTGAGAAATCATGGTAGGACCTAGACCAATTTGTCTCAAATTTAAGTACATAAATGCCCAATTCACCCTACCAAAGGCCTTTTCTGCATCCACCGAAAGGAGACACAAGGCTTTTCAAGGATTTGGTTGCCTGTGTCCAGAGGATTGTCTTGAGGGTGTTGACCCTTACCTCTTTACCATATATAAAACCCTACCTGGTCAGAATGGATCAGGGAAGGCATATATGGTGAAAGTCGATTTGCTACCGTATTAGTTTAGATAATGTTTTAGCATCTACGTTAATTAGTGATATAGGCCTAAAGTTGGAGCAAATCAAATGGTCCTTGCCCGGTTTTGGGAGGACCGTGATATGGGCCTCTAAGCTTTGGGGTATCCTCGAATAGGGAAGAGAAAACTCTTATTAGAAACGGGAGTAGGTTGAGGTAATGCATTTTATGGAATTTTGCGGTAGATTTATCAAAGGCTATGGAGACTCCATTTAAATTGGATTCAGGGCTAGAGCTGTGAATCTAGGAGGTATAGTAGTGATTGCGCAGAGATGGTATTTTATTGGTGTGGAAATTAGTTTCCTGAAAAAGGAGGATTTGTACTTTGGAGCAGTTCAGTCCCTTGGCATTGAGGGTGCAGATTTTCAGGGGTTGTACTTGGGAGGGCTTTTGGGTCATGGAAGTCAGAATGGAAGGGTAAATAAATGATGAAGTAACCAGGTATATGGTTAAGGAGAAGTACCAAAAACTCCTGGGCTACTCAGGGGGGTTCAGCTTAGGGGGAACTGGGTCAGTAAAAGAGGATGGGGGGTACACAGAAGGGCAAGCTCTCATTAGCTGGGGTGGGCTAAAACCCCAAGCTTTGATGAGAAAACTAAGGGAAAAGGTGAGAACCCTAAATTGACACCTAATAAGGCGATACGCCTATGTGGGGAAAGTGACGAGTCTGATAAAAAGATAAACATTGTACATCCTAAAACCAATAACCAAACGTTAACGTTCCAGTAACATGCCTATATAGATAGTGATGATAGTAGCGCTTTGATATCCCTAGATTTGTCAACAGTTTAGCCCCTCTCCCCTGTAAATCCTCTAACTGAAGACCATGCACTTTAAGATGTACACAGGGTCAGGTAACCTCGACAACCTGGATACTTATATATACATAATTCACTAATCATTTAAGAACAATTAAAGACTGGAAACAGCCTTCGATACGTGGCCATCTGAGTCGCTATCCCCGGCTATGGATCAGAACCAGGTAGCAGAAAAGTCTTTGAATCCTTAAGTCATGTGGCATGGGTAATCTGAAGAATATAGGTAAACATGGAAAGCAGAGCAGAAAGCAGTGGATAGAGCTAGAGGAATTCTGAGGTAGGATGTTGCTTGGCGTTATCGTGTTTCCTAGAGAGGGGTATAGATCCCAGGACCGCACATCCTTGAGCGGTGATGGATTCATAGGAGAAGCGCCAATTGGAGTTCAAAAGGGCACAAAGGGTACAGATGAACTATATGTTGAACACCCGTGGAACCAGAACAAAAAGCAAAAGACACTGAAAAAATTAAAAATTGAAAAAATCTGGGGAACAAAGCTAGTGGTGTCGAGTAGGTCATATCCTATACGGCTTTAATGATCCTCAAAGGTGAAGGCAGAAGGTGCAGTGGAGAATGTTGTTGTGCTTAGAGTGACCAGGTAGTAATTGCAGTTGCATTCCTGCATAATCGTTGGATTTTGCATCTCGAGCCTTACGCATAATGACCTCTTTGGTATGGTGAAAATGTATGGACAAATGACCTCTCTCAGTCTCTGCAGGTCCTTGCTGCCTGAGCCTGGGGTTCTATGAACCCTGTTAATTTCCATATCCACATCAGTAGGTATGTCTAGCAATGTGGAGAAAATTAAGTACACTGCGGTAGATAGTTCAGAGGTAGGTAAATATTCTGGCAACCTTCAAATTCGGATGTTGTTTCTTCTATTGCGGGTTTTGGCATCCTCACAGAGTATAAAAAGAGCTTCATAGCATGAGAGACTGTCCTCCTGGGAGACCAGTTGTGAGGAAATCTCTGTGCAGGTATGTTGTAGAGTGACCATGGTATTTTTTAAATGTTGCAGAAAGTGCTGCATTGCTTGAAACTCAGTTTGCAGCTGGCTTTCAGTTGGCCGATGCTGTGGTCCTGGTGATGACTGGTAGGTAAGGCATGGAGATGTGCTTTACAATCCCATGCTTCCTCCACTTCACAGGCTGGTGTGCTGGAGCCGGCAGTTTCCTACAAAGTAGAGGGAATATTAGGGCTGGGAATGAGTGAGGCTGGGCTTCCAGGTGAAGTGTGGGATTCAGGGCTAGTACTGACCTGTAAGTGATGTGGCTGGGGTGAATGGGTGAGGGCTCGCGCCGCAAAATCTAATTGAGGCCACAGCTTTGCGCCCTGGACGCAGCTGCCTGTCGAGAAGAAGCCAGATATCTTGGCTAAATCCTAGGTGCCTCATGCAGGCTTCTGCTTATTGTTGGCACAGGATTTTGGATGTTGTCTTTCAAACAGATGTAATTCTGAGAAGTTTTCTTTCGGAAATAAGGGAAAAGAAAGAAGATCAAAGAGTGAAGGATATTGTAGTTATTCCCTACTTTGAAGATAAAATAGTGGTGACAGTGAAGATGTACTCGCTATTCGTGCCCGTGGATGGAATTGTGTCTTTTTTAAAAAGATTTTGCTTTTTCTAGAAAATTGGGGGGTTATGAATGAATATGGCATATGGACTGGGAACTGACAATTTTTAATCTGTTTTCAAGGAGAATCCTGTCCACCAGCAAGATTTATTTTGGAAAGAGTGAATGGTGACCTCTTTTTTTGTGGGCATGCCAGTATTTTGTTGAAAAATGCAAGCAATATAGACATGAACAGAAAGGCTGTACGATACTAGTATGTCATTCTTGTGGGTCGCTGGACCATGTTGCAGTTGCCTGCACGAAGGGTAGAAAATGTAACCTGTGCGGGATTAGTGGTCATGCTTATACTACATATCCAGTCCAGAAAGATGCAAAGAAAAGCAATGTTGAAACCAGGGAGAGTTCAGAATTCACGAGCCAAAATGTGGTAATGGAGGAACCGGGACGATGCAAGGTGGTACAGGTGGTAATAAAACCCAGAAAGAGGAAGAAAGTTAAAAAGTAGTTGAAACTCCAAAGGAAGAGGCAAAAAAAAAGATGCACAAGAGTTTGCAAAGGAAGAACAGGTTAAGAATAAAACATATGCGGTACCATGACCGGAGGGTTGGTTGCAAAAAAAGGATGAATAAAATTATAGAATTAGAAACTTCTGTATAGCAAAGAACTCCAAGACTTAGAAATATTGAATTAGACTGATGTAGTTAGTCCTGATGCTGTCAGGGAAATACATTTTTCACAAGCCTATATTGAAAGAACGGAAAAATGTAAAGTAGCTCTCAAAATTTCAGAATGAATGATGGAAAGGTTGCTAAAAAAAACAAATGACAGAAGATAGACCTTGGATGGACACTCTTGTAGCCTATGCAAGTAGTATTGGAACTGAAGCAAGGAAAACATTCATTAAAATGAAATAATAAATCTTGTGTTGTAATAATAAAAAAGGGAAAAAAAGAAAAAATTGGAAAATGATGATGTGTGATGATAAATTTGGTTTAAATTTCTGTTCTCACTTGGACTGCTGACCACTGGGTTTTGCAATAAAAAAAAAAATCTGTTCTTATCAGAGAACTCAAGCAATTGCAACGTGAGCTGCAGTCCTTGCAGGATTTCTACTACTATGGCTAGGACGTTAGGTGGAGGAGACCAAGAGGCGCATAAAAAAAGCACTTCAAGGAGGATTCCAGGTGCATCATTTACCATGCCAAGGTGAAGCACCTTGAGAAAATATTGTATTAATGTAACTCTTTCTTTTTTAGGAAGCTCCATTCTGGCCACACCCCCCTTGTAGAGCTCTGGGACTCGACTGGAATGCCCCGAAGATGATTATGATCCTGTATGAGGAATGATTATGATCCTGTACAAGCGAAAGGGAAGTGAGAAGTGTGACCTCAAGAACTGGCATCCCGCCTCTCTCCTGAACGAGGACTACAAGATCCTTGACAAGGTACTAGCCAACTGGCCGAAGAAGGGCTTCAGACAGATCATCCATTCAGGCCAGATTTGCGGCATTCCTGGACTGAGGATTGCAGACAGCCTCGCGCTCATCAGAGACACACTGCAGTACATCCAAAATTGCAACATCCACACTGCCATAGTCAGTCTTGATCAGGAGAAGGCCTTTGACCATGTCTCTCACAGACTCATGCTTAGAGCCCTTTGTAAATATAGCCTTGGTGAAATGTTTTGCTTGTATGGTAACCTCATGTATGGTAAACAGCTAGATAACTTTCCGGTCCTCTTCAGGGTGAGACAAGGCTACCCCCTTTCACCTCTTCTTTTTGTCTGTTGTATAGAGCTCTTCGCTGAATGCATCAGACCGAACCCTGACATTAGAAGGATCACTGCATCTGGTGTTCTGAAGTTTTTCTGCGCAAACCAGATTTCCATCGACGTGCTTGTCCAGATCTACGACGACTTTGGCTGGGCTTCGCCTGGGCAAAAGTCAACCGAGGGAATTTGGAAAGTTCTTTGGAAACTGGTGCCTTTGTGACCATCCCATTCAACATCAGACCGGATTTCATCAAAATCCTCTGCGTGTGGTTTGGAGCAGAGTCTTGGAAAGAGGGGGTGTCAAAAATTAATTAGAAGTTTGGACTCTGAAGCCTCAGAGAACTCACCATCAAAGGAAAAACACTGGTGCTCCGCAGCAAGGTTTTTCCTGTGCTGCAGTTCCTCTCCCAGGCCTGGTCCCGGTGGGCCAACACCTGCAAAGCCATTGCCTGGGTAGTGTTCTACTTTATCAGAGCCTTGAAGTTGGATCGAGTAAAGTTAGTAGTGATGAGCATCCAAAGGGTGGGAAAGGAGTCCCGGATATAGCATCGATGCTGAGAAACACGGAAGAGGAAATTGAAGGCACTTAGAGGTTCATGAACTGTTTAAGGACGCTATGTGGTGTGCCAGGAAGCACCTTATCCATCAGAGGGAGAGGATATCCATCGAGGACTGTCGCAGAGTGGTCCTCAGTCTGCTCAGGGAGTACACCTTGATGGAATTTCTGGAAGAGGACGTCTTAAAAGATATCCCCCTCTCCCATCCCCCCCCAACCAAGCATCTTTGTAATTGTTTAAGAACTCTGATAAAGCTTCGGGCATGTGAGTTCTCCCCCTTATCCTACACCCCTACCCTATGGCACACCCGAACAAAATTAGAGTACTGTTTTTTACTTGTATGATTTGTACAAGCTTAAAGAAAGCCTCGGGCCTGGGAGCTCTTTAGGGCATGTAAAAGTTTGGAATATGAGTTGTTGCTGGCAATCTGTTGGGGTATGGTGGAGTCATGCAGGACATGAGGGATGGGCCTTGGTCTTTCACCACACCGCAATGTGCAAGAATGTATATATTTATTTGCGTGTATGTTGGGGGGTTGCAATGTAGTGTTTTTGCGTTGTGTTGCAGTACTTTGGGTGAAAGTACCCTAACTGTATTGTTTTCATTGTCAGAATGAATAAAGACTATTATTTAATAAAAAAAACTGGATTCTTGGTTGTTTTAGGATTGTGCCTTGGTCAAGAGTCCTAGGTAGTAGGAGACCAGCTTGTCTTGGCCTGAAAGTGATACCTGGCCTGGGAGGGTTCACTCCCTGCTGCTTTTGGGGCATGAGCGCCCTGAACATGTGAGAGCTGATAATCTTGCTGGCTCAAGTCATCAGTGGAGGCAATTTTGTCAAGGCATGGCATGGCGGAAGCTGTGATGGAGCCCGAAGAGGAGAATGCCACATATGGAATGTAGTGCGTTTTGTCTTTTGAGTGGAGAGAAGGGATTTCCTAAACTTTTTGGTGAAGAAGGTTCTGTTGGAACATTTGGGCATCCAAAAGATGGAAATCATGGCCATTTATGATTGCCCAAGAAGGAGAACATATGATGTGGTTTTCTTTTGGAGGCTATTTACAAAGATTTCCCGAACCGTTGGAAGTGCAAACAAGATGACAGTCGGCTGAAGGAAATTAAAGCTCTTCCTTTCACTATGAGGATGACACTGTAGTAGTTGTGCAAATGTATTAGCCATATGTTCTGGTGGAGGATATTATTTTTTTTATGCAATATTGTATCTGTGAAAACTTGTTGGGAAAAGTAGTGTGAAAAAAGTGTAAAAAAAGAGTGTGGTATTTAGACAGGCAAGTGGTGGTTCCTTGTCAAATTTAAAGATGTATTGTACCTACCGGCAAGTTTCAACTTGAGAAAAGTCAATGGAGACATTTTCTTTACTGGAATGTGTGATTTTAGCTGTTGTGGTTGTAAAGGGGTACCCACAAGTTTACAGAAAAAAGAAGGAAATTTGTTCAAAAGCCTGTAAGAAAGTGTGTTTCTTACCAAAGAGTAGGACTCACAATTTAAAGAGGAGTTAGCTCCATATTGCCCAGCCAGAATTGAAATTGAGAAGGTAGTTTGAGAGAGAGAGAGAGGAAGAAAAGAACACGCTTTTGTAGGGCAAGAGTATTTTTTTAAAATCACTTAATTGTATTTGTTTTCAACATTCTAAAAAATAGACAGAGACATCTACGCTAACCCTAGGCTAACATGGGTGCACTAGTCTATTACTTAAAGAGTAGTAATATTAAAGTATATTCAGGTATATTTACCTAATAGTGATAGTACAATGTCTGGTGGTGTTTGAAGAAGCCTAAATAAAATGGATGTCTTAAATAGAGGCCAGTGTACATCTTGATTCTGAGTGCTATTTGGTTATTCTTTAGAAGTAGTTCTAGTTTGTAGTCGTGGGTAAGGTGATAAGCCGTGGCCAGCTTTCCAAAAGGAAACACCACCAGATTTTGTACTATCACCACACCACCGTCTGGCCAAGTCCATTACACTCAAACTTTTGCTTCCCTACTATTTTGATAGAAGCATATAACCCCATCCATTTTACACCCTAATATGTATATTACCACTACCCAACACGGCTATTGAAGACAATACTTATTTACATGTAGAACCACAGTGCTAGTACCATTACGTTCAAAATTAAAAGTGAATTTTTTGATTAGGGTACCTTCAAGTAGTAATTGGTATGCAATCCGGTAAAATTTCCAGCAATTTCATCAAGTATCCCAATCCCCTGAAGAAGCCCTGTGGGGCAAAATGCGTCTGGTGGGAAACAGTTCTGTTGTTGTAAATATACCTGAATATACTTTATTATTACTACTCTTTAAGTAGAGGACTAGTGCATCCATGTTAGCCTAGGGCTGGAGTAGATGATCTCTGTCTATTTTTTAGGATGTTGAATACAAGAATTATACAATACAAAAATTACAAGATACAAGAATTGGAAAATTGATGAGAATGTGGGAAAAAGTTGTGAAAAAAGAGAAAAAAATTTGTTTAAAAAAAATTTGTTTTTTTTTTGAGTCAATACATTTTTTAAAGATTATTGGTTTTCAAACCTTACTGAGCTAAGGGATTATGGTTATCCATACTCTCCTTGCAGGTTTAGCATTAAAGGTTAAAAAAATGTGCTTCGATGTGGTAGTATTTTTTAATTTTTAGCTGCATTTCTTTGGAGAAGTGAGCTTCTCTGCTTAGAAAAGGCTGGATTGATTAGCATCATATCAAAAGGCTAATCCAGTAAAGGAAAGAGGACGTTTGTCTTTATTTTAGCCTCTTCTAGTAATGATACAGTCTTATAAAATTATGTGTAAGGAACTTACCCGCCCTGCGAGCCTGCGGTGTCCCTGGGGTTCCCAGCCACAGAGGGAGACCCCTCAGTAGCAAGCAGCATAACCAAGGCTGCTCCCCTGCTCACAGCTTGTCTGTCTCTGCAGGCGGAGGGATCCGCCCTGGACTAATTACTGATCAGCCAGGCAGCAGCCCTTGCATCCCTTTGAATGTGGTTCCTGCTCCCAGCACTGTGCAAGTGCAAAGTAGTGCACGTCCTAGGGGTACTGTGGGAAGAGGTGCGCGTGTTACCATGTGTCCCTCTTGTACCCCCCGAGGGCGTGGCACTCGGCTGCTTCGCCCCAGGGCGGGACATAGTTAGTTTGAATTCCCTGCGGCCAATCAGCTGCAGGGGATTTACTCAGTCTCCCATCAGACAGTGCCAGGTGGCGCAAGGAGATTGGTCATCCTGGCTATTTAAGGAGAGCCTGTCCATCACCCCATTGCCCGCTATAGCCTCTGTTAACACAGTGTGCTTGGGTGTGTCTCTATGTGGTTTAAAGTTTATCTGTTTGTCATTACCTTAGTAACCTGGTCTGAAACTCACCTTGCTTGAACTCTGCCAGCCCTGACCTCGGATTGTTACTGACCATTCTGCTTGCTGCCTGCCCTGACTTCGGATTGTTCTTGACCTGCATTTGCCTTATCCTCCTGTACTTCGCTTATTTGGACTTAACCCTTGCTGTGCTGTATGATATTGAATAAAGCCTGATTTAAGGGTATCTGGAGTTGGTCGTGGTTTGTGTGCCCAGGCGCATTACATTATGCCTGGCTTATCTAAGATGACTATCAATGCCTTCATCAAATAGGTATTTTGGACAGATTAAGGGGCAAATTTAGCCTTACTGAGAACAGGAAGTGGCTGGAGATGGTGTTGGGGAAAAGGCGTGGTACCTGTCACTTAAAACAGAAGTTGGCAGTCTGACCAGAGGTATAGACGTTTTACTACTCATTGAACAATTCTTTTACTGCTTTGTGGAGTGGGGACCTGTGTCTAGACTGACAGTGACTGGTGAACAGTATTTAATGGTCACTAATCACACTCACAAATACATAACTTTGTGACCATTGTAGCTTAGTCTCTATCCAAATTAATAGTTTGTACAATTTAAAAAGGAAATTCTATTCCTGGTTCAGGGGGTGCCTTCCAATAAAGCTCACTTTAGCAGCAACAAGTTTTCATGTTAGGGGTTTTATAAAGTGACAAGTTCAGAATCCCACTGGTTATTTTTGCAATAACACACTTTGTACAGACCTAAAAGAAATGCAATGTGCCACTTGTTCTTACCACAACTGTGTGCCAATATTCTAAAATTATTAATTTTTTTGGACACAATTGGTAGTAGTCATCCTATATTTTGTATTACTATTGTCTTGCAGTTCTAATTTTTGGTTGCTGTGATGGATGTCTAAAGTGATGTCCATTTAAGTTTTTAGCTTGATACCTTTCTTACAACTACTGACCCTTAGTGATTCTCTAACACTGTAAGTAGGATTTGGGGACCCCAGAGTGCTGTATAATAAGGGATTTGTATTTTTTCCATCTTACCCTTAAAAATTTTGCTGCAGTGATGACTCTCCTATAACAAATTACTAGAATTTCTTCCTCACTGACTTAACATTGCTTATCATGACATTTTAACATCAAATTAAAGGGTGGATAACCCTTTATTAATGAAAGAAATGTATTTAATTTTTTTTTTTAAATACTCCACCCCATCTGTCTTTATTGCCACAATTTGTAAATAAAACACATCTTGGTTGTTAAAATTAGAGCAAGGAAAGAGGTGGGGCTGGGCATACTACACACACACTTTTTCTTAGTTATGTTTGTCTGACATTGTTTATCATGTCAATAATTTAAAACATGTAACACTTAATAATTGTAAAAATAATTTTACCTTGATGATATAACGATTCCGGTACTGTGAGCTAACATGATAATCTGTAAAAAATAATTTTGAATTAACATTGATTAAAATGAAACAGTTTGTGGGTGTACAGAGTTATATAAAAAAAATGCCTATGCACATTTTTTTTTATTATATTCACAAATTGTAGATAACCCCTAGGAAATCCAACAGATTTTTACACTGAATCATTTAATGAAGTCTTAGGTTACTCATTTACTAAGCAATTCACAAAATACTAACCATGATCTTTTTGCATTACAGGATGTATTTTGGAATATTTGGGTCATTATTTTCAGAGGAATAAACACTAATTGAAATAAGACAACACATCACATTTTACTTTGTGGATACTATCTGTAAATGGTGTACTATGGAAATGGTTGCATTTTTTAAAAAAAATTTTTACTTCTACTTTTGGAAAGTGAAAATGCCTCACTTATAATTGTAATTATATCACCAAATGTATATCATATAAAGTCTATACAATACATGACAATTACCTCCCAGGCTACAAAGACAAAATCAGAGGCTTTGTTTAATTTAAACTAAACTGTTTTTCGTGTCCAAGCACGGCAGCTTGGGTCCAAAAACAGACTGTGCTTCCTGCACATTTTAACAGCTGGCAGCAGTGAGCAGTACTGGTACTACTGCTCACTGCATCCCCTATTCATTCCCTGTTGGGGCTGCATCAGGGAGATGTTAGATGTAGCAATTCCCCAAGCAGCAACATTTCTTTGTGCAGGATAGCGGTAAACACACCTGTTATCACTACATCTGCAGATCGTCTATTTAGAAACCTGCAGCATTACTTGTCCCTCTATAGCTGTAAAGTTTCCACCTGTGCACGGACACTGTGGCAGTGCATAGCTGAAGGGGATTTTGGAGTATGGGCTGCAGTCATTAGGCTGATTTTTTCCTGAATTCAATCCTTTTGGCTGCTAGGCCAATTTATATTTCAATAACTTTCTCAAGTTTTTCATTTTCAAACAAACAAAAAAAGGTCAGGGGTGTCATGGTGGTTTAACCAACGGGACCATATCTTATAAAACTTAGGTATGGTATAATTGACCATAGCTGTCATCTTTTCCAACACCATAGTATCTGACATACAAGATATAACTGCGGAAAAGGATAGAGTGGGTTTTTTTTCCAGGCTGCTGCTATAGTTTGACGGGTGGCTAAACATATAAAAGTAATAAGTTTACTCTGTTGCTTTGACCAAGTTATATTGGGCCTTTGCAAAAGTGCTTCCCATGGGTTTTGTCTGATAGATAAATTCAAGACTGACCTTATGTGAATATAAACCCTGATCCATAGTTTCCAAACTATTGGACAGTCCCACCATATATGGTAAAAAGTACCTGAAGCTTTGCAACCTCTAAAACATTGCACAGCTTCATTAGGTGCATATTAAGCTATCCTATCCGGGGTCGAATACCATCTAAATAGTATCTTGTATGCGTTTTCCTGAGCAGTAATATTAGATGAACATTTTGCAATTGCTTGCCCAAATAGCTTCCCAACTCTTAGGATCAGTTACCGATTTCAGCTCCACCTCCTATTTAGAAATATGCTAGGCCAATTTAAACCTAGTTCCAGGCTCAGGTTCCTGGAGTGTTTTCTGCTATTCTGCCAGTATGTTCTAATGAGAAAGAAAACTAAAAGATTACAAATGAGAGCAAATGAAAACAATTACTAGACCAATAATTACCACATCCCCAAATGAGACAATGGAAAGAGAGAAAAGGCCCAGTTCTCTGTAATGGAATGAAGAAACCTCCAAGAGAGGGGCCAGAGGGCCAGAATATGGGATTTTTTAATTTTTAAATACTTTTTTTTTAAATACTTTAAATGTTTGTCTAGTGGCCCAAATGGCCCCTTGGTCAATTTGATTTTACAAGTGTCTGTTTTTGTAATTAAAGTACCCTCTCTCTAGGAGGTTCCTTCACTCCAAACAGAGTACTAAGCCTTTCCTCTCTTTCTAAAAGATTACAAAAAACTTTTCTCTCTGCAGCCTTGCAACTCAAAATATTTACTTTTGTCTAAATATTGTCTTTTACATATACACAATTAAATATATTTTGTTACTACATACCTGAAGGTCCTGGTGGCCCAGTTTCTCCTTTCTCACCCTTTGAGCCTTGCAGACCAAAAGACCCCTTTTCTCCTTTTTGACCTGTGGAAAAAAAGATGAATCAAACTGAAATTTTAGTCCGAAAACTTTTTTCAGAATATATTTGATTTAACATGCATTTTTACATCTTAGTACACTAAAATACTTTAATTCTTTTGGGTGTATTTACCCATTTTAGTTGGTAAACATAAAAAGTTGGTGGCCAGCAGTAGTACAAGTAAAACTTGTCTAATCCTGCCTATGCTTTTTTACATTTTTTTTCTTTAACGCATGGTACACAATTTAACCCCAATACCTACAAAATACTGACTTTCTTGTTGACTACAATTTAAAAAGTCACAATTGCCTCCAGGCAAATCCGAGATATTTTGAAAAATATTAATATCGTATACTTGGAATAATACATTTATAACCAAGTATAGTAAAGGACAAGTTTATTTTTTAGATTTGGTTATATTTTTTTTAACCTTGCGGTCTAATTCTGTGCAAATTTCCATTCAAAAAGCAGCAATTTACCAATATTTAATACATTTAACAACAAACTTTAAATAACAAAACACAAAAATCTGTTAAAAAATATTTAAACATGTAATGTAAGTGTACAGTAGCATGTATAATATATATAAAATATAATTATATATATATTAAATGAATATTTCTTTGTATTAGACTCAATACAGCTATTTTGTATTGTATCCAATTATTATTTGAATTTTGACTCCGGAAACCCTGGACATCGTCGCTGCATTATGCGGCTGGAGATTGACACGGGGAACGACAACAGAGCAAGGTGTTTTTTTTTTAGTTAAAAGCTACCCCAAATGTGACTTGGGATTAAAGCTATTTGCAGGTAAAATCCACCCCGAGTCACACTCGGGAATACTGCTGGGGGGGGGGGGGGGGTTAAAGAAAATAAGATATGTACTAAAACATATTTAAAACTGATACATAGTAATAGTTGTATTTCTACAAATAGGTGTCACCAACCAAATTGGGTCAAGAGCATACCAAAAGACCTCTGCACAAGCCATAGTTCATCCTAGGGGCCCTGTCTGTCACAGATTAAAGGGGACGGGAGGAACACCAGAAGGAAAACAGAAGGATAAAGACAAGGGACTAGGCCTTCAAAGACTAAGGAGAGGGAAACGGCCACCACCTACGAACACCCTAACCTAGCCCTGACTCCTGTCAGTATGAATATACCCTAAAGGTGGGAATACCCATACACCGGAACCTAGGCCCTAGTAGCCCTGAATAGACCTAGGAATAGTGACAGGGTTTGAGACTACTGGTTCCTTCCCAGATGAACGAACCAGCGTCTCCCTGAGGCCTAGTAACAACGAGCACAAGAGAACAACAAGACACCAAGAGCAGTATACCTTATCTTCAATAGAAAATGGATGAGCAGGAACTCTGGAGAGGACAACACACCAGCTCTTCCACATCCAAGCAGTGAATATCAACCGCATAGCATGAAGTGTGAGGCCAGACTAAATGGAGGAGCAGTAATGATCACCAGCTGCAGCTAAGACAAGAGGTGTGGTCATTACAAACAACAACAGTGAAACAAGTAAAAACAGAGACTGTCAGATAACCTCACATGCAGCTTGTCTCACATATCTTCTAACCTCAGTCACGGGGGGGACCGTGACACTGTCCCCCCAAGCATGACACTGGTAAGATAATCAGCAAGGATGATGTTTTTTTTTGGTCACTGCCAAAAAAAAGCCCTTTTGTTCTGTCACTGGGAAACTGAATTACCCTTGAAGCAATCTCTGTGTTCTGTCCCATTCAAGAGAAAATAAATATTTGGTAGTCCCTTGTAGGAAGGGATTTGGTGGGTGTGAACTGTTTGAAAGGCAGGTCTGATACCTTGAATGCAAAAATTGCAGCAGTTCGCTCATTCAACCTGTTTTTTGTGAGCCCTTTCATGATCCCAGAGGAGCTACATCCCATTGTCTTTTCATTTTCGGTGGCTCAGTGTCTAGATCTCTCTGGCGGGATTTCTCGGGGTAATTTTCCGTTACCAGCTAGCAAAGGCTTTTCTTCCCCATAGAAAGATCTCCCAGATGGCAGATGGGAAGGATTTAGGATGTGTGTAGAGACTGAAAGGGGTGTCATTGCTACATTACTACTAAGTAATGTTGGCAACCGATGTCAGCCTCAAAGGTTATGGGGGCCCATTGCTTGGATCACCAAGCGCAGAATCATTTGTTCCCTCTGGCAATGACACTATCCAATCTGTTGGAATTGCTGGAAGCCTGGCAGGCCTTGAAAACTTTGCCAAATTACTCATGCAAAAGTCGGTGAAGATTGGCATAAACAACAGAACAGCTGTTGTTAACATCTCGAAAAAAGGTGGGAGGAGGAGTCTATGTCATTTCAGGTTGCTGCTGTAACTTTGTAAATGCCTGTAAAACAGGCAGAGGAACATCTTGTTGATCTACTTACTTCCCCGGAATATTCACCAGATCAACCCACAAGTAGTGGCTACTTTGCTGCAGGCTCTTCCAGCTTCACCCAGTGAGCCTCAAAGCAAGAGATGGATTTTAGAAACCTGGATATGATTCATCTAATCTCCACCTATATACAAAGAACAAAAGGTTTCTTTGGACAATCTGATAGCATATCCCAGTGGGCCAAGAAAGGCCTTGGATGCATCTCCAAGGTTCATTGCCTTCTGGATTTCAGAAACAATTCAGTATGCTTATTCCTTTGGGGGTTTGGCTTTGCCCCAGGAAGGCCCGCTTCTTGGGCTTTATTCACTAACTTTTTGTAAGGCAGCCAGTTGGAAATCACCTAACATGCTTATTTGATACTACAAGCTGGATGTGTCCATAGAATCAGAGTGTCGTTTTGGTTTGGTTTTATGTATTGAGTAAATACATAGCTCAACAAAAATTTTTTTTTTCACTTGCTAAGGATTTTTCAATAAATTTAGTGTATTTCAGGTCTGCTAAATCCAGAAATCACATCAGTTTCATTGAATTGGCTCTAGTTCTTGAGATACAGAAATCAGAATAGACAATTTTACCAACAACAAATGTTAACACAGCATATTATAATCAATCTTTATTTACACCAAGGTTTTGCAGTTTATATACCGTATTTTTCGGACCATAAGACGCACTTTTTTCCCCCCAGAAGTGGGGGGAAAAAGTCCCTGTGTCTTATGGTCCAAATGTATCAAAATGTATCCTTCCCAGCTGCTGTCCCGTCCCCCCTGTAGCCCCCCCTCTGCCTTTTCTTCTGTCTCCTGTTCAGCCCGGCCAGAGTGACTGTCTCCTGTATCTTGCTCCTGGTGTCCTCCCACTCTCAGCATGATTGGCTGACAAAGTCATGCTGTGTTCCCTGAATAGCGTGCTGAAGATCACTCACAGCACACATAGTAAAATCACATATACGGTACACAACACAAACACAATGTAAACAAATGTTATATTGCAATCCGATTGTCATACATTGTATGACAATCGGATTACAACTGAAAGGAAATACTCACCCAGTGTCCGCAGCTCTGCTTGCTGGTATCTGTAGTGAGATGTATGCAGAAATCCTACATTGTGTTGTGCATCTCTACAAGATACGAGCAGCTGCAGCTTGTGTGCCTGTGTCCCTGTCTGTGTGAGGCACCCAGGGAAACCCCCCCTCCCTCACATCACTCAGAGGATGAGTCCTCTTCCAGTGATGTGAGGAAAATTTAAAGGCATATTACAATGTAATCTGCTTCTAAATGGTTTTTACAGTACAAAAACACCACACAACATAAAAATAAAAGTACCGTACATTTTTAATTTTATTTTTAGATTACATTGTTGTCTATTATTTCATTATTGTTTTAAATTATTATCTATATTTATGTATTATATTATAATTTATGATTTTAATATAATAAATAAATATAATTATCATACCCGGGAGTTAATCCTAAGAATTACAAGCCCACAATACAAACAGGGTTTATTACATGTGTTTATGACTGTGATGTTGGTTTTTAATGCACATAAAATATTTTAGGACACTATTTGTTTCAGAATCTTTGTTTTCTTCATTTCCCTTCTCCAAAAAACTGGTGCGTCTTATGGTCCGAAAAATACGGTATTAGATGTTGTATTATTTTCATGAAACTTTCATTTGCCTTCTTTTTATTCATACATTTTCTTTTTATATACAAACAGAAATATGAGTTCTTCAAGAAGTTGTTTAAATGACCCTAATGTATTTTGCTATATTTGTGGTGAATATTCTCAGCAAAAACAGAGAAGAAACATTACAGAATTTGAGAAACAAACATATCTTGCATATTTTGGTATTAAACTGGGGAACCAGGATAAGTATCGGGCTCCCCATATGGTATGCAAAACTTGTGTAGAGTGTCTACGAAAAATTGACTGAAAAGTTTGAAATTTGGTGTACCTATGGTATGGCGAGAGCCCAAAAATCATCATAATGATTAATATTCTTGTGCTGTGAATGTAATAGTTGGGATTTAGAATCAGCAAGACGACCTGTGCCACATGGTGCTGATGTTCCTATACCAGTGTTCAGTACTCCCTGATATTTCTGTATCCAACATGGAGGATATACAGGGTTTGGAGTGTAATCCAGGAATTAACAGTGGAAGTGAATATAAAAGAAATGTTTTATTGAACCAGCAGTTCTCCCAAGAAGAGCTCAATGATTTATTACTTGACCTAAGTCTGTAAAAACAAGCATCTGAACTTTTAGCATCCAGGCTCAAAGAAAATAACTTTCTGAGTCCTAAAGTTAAAATAACCGTTTATAGGACAAGATAGGTGACACTCCTACTATATTTTAGTCAAGATGGAGATTTTGTGGACCGTTGTAAAATCCCTGGACTACTAGCCTATATGGGAGTGCCAGAATAATGAGCAGAAGACTGGCGGCATTTCATAGACAGTTCCACTCGAAGTTTGAAATCTGTTTTACTGCATAATGGCAACTGCTATGCATCAAATTCAATTGGTCACTCAACAAAACTTAAAGAAGAATATGAAAATATCAAAATGGTCTTACAAAAGCTTTGCTATCATGAACACCAATGGTCCATTTGTGTTGATATAAAATTGGTGAAATTCCTACTCAGACAGGAAAGTGGATTCACAAAGTACCCATGTTTCATCTGCTTGTGAGATAGTAGAGCAAACAAGGATCACTGTAAAAAAGTGACATGGCCTCCAAGGGAAAACATGAAAAAAGGTGCTCATTAACGAGTCAAT
The DNA here is from genome assembly GCF_032062135.1 of Pyxicephalus adspersus. NCBI lineage: Eukaryota > Metazoa > Chordata > Amphibia > Anura > Pyxicephalidae > Pyxicephalus > Pyxicephalus adspersus. The sequence goes on along the minus strand of NC_092862.1, from coordinate 81,593,989 downwards.
GCTTGACCATTAATGAAGCAATTTGTTAGAGCTCTGAACAAGAGCGGTGATTTCTTCAAATACATGTGTAGATTCTTCCCTAGATTGAGTACTAAAAATTTAAAAAGCAGGAATCTTTGATGGACCCTAGATTTGGAAACTGATAAATTATTAAAATTTCACAAGTTTTATGAGTGATACGGAAGCTTCTGCCTGGCACAGCTATGTCATGGTTGTCAAGAACTTCTTTGGTAACCATAAAGCACAAAATTATGAAGAACTGGTACAAAACTTGCTCCTAAACTTTAAAAATGTGGGTGCTACTATGAGCATAAAGGTACACTATCTCCATAGCCATTAGCAAAAATTTCAAAAAAACCTTGGCGATTTCAGTAAGGAACATGGGGAGAGGTTCCATCAAGATATAAAGGTGATGGAAGAAAGGTATCAGGGCAGATGGGATAGACACATGATGGCAGACTGCTGGAGCCTTCAACGTGATTGTCCTGATCATCAGCATAAAAGGAAATCATACAAACTGAGTTTTTTAATGACTGCTTTGTGATTATTTCTGTAAATATACTGAATATAGAAAATATTGACATTAACCTCCTGGGCAGTTCATTTCTGTCCGGATTTATATGTCTAAAAGCGGTACATTGTTTTTCATTAAAATTTATTTTACAGTATAATAAATTAGTAAGCGTATTTTAAAGTTTGAAATACAAAATCATGACAAAATAATAAATTAAATAGGTTAAAAAAATTTTTATTTTTTTTAAAAAGTTTTTAAAAAATAAAAAATAAATAAATATTATACTCATACTATTATATTATACTGTAAAATAAAAGTTCATGAAAGACAATATACTGCTTTTACACATATAAATCCACTGTATTGCATTCAGTACAGTTATTGTGTATTGAATGCAACACAAAAAGATTTGAAATTTATCATTGTTTTTACATTGGTTTAGGTACCCCGAGTGTGACTCGGGGTTACCGCTTTCTTTTTTTACTGCATAGGGTGTTAGGTTTTTCAAACACTTAATTTTGTATACGTAGGCATATCTAGTTTAATTTTGCTTACTTTTCATGTTTCATTGGTTTTCTATGAGGTTATTATTGAGGTCATTATTTCAAAAACGAGAGTCAATCTAGCAAAACCAGTACTATATTTAGAATCTGTGCATCAAACATAATCTAAAATGACTTTAATCTGTTTGTTGACCAGTGTTATATTTTCAGTGTAGCATTTATCTGTGTGGTTTCTTCCCTCGCTCGGTTTGTTAATTATTGGTTAATTTCCAGTATTGGGCTGGCAGGAGGAATGCCAGGAAACTGGAACATTTTTGTCATACTTACCTGTAATTTTCCTGTCCTGGCAACTCCTCCTAACAGAGCATTACCCTCCCACTTATATTTTTATGCTAAGGGCTACTAAAAGTTGACAGGTTGACATACTGAACCCTCTTGGTCCAATACAGGGCTATCAGAATCACCAGAATGATCTCTCCTTTAGTTCTTCAAAGTAATAGAGGGAATAACTTGAGAGAAGGATAGGGTAGAGAGGTTAATCAGGATGAGCATGTAGGGAGTTGGGTTAATGTAACTAGAGGGAGTGGTAGGGGCACCAGAAAAGTAAGGCCAGCCCTGGGTTTGAGCACCCCAACACGTTTGCAAAGTTATGTGAAGATGTGCAGGTGGCAGACCCAGTGGTGGCAACTCTAGATGTTACTGCTACCCCTAATAGCCGGGAGAGCAGCACATCTAGTAGCGGTGGGGAAGGAACCGCAGGAAGGAAAAGACAATTGGTAGTCATAGGGTTTCTATCACCAGGAGGGCTGATAGAATAGTTTGTCGCCCGGATCCCTTCAACTGAATGGTTTGCTGTCTCCCTGGTGCCAGGGTTTGGCATGTGTTGGACTGAGTGGACAAAATACTGGGAGGGGCTTGACGGGACCCAGTTGTCTTAGTCCATGTTGGAACCAATAACAATATAAATGGAAGATGGAGGATCCTTAAAAATCAGTATAGGGAACTAGATTTCAAGTTGAAGAAAAGGACCTTCAAGGCTATGTTCTCTGGAATATTGCCTGTGCCATGCACAACACAGGAAAGGCGGAGGAAGCTTAGGCAGCTAAACGCATGACTTAAGTCCTGGTGTAGAAGGGAAGGGTTTGGGTTCATAGAGCACTGGGCTGACTTTTCATTGGGGTACAACCTGTATGCCAGAGATGGTTTGCACCTAAATGAAAGGGGGTCTGCTGTGCTTGGGGAAAGATTTAGGGGAATGGTGGAGGGATATTTAAACTAGGACAGAGGGGGGTGGGACAGTCAAATAAGGTGGCAGAAAGGATAGTCAGGGGTCAGACAGTAGTGAAGGGTGGATTTGGGATAGTTGGGGGAAGGATTATGGATAATTGTAAGGAGCTTCCCATGTTACAAACAAACATTGGATTGTGCAGTACTAGTTGTACTGAAAAACAAAATGATTTGTCAAACAATGATGGTAAAAGCAGCAATGGTTTAAAGAGTCTGTTCACCAAAGCTAGAAGTCTAGCAAACAAGATAGGGGAGTTGGAAGCCTTAATGAGTGAGGAGAATTATGACTTAGTTGGTATTGCAGAATCCTGGCTTTGTTCTTCGCATGACTGGGCTGTCAATATTCCTGGGTATACTCTCTTTTGTAAAGAAAGGGTGGTGGTGTCTGTCTGTATGTGTATGTGAGAAATTTTCCAATATTAGGAGTGGCTCTCTGTGACTTGGACTGGGAGACAATATTCTCCTCAAAGAACACAGAACAGAAATGGGAAGGCTTCAAGTCTGTTCTACAAAAGCAAACTTGAAAAATATATTCCAATGGGTAATAAGTTTAAGAGGCTAAAATTAAAACCTATGTGGCTTACAGCTGACGTTAAAAAAGCCATGAGGAACAAGAAAAGGATCACCTTCATCATTTGAAACCTATAGAGAATATAATAAAAGATGTAAAAAGTAGATAAAATGTGCAAAACTTCAAATGAAAGACAGATTGCAAAGGAAAGTAAGACAAACCCCCAAAAATATTTCCAATATATAATTAGCAAAAAGTTCAGTTCTAAGCATGTAGGCCCCTTAAAGGATGTCGCTAATTTGGTAACTGGGGATAAAGACAAGGCAGATTTATTAAACACTTTTTTTAACTCTGTTTACACGAAGGAAAATGGCAGAGCTCAAGTCCAAATTCATGATAGCAATGTCACTGCCTTAAATGAGCCACAATGGCTCATAATTGACATAATTGAGAAACAGCTGGGAAAAAAGGTTGACAAAGCACCAGGACCTGATGGATTACATCCACGTGTCCTCAAAGAGCTGAACTCAGTTATTTCAAAGCCATTATTTCTAATTTTTAGAGACTCTTTAGTTACTGGCAAGGTATCGATGCATTGGCTTAAGGCCAATGTGGTTCCTATCTTCAAAAAGGGAGCAAAGTCATTACCAGGTAACTACAGACCCGGTAAATTAACGTCCATAGTTAGAAAGGTCTTAGAGAGTTTGATAAAGAGCCACATAGAGGAATTTTTGCTAGAAAATAATATTATAAGTGATAGTCAGCATGGCTTCAAGAAAGACAGAAGTTGTGAAACAAATTTACTCTCTTTTTATGAGGGAGTAAACAGGTAGACAGTGGAATAGCAGTTGATATAGTGCACTTGGACTTTGCTAAAGCATTTGACACTATCGCATCCAGAGAGTTGTAATTAATGATTCACACTCTGAATGGTCTAAGGTTATTAGTGGTGTACCCCAGGGTTCAGTGTTGGGACCTTTACTGTTTAACATCTTCATAAATTACATAGTGTTTGCAGATGGCACCAAACTATGTAATGGAATTAAGTCTATACAGGATGTCTATAATCTACAAGCGGACCTGGATGTACTGTTTGATTGGTCAGCCAAGTGGCTAATGACATTTAATATAGATAAATGTAAAATTATGCACTTGGGAGCTAAAAACATGCATGCTTCATACTGTCTAGGGGGAATACATTTGAGGGAATCAGAAATGGAAAAGGATCTGGGGGTTCTGGTAGATCATAGACTTTATACCAGCATGCCATGCCAAGCTGCAATATCTAAAGCTAGTAAAGTACTTTCTTGTATTAAAAGAGGAATAGACTGCAGAGGTGGAGACATAATCCTGCCCCTGTAGAAAGCATTGGTCAAACCACATCTGGAATATGCAGTCCAGTTTTGGGCACCAGTTCACAAAAAGGACAATGTGGATTTGGAGAGAGTGCAGAGAAGGGCAACTAAATTAATAAAAGGAATGGAGGCGCTCAGCTTTGAGGAGAGATTAGCTAAGCTGAATCTATTCTACCTTGAGAGGAGACGTTTAAGGGGGGATATGATCACCCTGTATAAATATATAAACGGTCCATATAGAGAAATCTCTTCCTCCATTATTCACTTTGAGATCATTACAATGAACAAGAGGGCACTGTTTGTGTCTGGAGGAAAAGAAGTTTAACCTTCGGATAAAGAAGGGATTCTTCACTGTAAGGTCTGTGAAAATGTGGAATCAGCTCCCTCAGGAAGTAGTTTCAGCAACTATTATGGATTGCTTTAAAAAAAAGCTGGATGTTTTTTCGAAACACAGAATATAACTGGGTATTAAGGCTTTAAAGTAAAAATAACGTTGATCCTGGGAACATCCGATTGCCTCATGGAATCAGGAAGGAATTTTTTTCCCCTGTTAAAGCAAATTGTACCAAGGTTTTTTTTGCCTTCCTTTGGACAAACTATGTCTTATAGGGTTTTATATCTGGGATATGTTTATTTCCCTAGTGGTTGAACTTGATGGACTTTGTCTTTTACCAACCTAGCCTACTATGTAACTATGAAAGGAAAGAGCTCTTCCCTGTTCAGTTTCTGTTTAGACCACTGCACTAATCCTAGTTAGATCTGTCTCTACTCCCACCACCCTTTAATCCTGCTGGGAACTGGGTTTCTAGCTAGATCAGCTTAGTAATATTTTGCCTAATGGCTTTGTCATGCATTAAGTCTTGTCAAGATACTAAATCAAGAACAAACATTTGCTTGCGTTTTCATTGTATATAAATTCTATATAATGTTATATACTTGCTGTATAGTCTAAAAACTGTATACACATACCGCAAAAACTGACCACTCCATCCCTTACGACTACTCCATCTACCTGAACAATATACAAATCATAAATTTAGATACATGCTTCCAATAGAAATACATTTCAGTAACAAAACATTTTTATGTGTTACATTTTATAGTGGCGCATAACATGATCTTTAGTCTAATACAGCAAAAAATGTTTTTAAATCACCACATTTTTACTAACCCTTTATTATAATGTAAAAATGTTTTTATTATTTTTTAGGGAGGAACCCTTTGTGTTTACAGCCGTGGCAAACATTACTAAAGTTGAAACCTGCATCCTCCTGAAATACATACGTCACATATCCTAGGAGGCTGTGGGCTACTCCTTCACATGCCCAAGATCAGACATCTCTTTGGGTGTCCTAGAATTTAAGTACTAGAGCATGGTATATAGACAGCCAAAGGTCAGGGAAAGCAGCGTCAGTCAGGAATAGTCAGGATTCAGCATTAAGGACTAACCATAACATGCAGCAATGCAGGAAGAATGAAAATTGGCAGGTGCACAGGAGTCTGTTAAACACAATGGGTTTTAGAAACAAAAAATGTTCTGGAACAAGGTTACAAAAGTATGCTGGGGATAGTCAGAAGGAATTTAAGAGTCTGATAGGAACTATGGGATTAGACAGGAACTCTGCAATGTAAAAAGGACAGGAACCTGAGGCAGTAATGCTGTATGCTGATGACACTCAAATCTATCTGTCCACCCCTAACTTGTCTCCCTCCGTCTTAGATGCTTTTCATGCTGCCTGTCAGCCATCTCATCATGGATGTCTGACAGATTTCTGAAATTCAACCTGGATAAAACCCAAACTCATCATCTTCCCCCCTCTCATTCCAAAACAACATAGTCATTCGTCCCTCCCCTCAGGAACTTTGTCTTGGCGTCACCCCCGATTCTGCCCTCTCATTTTTCCCCCCATATTCAGAACATTTCCAGGTCCTGTCACTTTTACCTGTGCATCATCTCCAAAATCTGCCCCTACCTGTCCCTAGAGACAATCAAACTCCTTGTAAACGCTCCTATTATCTCTTATCTGGACTATGTAACATCCTCCTTTCTGGTACTCCACTAACCCGACAATCTATTATGAATGCTGCACCCAGACTTATCCATCCATCCCTCCGCTATTCTTCTGCTGCATCTCTTTGTAGTTAATTCTCTTTGTAGAAATAAATTCAAGCTCCTGTGCTTTGCCTTCAAATCCCTCCACAGTTCTTGTCAAACCTAACCTTCTGACCTTGTAGGAAAATACTCCCCTAGCTACATTCTGTGCTCCTTCAATGACCTACTAATGACTTTCTCACTTATAACCTCATCACATGCAAGACTTTTCTAGAGCTGCCCGACTCTCTGGAATGGTCTTCCTAATCTTATTCGGCTTTCTCCTACTTTCTGCTCATTTAAGAACACTCAAAACCCATTTCTTTAAACTTGCCTACCCATCTTCTTCTGTTTCTTGAAACCCTCTCTACTTCGCACCACTCCACATCGCCCCTTCTATTGTGTGAGACTTCCCTCCCTTCTAGATTGTAAGCTCTTCGGGGCAGGGTCCTCTCCTCCAGTGTCACTATCCGTTTTCGTCTGTCATTTGCAACCCCTATTTAATGTACAGTGCTGTGTAATATGTTGGTGCTTTATAAATCTTGTTTATTATTATTATTATATATATATATATATATATATATATATATATATATATATATATATATATATCAAATAATTTTGATAAGATAGAACATGAGCAACGAAACATAAATAATTTAATAAAGCTTTCATAATATAAAAAAAGGTTAATAAAGCATTAATAATTTAGGGATATCTGCACATTTTTTACCAGAATGCAGAGGATTGTTGCATCCTAATAATTTAAAGAAAATTATGTCAAGATATTTCAATAAATTATACAGTTAGGTCCATAGATATTTGGACAGGGACAACTTTTTTCTAATTTTGGTTTTGTACATTACCACAATTCATTTTAAATGAAACAACTCAGGTGCAGTTGAACTGCAGACTTTCAGCTTTTATTTAATGGGTTGAACAAAAAGATTGCATAAAAATATGTGGAACTAAAGCCTTTTTTACCACACTCAATTTCAGGGGCTCAAAAGTAATTGGACAAATTAAAAAGCTGAAAATAACATTTTAATTTCTAATACTTGGTTGAAAACCCTTTGCTGGCAATGACAGCCCTTAGTTTTGAACTCATGAACATCACCAGATGCTGGGTTTTCCTCCTTTTTAATGCTGTGCCAGGCCTTTACTGCAGCGGCTTTCAGTTGCTGTTTGTTTGTGGGCTTTTCTGTTTGAAGTTTAGTCTTCAACAAGTGAAATGCATGCTCATTTGGGTTCTGATCAGGTGACTGACTTGGCCATTCAATAATATTCCACTTCTTTGCTTTAATAAACTCCTGGGTTGCTTTTACTGTATGTTTTGGGTCATTGTCCATCTGTAATATGAAACGCTTCCCAATCAATGTGACTGCATTTAGCTGGATTTGAGCAGACAGTATGTCTCTGAACACCTCATAATTCAGTTGGCTGCTGCTGTCCTGTGTCACATCATCGATAAACACTAGTGTCCCAGTGCCACTGGCAGCCATGCACGCCCAAGCAATCACACTGCCTCCGCCATGTTTTACAGATGATGTGGTATGCTTTGGAACATGAGCTGTTCCTCGCCTTCTTCATACTTTTTTCTTGCCATCATTCTGGTAAAGGTTGATCTTGGTTTTATCTGTCCAAAGAATGTTTTTCCAGAACTGTGCTGGCTTTTTTTTAGATGTTTTTGAGCAATGTCCAATCTAGTCTTTCTATTCTTGAGGCTGATGAGTGGCTTGCACCTTGCAGTGCACCCTCTGTATTTACTTTCATGCAGTATTCTCTTTATGGTAGACTTGGATATCGATACGCCTACTTCCTGGAGAGTGTTGTTCCCTTGGTTGGCTGTTGTGAAGGGGTTTCACTTCACCATCTAAATTATTCTGCGATCATCCACCACTGTTGTCTTCCGTGAACGACCAAGTCTTTGGCATTGCTGAGTTCACCAGTGCTTTGTTTCTTTCTCATGATGTACCAAACTAGATTTTGCCACTCCTAATATTGTATGCATGTTGTCTGTGTAGTGCCCTGGAGCAGGGAGTACTTTGACATTTGGAAATTTGTGGACATTTGCCTATTTCCCCTATGCAAAGGGGAAACTTGCTGTTAACTTGCACTGTTTAATACTGTGTAACTGCATTTTTTATGTTGTGATATTTACCCTGTTCATTATCACTGTATTTACATGGCTCTGTGGAAAGCGTTAATAAATACTGAAAGACACAGCTGCCATAGAGTTTAAAGAAGACCATGTTTTGGAGGGAAAAATCCAGACTTGTTTACCACCAAAAAGCAGACAGCCTGCCTTTTAAAATGTCTGGTTGTAGCTCTGTTGTTATGTCTGGAAACTAGTTTTTGTCTGGAAAAACTGCTATGTCATTGCCATTGAGTATCATTGAAGCTCTAATGTAAGTCTAGACCAGACGGGAGCTGAAACAATGTTTGTTTGTGCTGAGCATCTCCACTCCACCCTCTAGAAGGTTCTAGTCTAGCAAAAACTGTATATAAGGAGAGCAGTCAGAGCCCCTAGTGTGCTGCAGTTAGGAAACAGTGCTTGAAAGAGGAGACTCTGCCAGACTACAGAGTGAGCAGAAGAAGACGCTAAGACGGGGATACGCTGCCACAGACCCTGGATCACCAGCCTTGGACCAGGGTACCAGCCTTCTGAAGAGAGAGAGGGACAGCTAGCTCAGGCCTTTCCTTAGCATCAAATCCTTCTTTTGCCAGGGAAGAGACTGGAGAAGCCAGCCTAATGCCTCACCTGTATTGTTTTGTACCTGAATTCCTCCAGTAAAGGAGCACCCTGGTTTACTGCAGACCCTGTCTCTCTGGACTTATTTCCCATTGGGGTGCACCACGCCTTACCATCCCTTCCAGGGAGCAGCAACACGTGGTGACACCTCGACGGTGTCCGGGGGACCCAGCGTGGCATTGGGACACCCCAAACCCGGACACTGCATCTGTTCACAGCATATTCTTCCACATACAAGCACCCTCCCCCACCAAATTAACTTCAGGCCTTTTATCTGCTTAATTGATAATGACATAACAAAGGAATTACCCACACCAGCCCAAGAAATAGCCTTTGAGTCAATTGTCCAATTACTTTTGAGCCTCTGAAATGAAGTGATTGTGTACAAAAAAGGCTTTAGTTCCTCACATTTTTATGCAATCTTTTTGTCCAACCCATTAAATTAAAGCTGAAAGTTTGCAGTTCAACTGCATCTGAGTTGTTTCATTTAAAATGAATTGTGGTAATGTACAGAACCAAAATTAGAAAACATCTCATCAAAATATTTATGGACCTAACTGTAACTAAAAGGAGAGAAGAACAAGGCAATGGGACATTACTGCATCCTACAACAAAAGTGCACAGCAATAGGACTTACTAGCTAAAAAAGATGGCTTATATTATTTGGGAAACATTTTATTAGGAAAGCATAACCCTATTCTTGTCAAATAATAAAGTTCTAAATGCTATATAACTATAACTCAAGTATTTAAACCATTTAAGTGACAATGTTTAAAAAAACAAGTGAATATATATTTTCTAGAAAGGCCAGGCTATTTAGAACTATATTGCATATACAGCACTGTTATTACTTTTATCTTCAAAAAAAAAGAGTATTCATTGTTCATTGTTTTTTGCACTGAAACATAATAATTTACAGAAACAGCACTGGAGCCATGTACTTTGTGGTAATAAACAGGAAAAATATTACAATGCTTCTCTCAGTATAAAAAATTTTCTTCACCATCAGAAGACCACATCAAAATTATTTTAACTTACTGGTATTTTGCAGTGTGGTCTGGTAGGAACAGAAAAACCACCCTATAAAATTCAGAAACAAAAAAATTACCACAATTTACTATTTTGGTATATAAACTATTACAGTATATCCTTAGATTTTAATTATAATTTACTTACCTTCTGAATATTTAAAATAGGACCAGGAGGTCCAGGTGGGCCAGGCAGTCCCCGAGGACCCTACAATACATGACAAACACTAAGGTCAAGTGTATAATTTAGGTAGGGTTTTAAAGCAAGTTTTCACTTAATACCAAGTCAAAGAACACAGTGAGCTACAACTATCTGGAAAAGATTGCCTTTTTTACCTGGATTTCTCTGTAATCTACTTTAGCTCTTTTCCAGAGAACACCTCTTAGGCTAATTGGGATATTGTTTTCCTAAAGAATTTGCAGTGTTCTGCTTCCTGTATGATCATTACACTCAAAGTCCAAAAAAACTGCAAATTGATTGATAACCAAGAAACATCTAGGTACTGACATTTGTTTTATATCAGACGTTCGTTATGTGAGAGACAACATGAGGTCCATAGAAAAAGTTTTTAATATTTATAATTATGTATCTTAGGAAGGGGAGCTTTGATAACCATGTTACCAACAAAAGGGATAGGGGAGAAAATGTTTACAACTTCAATTTGTCGTTGAAAAATTAGATGATTGCACAGGTAGGCAATGTTCCCTGGACATTTCAAGGTATTATGCTTGGTTTTGACTAAACATACTTTTAGTTCATAATTGATAACTAAAAATTACATTGTGCCACGCAATGCAAACAATTGCATGGAAACTACATTGGTTCTTATCTGACCCATGATATAAACAACCCACTTTTTTACGATAATAAAAAACCATAGGATGCATTTTTTAAACACAGTACATGAAATGAAAGCATACCATTAATGAAAATCCTTGTTCGCCTTTTTGACCTTGAACTCCATTTAGACCTGGACGTCCCTTTGATTAACAAAAAGAAATGCATTTACCCTTCCAGCATTCAGTAAAATAAATAAATTAAAAAATTACTGGAGGCAACAGAAGAGACTTAATAACAAACAGATTTGAACTAAAGTATGTTCTTTATGTACAGTAAAATAAAATGAACTCGAGTAAACTCCTGTCTTCCTGCAATAATTTGATAACACAAAAAAGTCCTGAATATTTTAATTATAGTCCTATCTAGTATACTTTCATGAACTAAAAAATGCCTGGCACTATTACATTACAGTCCTCTATGTTATAGAGATGAAAAGAATGGAAACATTTTGTAGTCCTAACAAACCTCCAAAGTATGCACTTTAATGTACTTTTTTCCTTTTTTTTTAGTTTATCTTCTTTTAAAAATCATTTTAATTATGTTTCTCAATGTTAAGGGAAGGGTTAAGGGTGCGCATGTGTGTTAAAGCAGTTGGGTATTTTGGGTTGCTCATGGATTTGACTTTGTAATCAAAAGGTTTAATTAGGTAAGGTTAAAAAACACAGTCATTTATTCTTTAATTTTTATTTTGTAGGTGATCATATATTGAAAGCTTTACCAAGGGCACTGTGTGCCTCTATGCAAAAATGGCAAACATGGTGAACACCTTTGTGGCAGATGAAATATCCCAAAAAGGGCGGAATGCAACACTGAGGATTACTGACAACCTTAAAAAGAGTTATTTGCTTAGATAGTAGGGATAATAGGGAAGATGTTGTGAGATTTGTACTTTTAGGTAGGAGGATGGGTTATAGCAGTTAAAGACTTCGGTAAGGATCTCAGCAAAACAAGGAAAGAAGTTCTGTTTGTGAGCACCCAAACAAAGTTGCAAAGTTGAGTATTGAAGGCAAGGGTCAAAAGCAGAAATGGCAGCCCTGCCTATGTCTTCCTGGTGTAAAGGTTTGACAGGACAGTTTAAAAGGTGACAAGAAGGTTAACTCAACTGACCTGACTCTTGATGAAACCAACAACAAAATGAAAAAAATGAAAAATCATTGCAAAGAAATATGTATAAGATGTATAATGAATTAAACTGAAACATTACCTCTTGTGCGACAGAAAACTGGGAGCTTAGTGGAAGCTAAATGCATGGCTTAGGTGCCTTATGACCGATGATCAGGAGAGCCTTATATGACAAATGTTTGTGTATATGGCAACAACAAATATTATGATACACCTAACTACAAAAAGAAATGATGGGTTACATGGAGTAATGGATGATTTCAACACATTGGTTACCAGTATTTCCTCCAATTATTTAAAATTTCTGCCAACCCAATCATGGAAAATCATAAAAGCAAACACAGAAAAGGCTGGGGGGGGGGGGGGGGGGGGGTAGGCTGCAAATGAAAGTTATATTTTAGAAATAAAATGTAGGTTATTTAAATTAAAATTTGCAAGTTTCAGTACAGTATAAGTATTCTAGATTGGTCACTCCCATATTGAAATTCATTTGAAGTGGTATCTTGTATCTATAAAGAGGAATGTCTGATTAATAAATACAGGAAGGTGTAATGTCTAGTTTCTTGATGCATTTCGACTACAGGCTTCTTCAGGGGATTTGTTGAGAGGGTTAAGCTACTATATATAAAATAATATATAATGTTTGTTTAAAAAATTATAAATTTCTGATAAGCAAAATGAAAGAGATTTAGGCTTTGGGGAACAGATAATATAACTGGTATTACAGAATCCTCATGTCAGATGTCGTTTCATGACAGAACTGTTATTTATTATCCATGGTTATATTCACAAGATGATCTTAATAATGGTGAGTGTTATGATCCAAAACCTTTATAAGTAGAGTTACATGAAGGCGTGCATACTGCTGAGATAAATACTGGAAACTGTTATAGGCTGCTTAGTATAAAGGAGAAGTTATAGACAGAAAGGTCTGTTCAGGGTAGATCAGTGTGGATAATGGAAGTGTGGATAATGGAAGAGACTGGTGTATTTGCATTGATACACAAAGGATTAGCAAAGGATTAGATCTTTTAGCATGTTAAAAGGTCTGTAAAACAACAATCTGCTAGAAAAACACAGCATACTAAAAGTATGAAAGTTAATCTGATATAGGCCAGAGAAGGGTGTAAAAAAGCACCACAGAGATAGAGATGAGAATGGTCATAAATCTTTTGAATAGTGTTTAGGAAAGCTGAGGTCCACATTCAGTCTACTACAACTTTTTTCTAATTTTGGTTCTGTACATTACCACAATTGATTTTAATAACTCAGATGCAGACTTTCAGCTTTAATTCAGTGAGTTGAACATAAAGATTGCATAAAAATGTGAGGAACTAAAGCCTTTTTTAACACAATCACTTCATTTCAGGGTCTCAAATGTAATTGGACAAATTAAAAAGCTGAAAATAAAATGTTAATTTCTAATACTTGGTTGAAAACCCTTTGCTGGCAATGACAGCCTGTAGTCTTGAACTCATGGACATCACCAGATGTTAGGTTTCCTCCTTTTTAATGCTCTGCCAGGCCTTTACTGCAGCGGCTTTCAGATGCTGTTTCTTTGTGGGCCTTTCTGTTTGAAGTTTAGTCTTCAACAAGTGAAATGCAAATGCAATTGAGTTTAGATCAGGTGACTGACTTGGCCATTCAAGAATATTCCACTTCTTTGCTTTAATAAACTCCTGGGTTGCTTTGGCTGTATCTTTTGGGTCATTGTCCATCTGTATTATGAAATGCCTCCCAATTTGACTGCATTTAGCTGGATTTGAGCACCCAGTATGTCTCTGAACACCTCAGAATTCATTCAGCTGCTTCTGTCCTGTGTCACATCATCGATAAACACTAGTGTCCCAGTGCCCAGAAATGTGCTGGCTTTTTTAAGTGTTTTTTTTAGCAATGTCCAATCTAGCCTTTCTATTCTTGAGGCTTATGAGTGGCTTGCACCTTGCAGTGCACCCTCTGTATTTACATTCATGCAGCCTTTTTATGTCTTTTTATTACTCTTTATGGTAGACTTGGGAGGGGTTTCTCTTCACCATGGAAATTATTCTGCGATCATCCACCACTGTTGTCTTCCGTGGATGTCCAGGTCTTTTGGCTTTGCTGAGTTTACCAGTTCTTTGTTCCTTTCTCATGATGTACCATAGTACGAAGGAATTGCCCACACCAGCCCAAGAAATAGATTCTGGGTCAACTGTCCAATTACTTTTGAGTGCCTGAAATGAAGTGATTGTGTAAAAAAAAAAAAAGCTTTAGTTCCTCACATTTTTATGCAATCTTTTTGTTCACTCTACTGAATTAAAGCTGAAAGTCTGCAGTTCAACTGGATCTGAGTTGTTACATTTAAAATTATTCGTAGTAATGTACAGAAATTAGAAAAAAAAAATTACAAAATTAGAAACAAGTCTCTGTCCAAATATTTTTGGACCTAACTGTATACAACAAATACACTTATCACCAGCAGGGGTCACCATGAGGCCAAAAAAGCCTGTTTGATTCAACATCTACAGCAGTAGCCTTATATATATCTAATTTGTCTGTAGGGCAGATCTATATTACTAACTACCAAGTTAATGTGCATGATATTAAGCTGGATCCAGTGAGATTGGTACATAGTTGAAAAGAGTGGAGAACTGTGAATACTATAGATTTCATCAACACTGACTCCTTTCAAACACATGTTTGTATATATACAGTTCAGGCACCTGATTTGCGGCAGAATGGTCCATCCCTAAATTGGCTAAGGCACCTACTAGGGAAAGTACGCAGCTATTTATTTCTTATCTATATATTGGGAAAAATTGGTCGCTGTAGCTCCACAGGGAAACCCTCTGGATCAAAATCATCCAGAAATGTACAAGAGATGTTTAGATCCCAATCTCAGGAATCAACGTTTAGACCTGCAATCTCCAGCCACTGATTTCTAAGGAGCCTTATCAGCAGCAGTATCTGATTTAAAAAAGGACAAACAAGGTTGGCAGTAATGGAACAGGCTGAGGCAAAACATGAAGCAGGCCAAGGCAAAACGTGAAGCAGACCTAAGGGCACTGAAATATGTTGCAGTGAAGCATTCTGCTCATAGTTTGTCAATGCATAGACAAATGGAAAATCTAGATAACAGAGGCTGTAGGAGGAATTTACGTATAAGCAGCTTACGTGAATCAGTAGAGAATGATCAACTAGCCTACTCTCCAATCACTGTTTACCAACTTACTCTACCACCCTCCATAATCACTTATTGAATTTGAAAGGATCTACAGAACCTTCAGATCAAGAGGAAGAGATGCTGACCTTCCCAGATATGTGGTAAGCTGTTTAATCAGTTACCAACTTAAAGAGGAAATCCTCAGAAAAGTTTGTTCCGACGATCGCATGCTTTTTGAAGAGGTGAAGTTACAATCTTATCAAGATCTACCTTCCATCACGTTACAACAACAAAGAGCTTTATGCCCATTACTAAACATCTTCAGAGACAGACGTATCCCTTTTAGATAGAGATTCCCATTCTTCAAAACTCTCAAAAAGATTTTGCGCAAAGTCCAATGAGAGCCCGAGGAAGAGCATACGTGCATAATGAAGGATTGTCTGCTGGTGTTGTAATGGAACATTGAGTATGCAACTATAAGTTTCTTACCATTTAACACAGATTTGGGTGAGATGTTTAGTCCAGTTTATTAGTATAATAAGTATTGCTATTCTAGTGAACCTATAACACTGGGGAATGCATTTTTTGTTGAGTTAGATCTTACACTTGTTTTTTACTAATTTTTGGGTAGTGAATCCAGAAATGACCCCAGTTTTTTGCTATCACATCCAGTTTTGAGGATACAGGGTACCCTCCATTTATGTAAAAAAACATACAAATTTTACATACAATGAAAAATTAATGAAATAATAACATGAATGTACTGTTTATTTAAATTTCTTTTGTTCACACAAAGGTTTTATTGTTACATTTTTTCACAGTAAAACATTTGAAAATTAATCGGGTAAGCAGTTAAGGTAAAAAATTACGCTTAGAGCTTTTCCTGGAGTGTTCAGTGTTAGGACAACCCCGTCGGGTGCTCCAAAAAATAGTCAGCCATCATATGTACATCCCATCTACCCTGATACGTCCTTACATGACCTTCAAATCTTTGTGGAATCCTTCACCTTGCTCATCACTGACTGCACCAAGGTTTTCAGGAAGTTAGAAAGATGGCTATGCAGAAAATGCACCTTGATGCTCATATTGCAACCAATCAATTTGTAGCTCTCCAAGAGTTTCTGGACAATTTCTGTGTGATTATTTGCTTTTGTGTTTCCAAGAAAATCCTTGACAATGGCTTTGAATGATAACCAAGCATTCTTTTCCACTTCTGACATTGTCCTGATAAAATGTTCATCTTCGATAAGCTGCCGAATCTGTGGCCTTTATTTTTTCAAATGACAGACTAGGAAATGCCAAATGAGGTACTTGAAAGTCTCCCTCAGTTGACAAACATTTAACGAACTGCTTCATTAGACCCTGTTTCATGTGCAAAGACAGGACAATATTATTCTTTCTATCAACAAGTGGCTCATGTAGAATGTTTGGATTACCTGGTTTTAGGGCAGATCTTGGAGGCCAATTGCTTTCCACCCAATGGCTCTCACAAGTTCTGCTGTCCCACATGCACAGACAACAGGGATACTTGGTGTATCCGTGTTGCTGACCAAGAAGGATGCATACAATTTTAAGGTCAACACAGATGACCCAATTGTGTTAGTGATTTTGCAACAACTCAATGACTCTCTTTATGTCTGCGTATCCTTCACAAAGAGAAACTGAATGGCCAATTGGGACTGACCCAAATATATTGCCATTGTGAAGGAGGACACACTTTAAGCTCCGCTCTAAGCTATCGATGAATAGTCGTTATTCAAGTGAGTTATAGATTGGAATTCTCAATTTCTCCAATAAACCAGGTATGTTATGGCAATACACAAAGCCACGGTCAGTTCTAAAGTACTGCAGAAATGCAATTTCTCTGGGTCGAAAGTACGGCGATTGCACACCATATGAGGGACCCAAGACTTATCTTGATCACCAAGTTTAACTTTGAAATATGCCAAATAGGCTTGCTCTACAAATGTGATGATGTTCATCCTTTGACTGGGAATGATGAAACCTCCACAGATATAACAAAATGAATCAGAGTTTGTTTAGGCAATTACGACGAGAAACAGCAAAGCCAGACAAGATCTGAAAGAAAGGAAATACGTGTGTAAGTAGAAAAATAAATTTTGCTTATCCACTACATAGAGCAGTGCACGACCTCTGACCACACTGTCTTGCGTGTAAATTAACAGCCTATACAAATCCATGCTACAGTAATCACATTAATATAAGCGCTGGAGAAAAAACCTGATGTGATAGAGGAAAACTAACTACATTTTCAGAATCAGCATACCTATTTTAGTGTAAATAAGCTTAAAAATTGAAGTCAACAAAAAATTGTTAAAAATTGTTCCCCAGTGCAATTTGCTGATTCTCAAGAAAGGCAGTGCCCCACTAAGCTACATTTGGATTTTGAAGTGACCCCCCTAAATATCAAAGATCCACCCCAAAATCCCTTTTATTTAATCTATGCTGCAAAAGAAAATGAGTTGAATATTTTATATAGGTTCTGAATTGATATATCATTATTAACTTCAGTAAATAACAAACAAAGAGGATTCCTCTTGAGAATCTTCTCTTGTCTCTGTGAACATATGTTAAATATTCCTAAAACTCTAAAATAGATATACATCTTATACAAATATAATAATGTAATATTAAAGGATACTATTCTGTTATGCACTGCTAACTTCTCTGTGAATGGTGATTTAACCTTAATCTTCATTACTCCCAATGTATACATTTTCTTATCAAGGACATACATATGCTCTCAAATTAACCCTGTTTTCCCCTTGGTTCAAAACAGCCTTATTGCTGTTTGAAAAAGTTATTTGGTTTTACTGTTACGACCTTCACCACAGCTGGGTAGAATGATACCCAGGTGACCGCATCCGGCCTATTTAAGTAAGTGCAGTTCTAATTTGTGGAACTCACTCTGGATTTTATACCCCCATAGCTATTGATGGGATTATAGATCTAAACTGAAATTTATGTTGTTTAATGTGAAAGTTTTAAACTTACGGGCTAAAAGGACAATGGTGCTCCCTACAGTACAACAACATAAACCACATATAGTGTTTTTTCAAGAAACTAATTTTCTTCGTAATAGCATAAAAAAGATAACCAGTCCGAAATGTCCAGTAGTATATCATGTCCCAAGTCCCATCAAGTCCCATCACAAAAGCAAAAGGAGTCTCTATTGTGATTGGCTGCTAAATTAAATTTATTCCTGAATGGTCAACTAATTCACAGACCAATAACACTGGCCAAGGTGTATTGTCCAACTATGATAGGAGGTAATCATGTCTGCACAGGATCTGGTGGTTGGGTGAGAGGTACTGACTGTGTAGTGATGGAGTGTTTTCGTTTAGGATTGTGTTGTGTAAGATCACTGAGATTGTTTTTGAACGGTTTCTTGCCTTTTTTGACATTTATAGGGGAATCGAGAGGGTTGGATGTAGGTATGTGGGGTGTGGGTTGTGGGGGGCAGGTGCAAAAGTAGTGGTTGAATGAATGTTTTGTTTGGACTTTTGTGTGTCCCACTTGTAGGCTCTCTTTCTAGGTAACACCCATTTATGCTTTTGGAACTATCTTATTGTTGTATATGTCAATGTTGAATTTTTCCAAATGCTTCTTGAGAAGTTTATACTATTCTGTGAAATCTTCAGAATTAATTTAAGATTCTGGGAATGGATATCTAGGATTTTCCGCTCAATAGTTTCTAATTCTTTTTGTGTAATAGGAAATTTATGGTTCAATCAATTTGTTTAATCAATTTCTGAGAATGCTTTCCCAGTCAGTTTTGATCCATTCGATATGATTCGCATTGGGGGAAAACCTTAATGGGGGTTAATATTTTCCAAGATATACTTTTCAAAAAAAACTAATGTGCCAATGATTAAGAGATTTTTTCTCCAACATTTGTTTTAAATTAAAGATTAGTGAGCTGACCTTTGAACTATAATGTTTTTTCTCATAAGACAATACAAATCAATCATGTTCAGAATCTCCTAGGATAAAAAAGATCAAATTCTTGGCCAACAAATTGGCACTATACACAATGCACCTAATTATGGTGGGTAAGAGTCCCATCAAAGCAATATCAGTAAGCACAATAGTGATAAATTTCATATGTGAAACCGTAATACCCAGTTGCACCTAACTTATCCCTGACTTGTAGCTTTATAGTGTATGCTGCCAGTGCTGGTCTCCCTCTTGTCCCACTTAGGTAGAAACCTAACAGTTAGCTGTCCAGGAGGCCTTGGAGAGACGCAGGGCTGCAGGTTGGAGGAAACATCTTCTAGCATTGGGTGAATCATGAATTTCTCTGGTTGCTGCTTGGCAAATACAGCTTACAATCAAATTGTATTGATTGGCTAAAAATCCTCCATGAGAGGGCAGAAAGTCTCCCACTTGTGAATGGCTGGATTGGAAAATAATTTGAAGTGAGTTAGGGAGTGCGACAGGGATGCCCTCTGAGTCTCCTAAATATGGGATGCCTTCTGAGTCTCCTAAAGATGTTCACAATTTACCCCTTCATTTTAAGGCAAGAAAGTGGAGCTTTTGGCATTTCTAATAAGCCCCCTTTGAGAGTAGTCGCCTATTCTGATGATGTATCTATGATTATCTCTAAGAGATATGAGGTGGTTGTCTCAGAGATTGAACAGTATGCAGAGGCCCTGGGTTCTAAGATCAACAGTGACAAGTGCGAAATTTTCTGTATGGGTAGGGAAGGTGAGAGTTTTGATCTCCCGGATACCTTCCCATAATCCCAGGAGAAAGTTAAAATTTTTTGAATTCGATTTGGGGCAGGTGATCATAACCTGGTAAATTGGAAAAGTAAGCTGGAGATTGCAAATCCAAATATGGTAAAGTGGAAGAATTGGAGATTGCTATACAGAGAAAGGTTTGAGCTGATCAAAATTTACCTGGTTTCAATATTCTTGTATGTCAGCTATGTCTGTATTTGGCCAGCTTCCCTGTATACCAGGATATACAGCTGGTTCTTCCAGAATCCCTGGCAAATAGGATGAACCTGGGGAAGAGGAATATGACCTGTCCTATCCAGATGGGAAGAGTGGCCTAGGTATAGTCAGCCTGATGTTATTCTTTTTTCTGCTGTTTATTGAGTTTAATTTTAGTAACATGCATGCAAAAAACCCTCCTGCATGGGTGGGAATTTTTAAACCTGGTTGGTTCAAGCCTATTTTGCATTATTGGCAAACTGGGAGAAATGTAAAAAATCCAAGAACCCCGAGTCTGAAAATACTGAAGCAATGGCAGATTACAGCGGAAGACAATAAAAAGGCAGATTTGATGGGTCATTTGTTTAAGGATTGCCCAAGTCTATTTTTGAGGGAGGGGCTGAGATTAAATAATATGGAAAGGATTCCTATTATGTTTAGGGACCTGACTTGACTCGCCTTTCATGGTAAATAGTATTTGAGGATCTATTAGCACCGGCCCTCAAGAGACTGTGTGTGCTTGAGACTGGAATGTAGAGAATCAGAGGAGACCATGGAGCACTTTCTGCTCCAATGCCCCTTCAATGTAGAAGTTTACAAAAGAGTGGGGAGGGGTCTAGGTATTCAGGGGCAGTCTGGGTAGTCAGGGCAACACTAGAAAAGTCTTGGAGCCTTGCATGTGATAAGGTTATGAGTCAGCAAGTCATTAGTAGGCCATTGGAGGAGTAAAGAGGGCGGTTAGGGGTGTATTTTCCTACAGGGTCATCAAGTTAAGTGGGAAAAAAGCTGGGGAGGTAATCCAAGGCAAATCACAGGAGCTTTGCCTTCAAATCCCTCAGCAGATGACAATAATAGATTGTAAAGGAGAGAGTTGGGTTAGTGGAATACCAGAGAGCAGGACATTACAGCAGTATAGACAAGAGATGATAAGAGAGTGAAGAAGGAGTTTGGTGGTCTCTGGGGACATGTAGGGGGGAAGATTGAAGAGGTTAATGTTGTGCCACTCTCTAATGTAGCTATCAATATGCATCACACTTCTTTTGGTAATTTGCTTAGTCATTTACTGAATCGGGATTATTACCCCAGTAAGTGGAAAATCTATAGGTTCATTGGTATGCTTTGGCCCAGATGACTTGTGCTTCATTAGCATTCACATTGCACTTGTGTCAAATGCTCATGAGCATATACTTGTATATGAAGCTGCTTTAATATTCTTTCTAAAAGTTAGGGATGCAGTTCAATATGAAACAAATCTAAATAATAATTAGTATGGAATGAGTTAGGTGCAGTTATTTTGTTCAACCGTTGAGTGTATAAATACATTTCTGTATATAGAAATTTTTTCTTAGCAACGTTGACACATACATATAAATTTTTATATTCTTTCTTTACCATAATAACTGTTTTGCATCATGTTGGTTATTTAACTAGCAAAATCAAAGTCCTTTTTTTAATATTTTATATAGTATTAGGTGACTTATAAAGTTTCCCCCTCCTAAATATACTATACTACAGTACACAGATTTAGGTGACCTAACCACATAATGCTTCAATGCATTTACATGAGAACAGACAGTGTGAACGTCCCCTACTGCCCAGTCCTGTCAAGTATGACATTTGTCTTGTTTGTAAAATGCTTACCTAAAATACTAAATAGATTTTGTTTCCTTTTTTGCTCTTAATGTAACCAAACATACAAATATAAAATCTCCTTTTTTAAAATCCTTTATACCAACGTAACTTACATAACAAAAATCATTTGATTCATCTTTTGTCATTAGAGAGACAAACTTTTTTTTTTAATACAACATGACTACTTACAGGTCTTCCTGGAAAGCCAAACTCTCCTTTAATTCCTGGTCGTCCTTCTGGACCCTAATTGTAAAATAATAAAAATGCATTGTAAATTTAGTAATCAAACAGTTAGGGTACATAAAGTACATATAAAAAGGTAACTTCCTTCCCTTCTCAAAATTTTTATTCATATAAATGTAGCCAAACCCCAGATATTAATAAAAAATTCATTATTTTTTTAAATAAAAACATGTTTTTTCGGCAATTTAAATGTATTGTGAATAAAGTATAAAAAAAACACTCATACAATGTGAAGCAAAGTGCAATTAACAAACACACATCCTAGATTGTAAGCTCTTCAGCACAGGGTCCTCTCTTCCTCCTGTGTGTGTCTGTATCCGTCTGTCACTTGCATTCCCTTTATATTGTGCTGTGCTGTATAATATGTTGGCGCTATATAAATCCTGTTCAAAAAATAATAAAAATAATAATACATGCCTAGCCAATTGATTTAATATTGGAAGGAAGGGCTTATTTTTATACACTCTATGCTAACAGTAAACGGCAAGAGCTTGGTCCCATTTTGACTTGCTTATGCTGCATGTTAATCTACTGATATTTATTATATGAAGATATATATGCTTGATAGGTATGTCCTTCATGTCATATATTTTTTGATCTTTAAATCATTACATTTGGATTACTCAATTACCTTCATAATAAATACACTTTTATACACTACACTGATATTTTCTATGGTATAGTACATTAAATTGCATATACACACACACACTATATTACATTTATTGTATATATCTACTAACAAAAGATGTTTGCTGTACGCAATAGATAGCTATATAAATAATTGACCTACTAATATCATTGTTGAGTACCACAAATTGCAGAAAAAAAGGGACTGAGATGGTTGATAACCAGATCTAATACCACTAACCTTGTTTATAAAAAGAGTTTTTTCAATAAATAGAATATATCTTAATAAATAGTATATATCTTCATAATTCTTTACAAAAAATCATGGTAACTGATACAGTAATCTAAGCCTGGAAAACAGGTAGCTTTTAAGTTAAAAATTTATTTAGATTCCATTTGTAACAGTGCATTATCCATGTCACCTCCCCTTTCATTATTATGAAACCTATCCAACGCCTAGAACGTTATATTGGAGGGAATGTAATTATGATTATGGGCAAAATGCATTTTTTAAAAGGTCTTTTGGTCTTTTCAACATAAATAGCTTTGGGCAATGGAGGATATATACCACATTACTTGTGTTACAGATAGCAAAGTGCTTAGATCTAAATGGTCTACCATGCAGTAAATGTAAAATTGGTTTGTTAGGTAATTTTACAAAATTACATGTTCCTTTGTTTTTTTTGTTTTTTTTAAATAGATCTTGTGATCCCATAAAGTGACTTCTCTATCGCAAAAAGAAGGGCATCTTCCAAAGGTAATTTAAAGTTTGTTATCGTTATGTTTAGGAATTTATGATTCTTCTAAAATATACCAATATTTCTAAAGTTATTTACGTATTTCAGAAGCCTCTGTAGCATAGCCTCTCCCTTGGATCAGTGGTCGCCAACCTTTTGGACGTTACTGACCACTTATTTAACGGACTCTGGACAGCACATGCGTGGGGAGCCATGTGTCACTCAAAGGAAAAGAAACATTCCCTAGAGTGAGGTCATGATGCCAGAACCCGCCGACTCTCCCATCACAGGTCTGAGCCTCTTGACACAACCCACCCACCGACCTGAGCCTGCGATGCATACAGAAGACATGGTCGGCGGCTCTGGCAGGTGCGCCCTCCCAGCTGGGTCCTTCCCCTGACCCCGCTGGGAGGCACACTGGCCAGAGCTCTGGGCCATATCTCCAGTATATGCCTCCTGTCCGCAGAACAGCAGTTGACGACCGCTGCCTTGGAGCATCTGCTTCCAATTTAAATTGTACCTCATCTGAACAGTTTTTCTTCAAATATTGATTTACAGGAATACTCTTAATCAATTGTTTAAGATGTGCACTTTGAGCCATTAAAATAGTATTCCCCACTGTGGGTTTACGATACAGCTTTGTTTGGATCTTATGAAATTCATCTTAATAAATAATTAAATTAAAACAACATTTTCCAAGCTATACTCAATGGTAATTTTAGATTGAACTTATTATTATTGTTTATAATACTAAAGAATTGTTTCAATTGTTCAACATTACTGTTCCATGAATTAGGATTTTGTTATAGTAGTAACGTGTGGTTGATAACTTGTGTTGTTATTTGTATTTTGAATATGCCTAACCCTAGATTTTATGGATATTTATAAGAACAAGAAGGATGGGGTTTTCGGCAAAAATATTAGAATTATATTTGGTGATAAAGATTTCACACAAAAATACAAAAGAAAATATAACGTTTTACTTGTATGTCACAATAGTTTCTTGTGATACATACAAGATGTTGTTGTGGCCTGCACTATAGGCACTATAAAAAGTTCAACATTAAGCGCATATACATCCCCATAGCATGGTTAAGTAAGTATGAACCCGTTTGTATCCACCGTAGTACCCTACACGTTTTGCCATTTTGGGCTTCCTCAGGGGTAGTGGTAGGTCACTGCATAACTTTCTATGTATACGCAAAGGGTTCAAGTAATCTAAATTTACCAACATAAGTGTAAAGATTCAGTATAATACATTGTTAGCCAATACAGAGATCATATTTATAATAGTTTCACTCAATTCTTTTAAAGTAAAAAAAAAAAAAATTATATGTGTGACAGATATAATATATCAAGCTAAGCAGGATAAGTATAAAGGTTACATAGATAAATCTGTCTTTGAAGGAGTATTCTATGTACATAGATCATATATATACAAAAAATTGAGGTGTTTGAGTTTCAAAAATATTTATAAAGTAGGAATAAATATCACAATTACATAGTTCAAATATGGCTTAGTCCTGTAATGAGGATTGTACAAGCCCAAGCATTAAACAAGCTGTTGAAGAGTTCTGGGAAAATGGAAAAATGTAGTAGAGTCCCCTGTGTTGGTATAGCTTCTACAATTTAAAATATATATTACGTTTAAGTAATTATATGTATTCAAACAGTATATGTAAAGGTAAGAATAAAATAAAAATTACTGTCCTACCTGTAGATGAAGTATGCTTTACTTTACTTTGTAGCACCGCCCACCCATACCACATCACTCGTTGGAAGGGGGCAGGTCTCCCGTCACTCGGCTCAGTGCTGGAGCCAGCTGGTCGACTTTCTTCAGCTCAGCATATATGGGGAAAAGACCCTAAAGGGGGCGGGCCTGTCTAGGCATGCACCCCAGAGTCCTAAGATGCCCCCGTCCCTGTAAGTCAGGTGAGGGGGGGCGCCTTCTAAAAATAGTGCCTGATATTACAATCGTATCCAGAGTATTTGAATGGAGTGAGGGGGAGGGGGGAGAGGAGTAACAAAGTTGCAAAGTTATAGTATACATCGTATAGTATAGTATCACATAAATCATAATTAGGGCATAATAGTAATCGACTTTTACAGTATAAACATTCACTATAGTTATAAATACATTTTGTTACAGCTTACTAATAATGACAAATCTAAATTCTGAAATATTGTAATACAAACATATAACATCCAGGTATCAAATATGGTAACTGAAGATTTTGTCTGTTTGAGTTTAGGTTTGTTTGTTACTAGTAGTGTTTATACTACAGAAAAGGTTTAAAGCTAAATTCATAATTTAGACCAGGGTAATAGTTACCTTTTAATAAAAAAGATCCATTTGGTTTCTGCCTGTAATAGTTTTTTATCGAAATCTCTCCCTCTCGGATTTGGGGGTACTTTTTACTTTTTCATTTGAATGTGCCCAAAGGTTTGGATTGGTCTACCGTTTGAAGCTGTGGAATATAGTGACTTTGGACTAACGAATCTCGTAAAGAGTATGATTTCCGATATGTAATGCACGTTTTTTACCCTACTAACGTGGAGATGTTAGGGTCTACAGTAAGAATCTTCCAGTGTTTTTTTGATGATTTGGTGTATATTGTGATGATGTTCATTGAAACAGGTGATAATTGGTAGTCTAGATGTTTCTTGAATTTAGGTTGGTTTTGTTATTAGGTCATTTCTATTGAGATGTTGAACTTTTTGATTTGTTTTAAAAGTTTTTTGCTATGGGTCTTTCAGTGAGTGCGTTAGCTTCTATCTTAACATCCATAGAACAACTTCTTCGAAGTCCCAGCATCTGACTATATGGAATGCTTTTTATTAGAGATTTCGGATGGGCACTTTGAGAATGAAGGATTGTGTTCCCTGCTGTCTCTTTGTATATAAGGTTGTTGTAATGTGCAGGTCATTAGATATGTTGACATATATGTCAAAAATGGGGATTTGGTAAGATTGTATGTTATAAGTAAAATTGAGATTGAAGTTGTTCTCATTCAGTGATTTCTAGCATGTTTTTGAGAGGTTTC
This sequence comes from Pyxicephalus adspersus, assembly GCF_032062135.1. Classification (NCBI taxonomy): domain Eukaryota; kingdom Metazoa; phylum Chordata; class Amphibia; order Anura; family Pyxicephalidae; genus Pyxicephalus; species Pyxicephalus adspersus. The sequence goes on along the minus strand of NC_092862.1, from coordinate 81,567,598 downwards.
GGGGGGCCTGTCCAAATTATTAGGATTTCGTTAATATAAAAATACCATCCAAGTATATTGTCCAAGAAATATGTATTGTCCAAGATATTTGTATTCTGTAAATACAAACAAAGCTGTATCGTAAACCAGCAGCAGGGAATACTATTTTGATGGCTCAAAGTGCACATCCCCAACATTTGATTGAAAGTATTTCTGAAAGTCTATATTATCTAAATATGCGGTCTGAATGCTGGTGGTCATCTACTGTGTGCCATTCCCCTTATTCCTGCTAAATTATGACATACAAGGATTGATTGTGATTTATGTAAATTGTTTAAATTATTTTTCTGATTTAGCTATCCATTCCCATGTATAGCAAGATGATGGTTCTTCTTTGTTTTACCGTATGGGACATCCTAATGTTTATATATTGAATGAATGGCTGTTAAGTTAAGCTGTTAAGCTTCTCATGAGGCTTGGCACCCCACCACCCTGTCTGTAGTGGTTACTTTGACTGTGGAAAGCAAGTGTCAATCATTTCTTGGTGACTTCTGGGTTACGTGTAAATAAAAAGGGCGTGGCCATGGTGGTGTGTATTCATGTTCCAACATCTGATGTCAGAAGTTGGTACAATACAAACTGGAAACCCACTGTGCTGCACTGAGCTAACTGCGGGATTGAGATCTTTACCTGACATCTGTGGAACAGGAATCCTTAGGTTTGACAGAAGGGTGGTGGTTTATCACACATTGCACTAAATTGTAAGTACTGGTAAGTGAATGGGCTTACTATGAAACTTAAATGGGTAGTGGAAAATTATTTTTTTTTCTCTCTACTATGTGCTTTTATGTGCGTTTTAGGGTTTGGTCACTATAAAGACGGGCCTGGAATGTAGTGACTTTAGGAAGGTAGTAGAATGCAGTAGCAGTAATGGGGTAATAGAAAAGGCTGGGAAGTTATCATGAGGGTGAAGAGGGAGGTGAAGGTAATGTAGAGGTGGGTGGAGAATAAAGGGGTAAAAAGAACAGGAATTTGAGGGATCATTTTAGTGAAGAGACAGAGTGAGGGAAAAGTTTTCCCGCCCTTTTGGGTTAGGAGTCCAGTGAGTATGCTGCGGGGAGGTCCTCGAACGATGGTGGTTTGGGTAGTGTTAAATGGGGGTGGGAGATTCCGCCTTTGGTGTGGAATTTACACAAAGGTGTGTTTTAAGTGCTTGGTGGTGATTGTTCCTTAAATGATATGACATATCGGTGATATATCCTTGGCATGATGCGCCTGGGAGCATTAGATATCTTGGTGGCACAGATCCCATAAAGGAAATAATTGAAAGGGGGAACATCAAGGACTGGTAACCAGTTGTGTTGGTCAAATAGCTCACTATTCGATTCAACAGCTATTTGCTCGAATAGATCTATATTGTTCGGGTGATTGAACGTCGAATTCAAACACCATTAGAGTCAATAGGTGAAATTGTTCTGGACTTTGTAGAGCTTCTACAGCCTACAAATACATTTAAAAAGACATGTCAAGACTCCCACACCTCTGCAATACACTGTACAAATCAAGAAAACAATCAGGAAGGCTTTTTTATGTTGCTGGCAAGGCCATTTTCTGAGGTGGTCAAGGGAACATGCCAGATTTTATACAGGCCTTCAAGTAGAGGCAGAGAGGGCCCCGAGCAGTTTCCTCTGGTCCAAAAATTAGCCACCAGGTTTCACCGCTCTGTTACAAGCCATACACAGGCTTCAGAGTACAGGCAGAGGGCCCTGAGGAGAGTCTTTCAGTCAAAAAATTAAAATTAAAAATAAAAAATTAGCCAGTTACACAGCTCTGTTACAAGTTATATAGGCCTCAAAGGAGTGGTTACCGCATTATTAACTGGAATCTCGAGCTGGGTGTAGTACATCATTAATTCCACCTAGAAGTCTGTAATACAATTTTTGTGAATGGAGTACTGACAGGCAGCAGCAGGAGGAGGAGGTGGTGGGCCCTGAGACAGAGCGTGGACTGCATTGTTAACTGGCATCTGGAGCTGGGTGTACTGCATCATAAATGTCACCCAGAAGTGTACAATTTCAGTGAACGGAGTACTGACAGGCAGCAGCAGCAACAGCAGGAAGAGTAGGCGGTGGGCCCTGAGACGGAGTGTGGATGGCATTGTTAACTGGCATCTAGAGCTGTGTACTTGGCAGGCGGCAGCAGTAACAGCAGGAGGAGGAGGTGGTTGGCTCTGAGACAGAGTGTGGACGGCATTATTAAATGGCATCTAGAGCTGCATACTGGGCATGCAGCAGCAGGAATAGCAGGAGGAGGAGGCGGTGGGCCCTGGGACAGAGCAAAGATGGCAATGGAGGTTAAGGCCATCACCTATATGGACAGTGTAGAAGCTGTAGCTATTAGAGACATGAATAGATGAGGAGGTTCCTACTGTCCCTACCTACTATCTAGCGAAACCACAGCCAAGGGAACGGGTTTGGCGGAATCAGCGGGGAAAGAAGACCCTGTTGAGCTGCACTCTACCCTGCAACTGTGAAGAGACATGACAGGTGTAGGATAAGTTGGAGTATGAAGAGGTTAAGACTGTAGAGGCTCCAACTATTGGTAAATGTGAAGAGGCTGAGGCTTACTCTCAAATGGACAGTGTAGGGGCTGTAGCTATTGGAGACATTGGTGAATATGAAGAGGTTAAGACTGTAGAGGCTCCAACTATTGATGAATGTGAAGAGGCTGAGGCTTCCCTTCACATGGACAATGTAGTAGCCGTAGCTATTGGAAACGTTGCTGTGTAGGGGACTGCCTTTTCCTATCTGCTAGCTGTAACTTTGTAAAATGTGGCATGGACAGCGGAGCTGTGTAACCAACTATTTTTTGTATGCAGGACTATTTATGTATTTCTCTCCAAAAAATACAGATATGTAATTCGGATACCTCTTGCTATCTATCAAAAAGGCAATAAAATTTCTGTATTTCTCTCCAAAAAATATAGATATTTAATTCTGATATCTCTTGATATCTATCAAGAAAGGCAGGAACATTTCTGTATTTTTCTCCAAAAAATACATATTTAATTCTGATACCTCTTACTATCTATTAAAAAAGCCAGAAACATTTCTGTATTTCTCTCCAAAAAATACAGATATTTATTTCTGATACATCTTGCTATCTATCAAAAAAGGCAGAACAATTTCTGTATTTTTCTCAAAAAAATAAAGATATTTATTTCTGATACCTCTTGCTAGCTATCAAAAAAGGCAGAAAATGTCTGTATTTCCCTCCAGAAAATACATATTTTTAATTCTGATAACTTTTGCTATCTATCAAAAAGCCAGAAACATTTCTGTATTTCTCTCCAAAAAAATACAGATATTTAATTCTGATACCTCTTGCTATCTATCAAAAAAGGCAGAACAATTTCTGTATTTCTCTAAAAAAATAAAGATATTTATTTCTTATACCTCTTGCTATCAAGAAGCCAGAAAAATTTCTGTATTTTTCTCTTAAAAATACAGATATTTATATCTGATACCTCTTGCTAGCTATCAAAAAAGGCAGAAAAATGTCTGTATTTCTCTCCGAAAAATACAGATATTTAATTCTGATACCTCTTGCCATCGATCAAAAAAGGCAGAACAATTTCTGTATTTCTCTCCAAGAAATACAGATATTTAATTCTGATACCACGTGCTATCTATCAAAAAAAACAGAAAAAATTCTGTATTTTTCTCAAAAAAATATAGATATTTAATTCTGATACCACGTACTATCAAAAAAGGCATAACAATTTCTGTATTTTTTTCTCAAAAAAATAAAGATATGTATTTCTGATACCTCTTGCCAGCTATCAAAAATGGCAGAAAAATGTCTGTATTTCTCTCCAAAAAATACAAATATTTAATTCTGTTATCTCTTGATATTTATCAAGAAAGGCAGGACAATTTCTGTATTTCTCTCAAAAAATACAGATATTTATTTCTGATACCTCTTGCTAGCTATCAAAAAAGGCAGAAAAATATCTGTATTTCTCTCGAAAAAATAAAGATACTTATTTCTGATACCTCTTGCTATCTATCAAAAAAGCCAAAAAAATTTCAGTATTTTTCTCTTAAAAATACAGATATTTATATCTGATACCTCTTGCTAGCTATCAAAAAAGGCAGAAAAATTTCTATATTTCTCTCTGAAAAATACAGATATTTATATCTGATACCTCTTGCTATCTATCCAAAAAAGGAAATATTTCTGTATTTCTCTCCAAAAAATACAGATGTTTAATTCTGATCCCACTTACTATCTATCAAAAAAAGGCTTAACAATTTTTTCTTCCACTACGATCTCTGGGCATTAAAGGTGATGAATGGGGACTTGTCACCTGTAGTGCCCTGTGTTCTTGCATAGAAAAAGTTAGTAAAAAAAAAATTCAAGTAATTACTAAATACATTTTTATAGTTTTTTTCCCCAAATTTTTTTCGGTTGAATACTGTGTTTTTCAAGTCGGGTCTATCCGAATTCGAACAGCCATATTCCGGTCGAATATAAGGACAACCCGAATTCAAACACCAACACTATTGAGAATATATGTATTATATTTTTATTATTTATATAATTTTGTTATATATATATAGTTTGGTCCTGAGATACTGCATAGCCTGAACATATGGTCTGATGAAGTGGCTTAGTTTTGTGAAACATGTCACTGTATTATATTGGCTGTCACGACTTACATATGTACAGTGAAACCCTATCCAAGAAACTCTATCCAAGAACACATAGTAGTAGCACAGCGTGGTAACAGAGATCGCTGCTTTAGCGCTGTACTATGTATTCTTGGATAGAGAAACTCTATCCAAGAACACTGGGCACTACAGGTGATGAATGTGGACAAGTCCCCATTCATCACCTCTAGTTCTTGGATAGATAAACTCTATCCAAGAACACAGTAGTAGCACAGTGTGGCAACAGCGATCGCTGCTGCAGCGATGTACTATGTGTTCTTAGATAGAGAAACTCTATCCAAGAACAGAGGGCACTACAGGTGATGAATGGGGACAAGTCCCTATTCATCACCTGTAATGCCTGGAGATTATAATGGAACTGCAGAGGTAATCTGTAGTTCAGTTTCCTACGTGACATCATATTTTAACTGAACTGCAGATTACCTCTGCAGTTCCACTACGATCTCAGGGTACTATAGGTGATGAATGGGGACTTGTCCGCCTTAATCACCTTTGGTGCCCTGTGTCCTTGGATATAAAAAATTAGTTAAAAAAACAAAAACATTCAATAAATTACTTCAACCACCAGGGCGGTTAGCCCGACCTTGGTTCAGGGTAAGTAAACTTGCTACAATTGTTTACCCCGAACCAAGGTCAGGGTAGCTAAAAATATAAACAAGCGTGACATTGCAATCCGATTGTCATACAACATTGTATGACAATCGGTTTGCAACTGAAAAAAAATACTTACTTTGTCCCCACAGCTCCTCCGGACACATCTGTCCTCTTCTGTCTTCTCCCGGCGTGTGCAGTGACAGTCTCCAGGGTTTCCCCATGACGTCACTGCATGCGTCGGTGCGGGCGGGGCGGGAAATTCAAATAACTTTGCATTGAACTCAATACAAAAAAGTTGTATTGAGTTCAATACAAATAAATTTTTATATAATATATATATAATTGTATTATATATATATATATTATATAAGCTACTATACAGTTACATTATACACTTTTTTTTTTTT
>NC_092862.1:81560458-81561302 GCF_032062135.1 Pyxicephalus adspersus | reverse complement strand
TCGGACATATTTCTGTAAGTTACAGGTCTACAATTTAAAAAAAAATTTCATGAAAAACAGTGTACCGCTTTTGGTACAGAAATCTAGACATCAGTCAAACGCCCAGGTGGATAAAATTATTATTTTTTTTAAAAACACATTCTTTTTAAACACTTTTTTTTTTAAATCATTTTTTCCCCAATTTTTTACTGTTGAATACTGTGTTTTTCGGGTCGGGTCTATCCGAATGCGAACAGCCATGGTTGAATATAAGAAACTCAAATTCGAACACCAACACTATGGAGAATGCATTTATTATGTTTTTATTATAGATATTATTATAATTTTGTTTTAAATATATAGTTTGGTCTGAGATACTGTATAGCCTGAACATATGGTCTGATGAAGTGGCTAGGTTCTGTGAAACATGTCACCGTGTTATATTGGCTGTCACAACTTATGTACAGTGTGTATCCATTTTTAAGATACAGTTATTGATTATATTGTTTTTGAGTTCCTGTAATTATTGATATGAATTTAGGGTGCTGACACATTTATCCCTATTTTTGCATTTTCACTATGATTTTAATTGATTATAACTCTTTTAAAAAATAAATGTACTGTTTTACTAAAATAGGTTTCTGAATGTTGGTTCCACAAATTACTGTTTGGTGGGGACTGTTTTAGGTTAAAATTTTGTGAGTAAGTGGAGCCATACAATTTGAGACAATTTTTGATCTTTGAATGAATTTCTCATCACCTTTAATTATTATCTAGCCTATTATAGGCACTAGTGTTGGTCGAATAGCTCACTATTCGATTCGACAGCTATTCGGCCGAATATAGCAAAAAAATTCGGGTGGTC
>NC_092862.1:81441879-81559022 GCF_032062135.1 Pyxicephalus adspersus | reverse complement strand
TTCAATTAGCTGTGACCGCACAGTTCCCACGGTCCAGGAATCCCACAATGACATTATGATTCATAATGTCATTGTCGGATAACCTGTAAAAAAAAAAAAAAAGTTTAAAATAAAAAACACATACAAAATAACGAATTTAAGAAAAAAAAAATAATAATTTTTTTTTTTTTTTTTTCCCGAATTTTTGCTGTCAAATGCAGCAAAATTTGTTTCGGGTATACCCGAATTCGAACAGCCATATTCGGGTCGAATATAGGGACAACGTGAATTCGAACATCAACACTAATAGGCACCTCACACTGCTCTAGTAATTGATTCAATACATAACTATATCTTCTTTATTGTTTAATCAAATTTATGGTCTCAAATTACCCCTGAAGAAGCCCATAGGACAGAACGCATCGGGAAAATGAGATGTAATTTCTTCTAAAACCTCCTTTTTCTTCATACATAAAATAGGAATGAAACCAAGCTCTTGCAGTTTACTGTTAACGAAAATGTCTATAAAAATAAGCCCTTCCTTGCCCTTCCCATGTCAAATCAGTGGGCAGGGCAATGAATGTTTATAAATTGCACTTTGCTTCACATTTTTAAAATATTTTTGTTGTACTTTAATAACAATACATTTGAATTTTCTCTTTGTTTTTTACAGATGTATTTTTAAATAAGATACATAATTATACTAGTGATATAATTAGTACATGATTATGGGATAAGAGATTACCTTACTATAACAATAGTGTCCCTTAGATATTTGTAGTACAATAAAAACATTACAGTTTTTGGTTGATAGCGGAAACGTTATAAAAAGAAAAGGTGTGTGTAAAAAAAAAATATATATATATACTGTATATATAATGTATATATATACATATATAGTGAATAAATGAATTTAGCATACCATCTATACAACTTCAAAAATCTCTCAGTGCCTACATCAAGTAAATCAATATAAACAACATAGTTTTAGATATATGGTTGAATTCCTTTGGTAAGTCCTAATTTTCCAATGAGATTCACAAACAGCCTCCTCAGGGGATATAGCGAATTTTGAATTTCAAACCACTAGATAATATAAGAAATAAATAGGTATATTAGTAAACTGACATCAAATATTAAATTCTTATGACAAACATTATTTGATGTCTGCCTATTGATTCACCTTAAATTATACGTCCCATTTGAGAATGCGTTTTTCAAAACAGGGGGCCATATTTACACAAGTAATCAGGTCCTTTCATTTGCACTTATTTGAGGCAGGTTCGGCAGCAATTGCAGTCTCAAGTATTTTTGGGAATGATGCAACAAGCTTTGCACTCCTGGGTTTGGGCATTTCTGCCATTCTTAATTGCAAATCCCCTCTAGTTCAGTCAGGTTGGATGGGGACCAGTGGTGTACAGCCATTTCCAAAGACTTTCATCTCCCCAAAGATGTTTAAATCAGGGCTCTGGCTGGGTCACTCTTGGACATTCACACACAAAGTTGTCCCCAAGCCAGTCCTGTGTTGTCTTCACTGTTTGCTTTGGGTCATTGTCATGCTGGAATGTGAACCCTTGGTTCTGTCTGAGGTCCCAGTCCCTGCTGCTTAAAAGCCCCTGTCTGAGAGTCATTCAGGTGCTTTTTTTTCCCAAACTCCAAGCAAGCGTTCACGTGTTTTGCAAGGAGAGGCTTCTGCTCTTCCTTAAAACCAGGGGTGCCCAACAGGTGTATCCCGATCTACGGGTAGATCACAAAGGCAAAGCAAGTAGATCACGGAGCCCTGTCTATCAAAATAACTCCATTGCACACAGGAGTTATTAGGTCCAAGTTTTTATTGTTGGTAGATCATTTTGACTTGGTCATTTTAAAAGCAGCTCGCAATCCAAAACAGTATGGGCACCCCTGCTTTAAACCCTACGATCCGTGGAGAATTGGGGTTATGGTTGTTTTTCTTGAATTTACTCATCACAGGATCCTAGGAGCTCAGTGACCATCAGGTGACCATCAGGTTCTGGCTACCTCTCTAAGGGCCTTCTCCCTCCATTACTAAGGCGACCAGCTCATGGAAAAGACCTGTTTTGTTGTGACCACAGGTGGACTCCAATTAATGTGCAAAAACATCTCTGCTGCAATCAAGAAAATTGGGAGGCATCTGAGCTAAATTTCAAGTATTGTTGCTAAAGGTCTAAATACTTATGTAAATGGGATACTTCACTGTTTTATTTTTATTACATTTACTAAACTGTCTAAATTTCTGTTTTCACTTTGTTAATAAAGGTTACTGAGTGTAGATAAATGGGAAAGAAAATGAAATGTAAATGATTGTAGCATCAGGCTGCAACAAAATTGGAAAAAGGGGTCTAAATACCTTTTTGAAGCCACCTATTTATTTATATAGATACCAGTGACTTAATTAGGTACACCCTGCTAGTAATTAGCTGGATTCCATTTTGGCTTTAGAGCTACCATAATTTTTCGCGGCATAGATTTACTAAGGTGCTGGGATTGAGGGTCCATATTGGCATATGAACCTGATTGATTTGTGGACAGGTGAACATCCATGATGCAAATCTCCTATCCCACTACATTTAAAAGATGTTCTTTTGGATTGATATCTGGAGAATGTGGAGTCTATTTCATAGTTACATAGGTACATAGTTACATAGTTGGTTAGGTTGAAAAAAGACATAAATCCATCAAGTTCAACCACTAGGGAAATAAACATATCCCAGATATAAAACCCAATTTGCTTCCACAGGGGAATATAATTCCTTCCTGATTCCATGAGGCAATCTGATGTTTCCTGGATCAACAGTCACTGTTATTTTTACTTTAAAGCCTTAATACCCAGTTATGCCAGATCCTGACCCTACCATTCAAATATTGAATTAGAAATCAAGACTCCTGGGACTAGGCAACATTTTTCCAATATTCTCTTGCTCAATTTCGGTGAGCCCATGTAAACTGTAGCCTCAGGTCCCTGCTTTTAGATCACAGAGGTGGTATTTGGTATATTCTCTTTATGCTGTAGCCCATCTGCTTCAAGGTTTGATGTGATGTTGTTTTTTTAGAGATGTACTTCTGCATAGTTAGTTTGTAATGAGTGGTATTTGGGTTACTACTGTCTACCTATCAGCTCAAACTAGTCTGGCTATTTTCCTCTAGCCTCAACAGTGCATTTTTACCCACAGACCTTCTGCTCACTGGATATTTTCCCTTTTTCAGACCATTCACTGTAAACCTAAGAGATGAAATTAGGATGGTTGTAAGACCCCCAGAAACTAGTGGTGTTAACCTCCTAGAGATGGTTGTAAAAATCCCAGAAGATCGTCAGTTTTAAATACTCAGACCAGTCTTTCTGGCACTAACAACCTTGCCAGTTTTAAAGTAAACTTAAATCAGCGTTCTTTCTCATTCTGATACTTGGCTTGAACTTCAGCAGGTCCTCTTGGTAATGTCTATATGCCTAAATGCATTGAGTTACTGCCATGTGATCAACCGATTAGATACGAAGTTCCCATAAAGATACTGTCCTGCTTAAAGGGAGCAAGCTATGAAGCGGCACTGCTAGATATCACCTCCAGTATTACCAGGGAACTAGTCTACAAATTTTTGTTTCTGTGAAAAGCTGTGTTTGTTTACATTGTGTGTTTTTGTGAAGGTATGTTTAAGCTGCTTTGCTATTGGCATTAACGTGAAATTTTGTTTAAAACTGGGAAATAGCAGCAAAAACCCAACAAATGTAAAACAACCAAACATTTGAGTACGAAGCTATGGGTCACACTCAATTCTACGAGTGGTTCAAGTGGTTTAAAAACAGTAGCTCAAGAAATATTAAGTACAAGGGAAAAAGATATGAGGTGTTAGATGAAATATACACAAAAATGAATAGCCCTGCAATGCGTGTTATGTGCATTATGCACATTGCCATAATGCACACATTACCACCACAACACATAGGCCCTACATTTTGTATGTCAGTATTATCCATCTTTATCGAATACATTCTTAAAAATAGACTAACAGATCTTAAAGAAAAGAAACTATAATGGTAACAAATAACACAAAGTTTAACAAAAAAAAAAAAACACACACACACACACAAAGTGTTGACTGTAAACTAAATGTTATCAATTTTACCTTTGGTCCTGGTGGTCCCATCTTACCGGTCTCACCCTTAAAAAAATAAACTGCTGTAACTATTTTTTATATACATGTAAACAATAAAATAATATTTATAGATATAAAAGGCAACCATTAATAATGTTTACATTAATAAAAAAAATCATTAAATGTATTAAAAAGTAAATGCAACTCCTTCTTGCAACCTCATATACACTAACTAGCATTGGAAGGGGAGACAGTCGACTGGGGGTGTATCCTTCCTACAGGCTATACCTGTAATGGAGAAAGTGGTGTCAAATGCTTGGCTGTGCTTGTTGTAGGGATGTGTAAGTCACAGAACTATCTAGACAGACATACACATGCTTTATATAAAGATATATGCACTTATTTTGTATATTAGGCTATTTGCAATTCAGCTTTAATAGTACAGCACATATAGGTCTGCTCCCTTGAGATGGAATATATATGTTCGGCAGGCTATTCATAAATAGTATCCAAACTTCATAATAGGCATTTATTTAAAAGATAAGGTTATTTTACTAAAGACTTTGAGAATACGATCTGAAAGTCATCACTGGCTAGAAAGATCTTGATAGGACCTAATTTATTAAAGCTCTCCAGGGCTAGAGAGAATACACTTTCATCAGTAAAGCTGGGTGATCCAGAAAACATGGAATGGATTTCTTAAAAATAATTTGCTATTTGTTAGAAAATGTTTTCAACCCTGGACCAGACCCATTCCAGGTTTTCTGGATCACTCAGCTTCACTAATTAAAGTGTGTCTTCCCCAGCCTTGGAGAGTTTTATTAAACCAGGCCCATAGTATGCAGTAGAGTCTTCTTATTGCTGACCATTAAATATAGGATATTGGAGCTTGACATTGCATTCTTTTCTTAACCCTCAGATCCTTTTTCATTTCTGACTCCCCCAATAGATTCGCCCTAGACAGTATGAAGCATGAGTGTTGTTAACCCCAAGTGCATAACTTTACATTTCCCAATATTAAATTCAATCGGCTGCCAAATCAAACAGTACATCCAGATCTGCTTGTAGATTACAGACATCCTGTATGGCCTTAATTCCTTTACTGCTACTTCACTGTCTTCTTGTCTACTTACTTCCTCACAAAAAAAATAAATTTGTTTGACAATGTAAGTCTTTCTTGAATCTATGCTGACTATCACTTATAATAATATTTTCTAGCAGAAACTCCTCTATATGGTTCTTTATCAAACTCTCTAGAGCCTTTCCAAGTTACCGGTTTGTAGTTACTTGGTAATGACTTTGCTCCTTTTTTGAAGATAGAAACCCCATTGGCCTTATGCCAATCCATTTGTACCATGCCAGTGATTAAAGAGTCTCGAAAAATTAGAAACCATGGCTTTGAAATAATTGAGTTCAGCTCTTTGAGGAAACGTGGATGTAATCCCGGTGCTTTGTAAACCCTTATTTTGTCCAATTGTTTTTTAATCATATCAATTTTGAGCCATGGTGGCTCATTAAAGGCAGCAACATTGCTATTAGCAATTTACTTGAGCTCTGCCATTTTCCTTTGTGTACACAGAGTTAAAAAAAAAAAGTGTTTAGTAAATCCACCTTTTCTTTATCCACAGTTACCAACCCAGATGATATATTTTTTCTCTTAATATAGTTAAAAAATTGCATATTTTATCTCCTTTTTACATATTTTGTTATATTTTTTACAGTTTTCAAGGTGATACTTTATTTTTATATTTTTGGACTGCCCTTTTCTTATTTTTAAGGCTTTTTTAACATTAGATGTGAGTTACATAGAGTTTTTTATTTTAGCCTGTTAAACTTGTTACCCATTGGAATATATTTTTTATTGTGTTTGTGTAGAACAGACTTGAAGCTTTGCCATTTCTGTTCTGTGTATTTTGAGGACAATACTCTCACCGAGTCCACGTAACAGAGAGCTGCCCTTAATAATGGAAAATGTGTTCTCTTAAAATTAAATGTTTTTGATCTTTTCTGTTTTTGCTTCCTGTTTACAACTTAAATTAAATCATAATATGGTCATTGCTACCCAGGATTCTTTTTTATATGCAAATTTGTTGTAAGCGCTGCATTGTTAGAAAAAACTAGGTCCAGCAGAGTATAATTTCTAGTTGGAGCTTCTATAAACAATACTTTAAAATTATCTTTTGCTGTACCTGTAGTGCCATTACTCCAGTGAATGCCAGGGTAGTTAAAATCTCCCATTACTAAAACTATGCCAGTTTTTGCAAGCTTTTCTATTTGTGCTAGTAGTTGATTCTCTCATTCTTCCTTAGCACTGGGGGGACATTAGCAGACTTCAATAATTAACTGTGTATTATGCATCCCCATATTCAACTCCACCCATAATGTCACAACCTCATCACATGCTTCTTTCACATTCACTTTCAGATCACCTCTTACAGACACCACCACCTCCGTTTGACTCTGTCTTTACAAATGAGAGAATAACCAGGAGTATTGACAGCCCAGTCATGAAGAACAAAGCCAGAATTCAGCAACACCACAACACCAACTAAGTCATAATGCTCTTTATTCACTAAAGGCTACCAACTCCCCTATTTTGTTTTGGCAGACTTCTAGCATTGGTGATTAGACTCTTTAAACCATTGCTGCATTTACTGGCACTGTTTGCCAAGTCCTTTTGTTTTTCAGTACAATTAGTACTGCACAATCCAATGTTTGTGTATAACATGGGAAACTCCTTATATTTATCTATGACCCTCTCCTCAACTATCCTCAATCCACTCTTCATTAGTGATTGACCCCTGTCTGACCTTTCTGCCACCTTATTTAAATGTCTCATCCCTCTTCATCATAGTTTAAATATCCCTCCACCATTCCCATAAATCTTTACCCTAGCACAGTCGACCCCCTTCCCCTAGGTGCAAACTATCTCTGGTATATAGTTTGTACCCCAATAAAAAGTCAGCCCAGTGCTCTAAGAACCCAAACCTTTACTTTTTACACCATTTACTTTTTAGGCCATGCGTTTAGCTGTTTAAGCTCCGGCTGCCATTCCTGTGTTGTGCATTGCACAGGCAATATTCCTGACAATATAACCTTAGAGGTCCTTTCCTTCAGCTTGAATCCTTGTTCTTTAAACTGATTTTTGAGGATCCTCCATCTTCCACATAACTTGTCATTTGTTCCAACATGGACCAAGAAAGCTGGGTCATGGCCAGCCCCTGCCAGTAATTTGTCTACTCAGTCCACCACATGCCAAACCCTGGCACTAGGGAGACAGAAAGCCATTGAGCTGAAGGGAATGGGGCAACAAACTATTCTATCAGTGCTCCTATCCCCTATACCAGCATTCCTGCATTGCCTTCCCAAACCCTACTAGAGGGGCTGTTCTCCTGGCTGTTAGGGGTAGCAGTAACATCTAGGGCTGCCACCACTGGGTTTACCACCTGCACATCCTCACATAGCTTTGCAAATATGTTTGGGTGCTCAAACACAGGGTTGCCCTTAGAGCTGGCTGGTAGAGCTCCTACCACTCCCTCTAACTACAGTAACCCAGCTGCCTACATGTTCATCCTGATTAACCTTTCCATCCTCCACATCTATGCCATTACCTACCTTCTTAGTGAGCAGGAAACCCTTCTCAAGGTGATCCAGTGATTTCAGTGTTGCAATGCGCTTCTCCAGATCTCTTATGTGAGATTCCAGAAGGGCAACTTGCTCACATCTTTCACAGCGTTATTCAACTAAAAGCTGTTGGTCCATTTGTGCATACATATGGCAGACTGTGCACTGAGCAAAACCTTCCGCCTTGCTGTAACTCATTTTCCAGTTACAATATTTAATAACTTCATAGAATTATAAATATTTACTTACAGCTTGTAGTTTTTTTTAACAATTCAACTACCGTGTTTTCTAACTCCACTTATTCACTTACAGCTAATATTTGAAATAGTAACTCACCTCAAATCCAAGCCTATTTATATGTTTATTTGGTCCTGGAGGACCTGGTGGTCCTGGTGGCCCTCTACTTCCTGGGACTCCCTGTATACCTTGTTTTCCATCAGCTCCAGGGGGGCCCTGTGGTCCTTGTAATCCAACTTCACCCTAAAAATGTATGGTATGATTAGACATCTTTTTCTATTTGAGTATACAGTAGTTTGTCTAATTTTCATTATTTCAGAGGATATGTACCTAATAGTTGTATTGTTTAAATCTACTTTTTTTAATCAAACAATTGATTTTAGGATTACGATATGCATCAGTGCCAAGGTACATTTCCCACATTGTCAATGTTTTTGTAACATGTAACTGTTGTAACTTAGAAACGCAGCAGTTGTAGATTTGGCCTCACTTTTAAGGAATAGGTTGCACATTTCATGTCAAACACAAAACCTGAATACATTCTTGACTCTCATGCTGTGATATAAGCATTGCAAGAGTATGCGGCACAGTGCAGAATTTGAAACTTTTAATAAAATTAAGAACACAAAATTGGTGAGCCATGCGGTGAAATGAACAAGTAAACCTGCAGATAAAGGAAGAATAATGCCAACATAAATCCATATAAATTAAATTATACAACATTTACAGTTTGGCTGCACTCAGCTTTGCAGAGACAAGTACCTATGCATACCTATGCATGTCAACAATTACCTATGCTTATATATATTGTGACACCAAGACAGGATTGATGGTGAAAGGGAGATATATTTGCCCAAGATTCCTCTTCTATGTGAAGTAGCAGGTGGAAGACTATCACCTGTGAGGTAATTAATGAAGAAGCACTGAGGGTGGGGATATAACATAGAGCCAGGAGCTCAGTCAGGAGTTCAGCTTGGCTTGGAGACAGACAGGGGTCTGTGTGAGGGAGCTCTGTTTGGAGACACAGACAGGGGTCTGTGTGAGAGAGCTCTGCTTGGAGACACAGACAGTCAGTCTGTGTGAGGGAGCTCTGCTAAGAGACTCAGAAAGTCGGTCTGGGTGAGTGAGCGCAAATTGGTCTGTGTGAGTAAGCTCAAAAGTGAGAAGGTTGCTGAAAGCTTGGTTTTGAGCTGACATGGAGAAGCCCTCCAGCTGATGGACAGGGACGTCTGATGTATAGTAAGTGCTGGACAGGCAAGGTTTTCTTTTGCTGTTTTGTTATTTTACCTGCAACCTTCCATAAACCTGGCTGCAAGCCAGCTTAAGGCTAATACCTCTGTGTGTGATCTGAGTTGGATGAACCAGACAAGTGTCCTTTGACCCCCAGCATAGGCGATCCTGAGCGTAACCCCTCACAAGTGGTGGAGGATGCGGGCAACACATTAAACAGGAAGTGGTGCACCTTGTGGATCTGGTGGAGCGATACTCTGCAGCTGAGGATCTTCTAAATAACTCTCAGCCCTCAACCCCATGGATTCCAAGAGTTCCTGGTAAGACTGTTCTGGGGCTTAAGGGGGCTGGGAGAAATGTGAAGACTTTAAGTAAAGAAGATAGTGGGACTGTGGGCTCAGGAAAGCCCAAGGTGTATAACAGGGTGTATACTTTTGGACTAAACTAAAGGGCTTAGAAGATGTTTTCGGTGTAAGGAGTTGGGACACATTGCAGTGAATTGTCCTATGACTACTGAACATATGCAATGTGATGTTGCCTTTCTGCAAAACCGTCTATGTTTGCACAGGAGGTGTGTACTGGGGCAGGTTCAGACAGTGCGGAAAAACATTTGTGTGAATTAAAAGTGAATGATCAAAGTGTGACTGTGCTGCTAGACTCAGGGAGTGTAGTAACTCTGATGGAAGCAGGCCTCATAGGCCCCTCTGACAGTAAATTAGACATGTTCACTGTGACTTATGTGCATGGGGATAAATGTGAATACTAGACAACCCTTGCCTATATTACAACTCCCTATGGGTCAGTGCTTCATAAAGCAGTGCTTCTTAATGGATTAGTCCTAGCACTAACGCATCAGGTTATTCTTGGGAGAGATTTTCCACATTTTTTGAAATTTTGGGAGTCCAAGTTGGAACTAAAAAGAGGTGCACTACAGATATTGACAGCCTCTGATATAGGCCCAGAACCATTAGAGGATTCCTCATTAGGGGATGTGGTGGAGGTATTGGCAGATAGCTCCACCCCTTTTCCATTTTCTGTTATGGCAGGAGACCTAGATGAGTCCGTGTCAGAGACTGAGAATGAAGAGGACAGAGTTAGTTTAAAAGTTAGCTGCAGTCCTTCCCCAGCTCCACAGGAAGAGAACAGTAAGATTGAAAGTGATAAGGAAAAGTTTGAGGCTATACCGGTGCTTGAACCTAAAAAGGAAGTAAAGGAAAGGCCTGCTAGAAAATCAAGGA
The DNA here is from genome assembly GCF_032062135.1 of Pyxicephalus adspersus. Lineage (NCBI taxonomy): Eukaryota > Metazoa > Chordata > Amphibia > Anura > Pyxicephalidae > Pyxicephalus > Pyxicephalus adspersus. The sequence continues at coordinate 81,548,604 of NC_092862.1, read as the reverse complement.
ACTCCAGTAGAAGTAAACATAAGCATAGGGGAGGTAGTAGGGAAAGAGAAAAGGCAAGGAGTAGAAGTATTGACAAGGACGGGATATCAGCAGTCATGCCAATGGTTAAGGAACATATGGAACAGGCTCAAGGAGCACAGAAAATGATTCATGATAGGGGGAAATGGCTCAAGCAGCAAGAGAGTGAAAATAAGGAAGATGGTGATGAGTCTAAATAAGAAAAAATTGCCAGCCTTGTTTCAGAGGCAGCTTGTGAGAAACCAGAGGAATCCAAAGGTGATGTTCCAAGTGCAGTGGTATCGGGTAAAGAAGTGCATGCTGAAATAAGTGTCCCTGTCTCATTTGCAGTAAAGGCTATAGAAAGTGTTGTCGTGTTAACAGAGATTGGAGTTGAAGAAAGTATTCCTGTAGTGATTGACAAGGATACTTTTATATCATCTGAGATGGAAGCTGCTGAAGGTGTGCCTGTGTTGGCTAGGGAAAAGTTTCCTTTTATTGAAGTCCAAGCCTATTGATGGGATCCTGTTTCATCTGAGACAAAAGAACAGCCTGAAGGGCAGGACGAAGAAGCTGAGCCAATGGTGGTTGAGGAAGGAGATTTTGAATCTGATGATGAAGGGACAAAAGGGAAAGAGGAAGAAGTTGGCACTCTGCAACGGGGCTTGGCCTACCAGTACAGTAGCAAGCACGATAGTGCCATATCTCACTTCACACAGTCTACGGAAGTCCTAGAGAAAAGAGGGGCTCTACTTCAGGAGCAGTTGGAAAAAGCTGCAAATGAATTCACTGAGAAAATTCAGAAGGAAATGGATGAATTGAAAGGGCTTATTCCAGACATCCCGGAGAAGATAGGACAGTCTAAAGAAGCCAATGAAAGTGTCCCTGTTTTCCAAAAGGTGCAGGAAGAGTTGAATAAATTAATCGAAGTAAAGATTGGAAAAGCTGTCCCTGTTTGCCAAAAGGTGCGGGAAGAGTTTAGTAAATTAGGCGAAGTAAGTATTGGAAAAGCTGTCCCCACAAAAGTTAAAAAGAAAAGTGTGAAGAAAACGTTCCAATGGGATCAGTGCAGTTATACTTGTCCCAGAAGCGCAAAACTTGATTGTCACCTGCAGAGGTACATAAGAACTCGTTCTGGGGACAAGCTATATGAATGCTATGTTTGTCATGTTCCGTTCACACAGGGTGGTACCAGGAAAGTGCACATACTGCAAAAGCCAAGTGACAAAAGTGTAGCTACTGCCTCAAAGGCTGTTGTTGGTGCTAAAGATGCAGTGATTCACAGTATACTTGGAGTGGTTGATAAGACCAAGAGAGCAGTGTATGGCAGTGAGGAGATGACCAAATCTGTTGTAAATGGAAGCATCAACACTATGCTTGGAAGCCGTGCGGTGTGCAAAACGAGCAGCGGTGTTGATACTGCTCTTACAAAGTCTGTTAGTTGTGTGTTTTGTCTAGAAAAGGAAAGACAGACAGCTAGTCACTTAGAACAGAGGGTTTTTTCTGAAGAGCCCTGGGAGACACACCTACTCAAAGTACAGGTGGTGATTGATGATTCAAGGGGAGCAGGGTTGACTGCGAACATCAAGAAATGTAGCATTGGTGTAGAAGAAGCCAAGTACTTGGGTTACATTATTGGGAAAGGTGTAGTCAAGCCTCAAATTTCCAAGATTGAGGCCATACAGAACTGGCCCCAGACTATAAATAAGAAACAAGTGAAGGCATTCCTGGGGATTACTGGCTATGATAGATGCTTCATACTCAATTCTGCAGCTATAGCAGTTCCCTTAACTGATCTCACCAAGGGAAGCGGGTCAGTGATGATCAAGTGGAACGATGAAGCAGAGGAGGCGTTTCAGACTCTAAAGCAGGCTCTTTGTTCCCAACCAGTGTTGATGACCCCTGACTTTAAAAAGGAATTTGTGGTACAGACAGATGCTTCTAACTCAGGAATAGGGGCAGTGTTGTCACAGAATATTAAGGGAGAGGAGCATCCCGTGCTTTACTTGAGTCTAAAACTAAATAAGCATGAGAGGAACTACGCAGTGGTAGAGAAGGAGTGTTTGGCCATCAAGTGGGCTTTAGAATCACTCAAAAATTACTTGTTGGGTCTGAAGTTTTGGTTAGTCACTGATCATGCCCCTCTGAAGTTGATGAACCTGAACAGGGAGAAAATGGCAGTGGAGTGATAAGGAAACGCAGAGGCATTGTCACCTGTGCACTGTCTGTTGGTTTCAGTTGCTCAGTCCCACGGGCCTGAGCAGAGGGGCGGGATATGTGACACCAAGGAAGGATTGGTGGTGAAAGGGAGATATATTTGCTCAAGATTCTCTCCTATGTGAAGTAGCAGATGGAAGATTATCACCTGTGAGGTAATTAATGAAGAAGCACTGAGGGTGGGGATATAACATAGAGCCAGGAGCTCAGTCAGGAGTTAAGCTTGGCTTGGAGACACAGACAGGGGTATGTGTGAGAGAGCTCTGTTTGGAGACACAGACAGTCGGTCTGTGTGAGAGAGCTCTGTTTGGAGACACAGACAGGGGTCTGTGTGAGAAAGCTCTGTTTGGAGACACAGACAGGTGGACTGTGTGAGTGAGCTCTGCTTGGAGAGACAAAGACAGGGGCGCTGTGTGAGGAGCTCTGCTTGGAGACTTAGAAAGTCGGTCTATGTGAGGGAGCTCAAAAGTGAGTAGAAGGTTGCTGAAAGCTTGGTTTTGAGCTGACAGGGAGAAGCCCTCCAGCTGATAAACGGGGACGCCTGATGTATAGAAAGTGCCGGACAGGCAAAGTTTTCTTTTGCTGTTTTGGTATTTTACCTGCAACCTTCCACAAACCTGGCTGCAAGCCAGCTTAAGGCTAATACCTCGGTGTGTGATCTGAGTTGGATGAACCGGACAGGTGTCCTTTGACTCCAGCAAAGGCGATCCTGAACGTAACCCCTCACAATATATATATAATGTTTAGCTTTACATTGGGACCAGTAAGTCCTGCTGCACCAGGATCCCCCTATTGAAAACAAAAAATATTTGTTATGATTATTTGTTTGCTCAAATTAATATTGTAAAAAAACAAATGCACGCTGTTAGAAAAGATAATAATTGCCATATGTAACTGTAGATATTTGACCAAGGTATCCTATTTCAAAACATAGTGGTGCAGGGCAGGTTTGTTGTAGTCAAAAAATATCCTCCACACTAGGACCATTATCCTCTATTTTGCAAAACCCAGCCTCCAGGCCAGTTATCAGGGTTTCTCAAACAATGGCAAGCTAAACGACACATAACAGCAGTACATTTCTTTGCCAAAGACAAATTCTGAGACTGACAGGCCCTAAACTCTGAAACAGAAAATGCTCCATTTCCATGGTAGGCATACTTTCAATTGCAACACTTTCTCACTTCCCCTCCTTCCCGCCCACACTTTTGTAGACATCCTACTCCATTCAGGAAATTATGTTTATCATCTACCCCAATAAGACACGTAATGTCAACAATCCACAAGGAACCGACTGACCCTCCTGGGGCCAGTGAGTTTTTCCTTCAGAATAAATGGAAAAAAGATCTAGGGATTAAATTGTCAGAGCAGGATTGGGGGAATATTAATCTAACGGTAAAAGGATCCCAGAATGTAAACATTCAAGAAAACAATTTCAAACTACGCACAAGATAGTATAGAGCACCCACAACAATCAATAAACTTTACCTAGAATGCGACAGGAAGTGCTGGTGCTGTGGTGCAGATGAAGGTACATTTTTACATATATGGTGGAACTGTTTAGTATAATTTAGTATTTAAAATTTTGGAAGGATTTCCAGGACTCCTGCACAGATTCTTCTGCATCATAGCACTGCTCAGCCACACAAATACAAAAATACATTACTATTCCACCTCCTGAATGCAGCCAAGATATTGATTCCACTACGATGGAAATCGAACTAAATATCTACAATTAAAGAATGGTTTGCCAGGTTAATCAAGATAGTGGAAATGGAGGAACTTATCCATTCATTCAGAGATGGTATGACACATTTTTACTCTACATGGGCATGCTGGATACATTGCCATGGCACAAATATATTCCAGATTTACTCTTCTGACATTCTGACTGAATAAACTTACAGCTACTCAAGTTCGGGTTCTCTAGTCATTGTCCCTTCTTTTGGGGTATTTTTTTCTTACCCCATTCCCTGTTGTTTCTCCCCCCCCCCCTTTCACCAACAAACAATACCCTGGTTTTAAATGTTTTGTTGTTTATCAATGCTTCACTGTATTCTAAAATATATCTTGAAAAAAACAGTACACTTGTATTTGTTATGTAACTTCAAAGACTTTGACATCTTTCAAATTGTATACTTTTAATGTATACCTTATTGTTTATTTGATTATATCAATAAAGATTCTTTTACATAGTTACATAGTAGGTTAGGTTGAGAAAAGACATAAGTCCATCAAGTTCAACAACTGGGGAAATAAAATTTCCCAGATATAAAACCTTATAAGACATAGTTGGTCCAGAGGAAGGCAAAAAAAAAATCCTGGTACAATTTGCTTCAACAGGGGAAAAAAATTCCTTCCTGAATTTGGATGTTTCCTGGATCAACAGCTACTGGTATTTTTACTTTATTTACTTTACTTTACTATATTCTGTGCTTCTAGAAACACATCCAACTACTACAGTTTCAGCAACTACAATCTATAGTAGTTGCTGAAACTACTTCCTGAGCAAGCCGATTCCACATTTTCACAGACCTTACAGTGAAGAATCCCTTCCTTATCCGGAGCTTAAACTTCTTTACCTCCAGACGCAAAGAGTCCCCTCTTGTTCTTTGTAATGATCTCAAAGTAAATAATGGGGAGGAGAGTTCTCTATATGGACCGTTTATATATTCATACAGGGTCATCATATCCCCCCTTAAATGTCTCTTTTCAAAGGAGAATAGATTCAGTTCAGCTGATCTCTTCTCATAGCTGAGCTCCTCCATTCCTTTTGTTAATGTAGTTGCTCTTCTCTGCACTTCCTCCAATTCAACAATGTCCTTTTTGTGAACTGGTGCCCAAAACTGGACTGCATATTCCAGATGTAGTCTGACCAATGCTTTGTACAGGGGTAGGATGATGTCTCCATCTCTGCAGTCTATTCCTCTTTTAATACAAGAAAGTACTTAACTAGCTTTAGATATTGCAGCTTGGCTTTGCGTGCTGTTAATATGTCTATGACCTACCAGAACCCTCAGATCCTTTTCCATTTCTGACTCCCCCAAATGTCTTCCCGCTAGACAGTATGAAGCATTCATATTGTTAGCTCCCAAGTGCAAATTTCTACATTTATCTATATTAAATGTCATTTGCCACTTGACTGCCCTATCAAACAGTACATTCAGGTCTGCTTGTAGAATATAGACATCCTGTATGGACTTAATTCCATTATATAGTTTGGTGTCATCTGCAAACACAGAATTGGTACTTTTAATCCCAAACTCTATATCATTTAAAAAGATGTTAAACAGTAAAGGTCCCAACACTGAACCCTGGGGTACACCACTAATAACCTTAGACCATTTAGAGTATGAATGATTAACTACAACTCTCTGGATGTGATCTTTAAGCCAGTTCTCTATCCATTTACAGATTTACTTTTCTAAACCTATCGACCCTAACTTGCATATTAACTGTCTGTGGGGTACAGTCCAGGTAGACTATATTAGCTGCTTTTCCACTGTCTACCTGTTTACTTACTTCCTCATAAAAAGAGAGTAAATTTGTTTGACAGCTTCGGTCTTTCTTGAAGCCTTGCTGACTATCACTTATAATATTATTTTCTAGCAGAAACTCCTCTATGTGGTTCTTTATGAAACTCTCTAAGACCTTTCCAACTATGGATGTTAAACTAACGGGTCTGTAGTTACCTGGTAATGACTCTGCTCCCTTTTTGAAGATGGGAACCACATTGGCTTTACGCCAATCCATTGGTACCTTGCCAGTGACTAAAGAGTGTCTAAAAATTTGAAATAATGTCTTTGAAATAATTGGGGGAAAAAAAAGAGGACACTCCCTCTCCTCCGTATGCATTGCAGAGGAGAGGGATTTCTAAAGAGAGTCCCTCGCTGATAGGAGTCCCGTGTCCCATGTGTTCCTGGGTGCTTACCCAGAAACAAACATCAAGGCGCATAATAGCGCCATGAGGGAAACGGGACTAAATGCATTTAAGGGCAGCTGCTCAGAGTGAAGATGCACGGCTCTTGAACTAACAGAGAGCCAGGAGCTCATGATGGGAACAAACATTTTAAAAGTAAGTTTTCAGTATCATAATGCATTAATTGATTTTTTGAATGTCTTTTTTATTTTTGCCATTATGGATTTTTTAGTTATATATCAACTAATCATATATCTATCATCTGATAAATGATGCACTGATCTTGGGATAATAAATCATGATATACATACATTTAAATAAATAAGTATATTATCAAATGAATTGGATTAATTTGATTATGACTACAGTGAATTTAATTAAAACAATTGATAATAAAATAGCTCCGTGTTTAATATTTCAAAGTAGGCCTACACATGTACACTGCACTTCTGTTTGTTGTATTCTGTTGTTATAACAGGTAAAATTAAAACAGAATAACACTTTTCAAAGTTTATAAGCTGTGGTATGTTTTGTAGCTCCAGAATACTTTTAGTGGAAGAGAGGGCAAAATGGCTCTTTGATAGTAAAGGTTGCAGACTCCTACCCTACCTTCTTACATTTGCTGAATTGCTGACACTTTGTAGTTTTACTAAATGGACCTGCTTTTTCTACATGTTGATTATGGTTGGTACATAGTCATATTATAAAGTGAATATTTGGAAAAATTTGCATTGGCAAATAGAATTTGCTACTTTTTTTTTTTGCATTTAAATACAGGAACAATAATGAATAGTACACAGGTATCCAGCTGTTTCCAAACTTTACTGCTACACTCTCTTTACTAATAACAAAAATATTTATTTACAGTATTTATACTTACTTTTGTTCCTTTTTGACCAGGAGGACCAATCAAACCATCTCGTCCGGGTGTTCCCGGTAACCCCTACAAAACATAGAAATGCTTCCAATAAATACCATTGTAAAAACTTTAAGCTTGAAATTATAAAAGCTTCCTGAATAACTTTGACAGTTTATAATTCCAAAACCACTGCATTTTTCTGAAATACAATTCTTATTTTTGGAAGCTGGATAGTACTGAAAAGCGTTGGGATTTTTTTTAGATGTTGTCTGTGACCCTTTTAGAAGATTTTTATGACAGAGTTTAAAGTTTCTAAACCTTCCATACTCGATGTATTGCATTTTTCCCTAGTTTTTTGTTATGTTCTGTCTGATCAACCTTTGCTTCTTTTGTCTACAATTATCTAGAACAGCATTTCCCAACCTTTCCTGAATCATGGCTCATACTTTACATTTACAAAAATCCCACAGCACATCAAGTTAATTAGCTATCTGTTGCTATATCATGGAAGAGTTGGGTAATCTCCCATGTTACGCCTGATGATTTCTTGCGGCACAGTGGTTGGGAATCACTAATCTAGCAGACATTAACTGCTGTGAAATCTTCCAAATGGCAACAGTAACAGCAAAAAAAAATGTTCTAAAACTTCCACACTCTATCCAAAAAAAATGTTTCCTGTGAATGGACTTTAATATAGTTTGGACTAATATCTCATTACAAGACCTGGCTGGCTTAGTGGCTAGCACTCTCGCTTTTGGAGGTTTGAATCTGGGCTAGGATGCGATCTGCAAGGAGTTTGTACGTTCTCCCTAAGTTTGTGTGGGTTTCCTCTGGGCTCTCGGGTTCCCTCCCAAATCCTAAAAACATGCAGTTAGGTTAATTGGCTTTCCCTCAAAATTAGCCTTAGACTGTGTAATAACATATGACTATGCTAGTGACATTGGAATGTGAGCACCTTTAAGGGACAGATGGTGATATGCTTGATATGTTGGTGCAACAAAAACTCAAGCTAATAATAATAAAAACCCATAGTCAGCTACCAGAAAAATTCATGTATTTGCATGGCATTAAAGTACTGCTTTCAGCATTGGGTTTTTTTAAAAAACATTTACCAAGCTAATAATAAAATTTGCAAATGAGTACGGGACTAATGATAATTACTAAGATAATAGGCCCTTTAGAAAGGCAGGATGTTGCAGGATGTAATAAACAGTAAAAAAGAAAATACTAGAAAACAGGATATAGACCATGAAGATGTCAAACAGTAATGACAGCAAAGTGAACTTGTTAACACAACAACTTTTAACAAAAGACAGGCACAATATAAAGCAGATTGATTCAAGAATATTAGAGTAGTCATAGGTATTGCGTCCAATTGTACCAGAGGGTCTTGAAGGAGCAGTGTAATAATATACCATTATTACACTAGACATTAGTTGAAAGGATTGTATGAACTGTTGTTTGGGATGTGGGGACAAAGTGTCAATAAAAGATTCCCAAACATCAAAAAACCTTGTGATTCGTAGTTCCTTATCCAAAGAGGCTTCAATTCTGTCCATTCAAAAGACATGTATTAACTTTTCTTTAAAAAAGTTTACAGTTGGACAATCAGGGCATATCTATTTGTGTAAGATAGTTTTCTTATCAGCTAAGAAGGTAAATGTCAGAAGCTTTTGGCTGCCATAAGTAATATGGGCCCAATTCTGGGGTTAAAGGGATAGTTTATTATGTAGCTAGTGGCAAATGTTGCTATAGATCTCAAAAATAGTTTGATTTTCAGGCTAAAAATTTTTTTAAATCTGCAGTGAGGAAAGAAATAGGTCTATATCATTCCAGAGACAAAAAATCTGTATCTTTGACTGAGACATTTTTGCTAAAAATTTTCGATCCCTTTCACTCTTTGCCCATCTCCTCCTGTTTATTATGGAAAAATATTTTGTTCAGCCAAGGGTGAAATACATCAGTTCATATGCTCATTGGTTGACTTTCAAAACATTACTCATAGTGTAAAACAAATAAAAATCATCTTCTGGTTTAAATACTTAGAATTATTGTATGCAACAACATAAATAAATATTTAATATGAAACAGTGCTACTCAATTTAGGGAAACAATGCAGTGTTGGGTGTTGCCTTCTAATCTCAGTTACAGGGCATATTACCATTATTAAGATGATTTTGCTGCCTCAATTTCTTAATTTTTTACAATATAGCCCAATATGGGTACCTAAATTTTTTTGGGGAGAAACAAAGCATTTGCTAATATGAAAAAAGGGTTAATCAAGAGTTAAATTAAAAGCGTTACAGCTAACAGTGGTTAACGGTGGATGGCAGAAGTTATGAATATGTGGTTGTTATATCTGGCCATACAGTTGTATTTTTTATTTGGGTGGAATTTGAATCATGAACAATATAAAACCAATAGCAAGATTTATGATTGGGTTTTAGCCACTTTTTTTAATTGGAATCAAAGTTTTTCTTTTAAAGATTTTTTAAAGATGGTGTCAGCTTGATGAACTCCTCCGCTGTAATGGGACACATTGTTGCCTTTACTGCTTTTAAAGCCACGGTGTGCAAGAATAACAAGATAAAAAAGCCAGCTGCAACATCCCAGGGTCACAAAACTCCAATCTGCTCAAGATGTTTAAGACACAACGCAGGGATCTTGATCTGGCTCCCAAGATTGCACCCAACCCAGACCAGGATGGGTAACACCAAAACAATACTTTTATTACTAAACTCTAATAAATTACATTAAAAATATGGGTCCTAACACAGAACCATAGGGTACACGAATTTTGAACATGGTGCCCCATGTCTTGGCTGGGAAGGTCTTGAATGGGGTATATATAGCACCCAGGCTAAGATGAGTTATCTGCTAAGGGCTACAGGGAATTGTGTAGTACTCTGATAGACAGTTGGCTTTTATGAAAAGACAGTTTTGAGGGTCCTGGAGCCAGGCAAGGAAAAGTTTGGAGGGATCCTTGGCCACCTTGTCCATGGCCGGGTCTTGCCCTGTACTTAGGAGAGCACAGGTGCTCTATTTAGAGATTCAGAAGGAGACAGCAGTAAGATTTGTTTATGCAAAAGGACTTTTGCACATCATACGTTTTGATTACAAGCTCCATGTCGGCACTGTCGAGCATGCGCTGCCAAATTACAGTAAGTATCTGGCAACAACTTTACATTTTCCTGCCAGGTCCATTTTGGCACTGTCAGGAAATAATTAGTTTTTTTGGATGGGATGCAAACAACACACTTTATTTAATAATTTTAGTTTAATTTTAGAGAAAAAACACATCAGCCAAATTTAGTTGTTAATGCTTCAGTCACAGTAATGCTTCATGCACGTATGGAGAGATGACCACAAGACTGCCTTGCAGATCATCTTGGGTGAAACCTTACAGGTAGCTGCACAGGAAGTGGATATACTTCTCATCGAGTGAGCTCTCTCTGAAGACATGATAAGCCCTCTATTCCTGTATGCCAGAGATGTATTTTTTTTATGTCCATGAGACTATAAACTGGCTTGGTGTGCACTGACCTGTTTTTTCCCATTAGTATTGGGGCTGCTTTTTATTAATGCTTTTAGAGTTTCTCCTACATCTTGCTGGCTAGCTCCAGAGCAATATTCATCTAAAAAAAAATGGGTGACACTTTTTTTTGGTTTACATGGAAGGCTGGGGTTACTTGACCTTGCCTTGTTCGCTGCCTGCCCTGACCTCAGCTTGTTTTACTACTCTGCCTTGACTCACTGTCTGGCTCTCTGATTGGCCATTTCTACTCTGAAGCCAACTGATCTCTGTCACCCTTGGTGGTAAGAGCCTGGGGGCCACAACCTGTGGAGAACGATGACTAGTAAAAGCTTCAATCTTTCTATTTTGAAATGTTTCTTCACTTGTTGTACTTTTACTTCACTTTTTAATTTTACATGGTTTTAATGTATCACAATGAAGGAGAAATCTATCTATATTCTCTATATACTTTCACTCTTCTGTACCAAGATCCTAAAACTAGCAGTTGTAGACTGCATCACAAACTATATTCTACTCTCAGGAATATACAGCAGCCTAACAAAAGAGTATACCTTATGCTCACCAGACTCTGTGCAAACTGGAGTAGTTTCACAAATCACCAACTTTACATTGGTCATCAGGACAAAATACCCTCAATGTTCCTCTCCTTCCTCATGAAGCCCCAGGAGAGCCCACTCCACATTTTGTAGATCAGGGGTGTCACACTCAAATACACAGAGGGCTGAAATAAAAAACTTAGACCAAGTCCGGGGCCAAACTACTACTGCATCCATAACTAACAAAAACACACCCCTCTACACACATTTTATGGTTGAAAATACTCATTTCTATCTATCTATGCAGCCTGTGTGTTGCTCATCCTCTCACATCACAAGTTTGGCTTACACTAAATATTACACTATGCAGTCTCTAATGGATTAAAACAAACACAATATAGGGGTTTTGCATTTGTTTCAATAGTCAGGCACCATGTGATCATTGCCTAGGCTTTGTGTCACATGATGGTTGTACAGGAATAATGTTTATGTATTGCATGTATTGAAATTGATGATGTGAGGTAGTAACAGAGATTCATGTGGATCCTGCCATGTGTAAGGAAATGAATGGAGATTCTTTGTGCATGTTCCAGCACACTATAATAGATCCTCAGCCTAATACTGAGTGTAAGTCCTCCCAGCTATATACTACAATCATAAAAATACAGTTGGGACAGTTTAACCCATTGTTTTCCTGCTGCTGGTACTGCATGATATAGAAGATTCAAATTAACTGCTGTGCCGCTTCTATCATTTGCATGCAAAACTACAGTTACAATGTATTACTGTAGGCACCTGTGATGTGTCAGAGGGGGGCAGGGAGGGGCAGGAATATCTCACCTTCTGTTCCATAGACGCGAGTGATGCCGAGACTACAATTCTCAGCATTATTTGCATCTATAGAACAGTCAATAGAACAGAACAACAATGCGGGCAAATCATAGGGTGCTGGTCAATAGGCACGAGTGATGTCGGGAATTGTAGTAGCAGCAATACGTAGTAGCGGGCAGGCCAGATGTAATCAATTTTCAGAATTCTTTGGGGGGCCAAAAAAAGCACCTTGTGGGCCAGATTTGGCCTGCAAGCAAGAGTTTGACACCCCTGCTGTAGATGGACTATGACATGTGATGTCACATCCAGCCAACACTCCACCTAAGAGGCAGTTTCCCAGACAGACGTCACAGAGTCTCGCCAAGTAACGCAATGACGGACTGCCCAACGTTCCTTTTACTCTTAAAGGAATACCTTCATGACCACATGGTATTTTACAATATTTGGCTACACATAATAAAACACACATATTATTGACATCATAACCAAAGTAAAAAACAATATTATCACAAAAAAATGAAGGCACCATGAGATGCCACTGTGTTGCAGCCACATGGTTTACCCAATGTGATAACAATCATAACCAAATCTATAAATCATAATGTAACTATTATAAAACGAAAACAATCAAAAGAACAACAATAAACAAATATTTGATAACAAACAAAAGAACAACAATAAACATATATATATGTCAATTTAGCCAAAACCTTTTAGAAAACATTCAGACCTAAAAAGCTTGAAGCTTTTGTAGACCTTTTTTTTAACCTGTAAATGCTGGCAAAAGCCTTGCAATGAATTGATAAAATCAAAATGATTGGGTCTGTTTTTTTGTGCAGGTGTTTGGTGTTTACAAGAGGTTGTTAAGAAGCTCAATGTAGCTTCTAGGGTCGTTTTTTCCATCAAAACCTCTCCAAAGATTTGTATGTAATAGCTTATAAAGGCTTTATTAGGCATTTATTTGCATTTATTTATGGTACAAAAGACAGCCCAGTACAAAAGGTAGCCAGGTATTAAAGGCAACCAGGTGTTGAAGGAAGAAAGGTACAAAAAGCAGCCTGGTACAAAACAGCCATGTGCAAAAGAAAGTCAGTTGGAGTGGACAGCCAGGTACAAATGGCAGCGAGGAGGTGCAGGCTCAGGGTAGATAAAAGGCAGCTTGGTGCAGAAGACAGCCAGGTGCAGGTAGTGGGATAAGGTAAGTTTTTTTTTTTTAATTTTCATTTCCTGCCAGGCACACCTGTTATGTGCAGGTATATTTTCATTACATTTTATTTTTTATCCCCCTCCTAAACAAAAGATGATGTGGGGTCCACCAGCAATTTTTCAAACCTGTCCCACCTGTCCCCAACAGGTGCTGGTGCTGTCGTTGGGGGAAAGGGTCTTTTTTCAACAACGTGGCTGGTATTGTGGAGGTCTTGGGGTAAGGGGTCCCAAATAGTTTCCTCATTTCCCCAGTTTCCTGCGCTCCAGACACTGACATGAAGGTAGTCATGATTGCAGAACAATTTATTTAATTTGCAATTGACTTGGCGATATAATATGAACTTGATTTTATTTGTGGATATTACCATTAAACTCAATCAGGAACACCTAATCTACATTGCTATACCAAGAAGAATACTTAGGACATAACTTCCTCTGACAGGGACTTTTAACAAAAAGCATTAGAGTTACATAACAGATTATTTGAGAGACAATATTCTAAAATAATACCAAAGAGGGTCTATCACAGAATAATTGGAAATAGGAGACATTATGTGTTTCACATGATTGACATGATTATGTTTAACACAAATGCTAAAAAACTGGAGTCTACTAGTAGGATGATTACCACATACTATGATAATCATCAAAAAAATTTACCACATTATCAGTAAATAATAGTACCAATTATTAAATGAACCAAGAGGTATCCACATTTGTTACACAGACTCCTCAAATCACTTATAGAAAACCATAGTCCCTCCAAAATATGATAAAAAAAATTTTTGTTCATGAGAACAATAGAAAAATGTAAATACTATGGCATCTATAAATGTGGCTCATGATTACAATTTAATTAGATCGGAAATCAGAAAATGGATAAATTACCAACTGGGGTACCCTTTCCTTTTAAGCACTTTGTGAACTGTTTCACCAGAGGGTTTGTTCATTTGGTTTTAGGCATCTACGGAGTATATTATGTCGAAAAAACAAAAGGACAGCTGTGTCAATGTGTCTATGAACATGTCTACAATAATAAAAATGATATCATGACATAACTCCTGGTTAGACAAATGGAATCACATCATAAATTTGACATGGGAGACACAGGGAACATTGCAAGTGATTTTTAGGGAGTTTCACTGAGGCATTTGCTGGTGTGCATCAGCTAAATGGTCAAATCAACTAGATACCAAAGGGACCTATGACCCACTGGGTCTTGACAAATGATTCTTCTTCACTTTTTTAATAACATGAAATGAACGTCACCTTGTTATAGTAAGATACTGGAGAGGCCACAGAGGAAGTAACAGACTGCATCATGTCAATTAAAAAGCAGTAAAAGTTAAAACATTGTAGCATTGCAGGAGCCTGGCTAATGCTCCACGTAAACAGAGTTGTATGTACCCAAAATTGCAGATGCTGAGGGTCATGTGCAACACAAACCGAGGGAGATCTCAAATGCGTTCCCAAAATTTTATGAACGGATTTACAATCTACAATCTCCCCAAAGCCCCCCCCTGGGCAGGACTCGATTTGATACAAGCATATTTAACTGATGGTGGTATGCCATCCATTCTGGTCCAACAAGGACAATTACTAGAGGGTCCTATCTCGTCAAAACTAACTGTCCCAGGTGATCAAAACGTCTGGATGCCTTGACATTAAAATAATATAAAACCTTTCTGCCAACACTTTCTCCACATTTCTTGGAAACCTTTAACAACCTTTACCCACAATGCCGGGTACCTAAGTATATTTTGGAAGCCCATGTAACTGTGATCCCGAAAGAGGGGAAGGATCCCACTGTATGCCCTAGTTACAGGCCCATCTCTTTACTTAACCTCCCGACCGTTAAGCCCGACCTTGGTACGGGCTAAAAAAAAAAGTGCTATTTTCGTTAACCCCGAGATTTTCCCTACATTAAAATCCCCACTTACCTGGTCCCGCTGTGCTCATCCAGCGTCGTGTTCGTGTTCCAGCGTCGACCTCCGTCGATCTCCCTCTCCAGCGTCGGGTGCCTTCTCCTATATCAGCGGGACCGGTAAGAAGCCGGGCGGCGGAACACAAGATGCCGGCCGGCTTCTTACGTGGTCCCGCTGATCGTCCCGCGTCGTTCTCCGTCCAGCGCCGGGTGCCTTCTGAAATGAGAAGTCATTTGGCGGAGAAAAAAAAGCCGCTCGGCTTCTCCCTGCGTGCGTGATGACATCGGCGCGTGTGCGGGAAATTCAAATTCAAACTCATTCATTCATTTTGTATTGGATTCAATACAAACTCCTGTATCCAATCCAATACAAAATAATTCAAATAAATACAAAGTGTGTAATTGGTAAATTCAAACTCTCATTTTGGCTGACAAAGTCATGTTAGGAGAATGCTCCCAGCATGACTTTGTCAGCCAATCATGCTGAGAGTGGGAGGACGCCGGGAGCAAGATACAGGAGACACAGTCACTCTGGCCGCGCTGGAGACAGGAGAAAAGGCAGGGGGAGGACGGGACAGCAGCTGGGAAGGATACATTTTGATACATTTGGACCATAAGACGCAGGGACTTTTTCCCCCCACTTCTGGGGGGAAAAAAGTGCGTCTTATGGTCCGAAAAATACGGTAAGCTGTAAGATGTTGTACCCCCAACAACTATATGCTAAAATTCGGGCTGCATGCCTGACCCCATTCATGTCTGATTTAATACACACAAACCAGGTGGACTTTGTGCCCAACTGAGAGGGGAGAGACAACACCATTAAGACATTGGACATTATTCACTGGACCCAGACAAGCGCCGACTCATGCTCCTATAGAGTGAAGCTGAGAAGGCCTTCGATAGAGTAAAAAAGGTGTTTCATAGAGAGGACATTGAATCACCTTGGCCTGGGGGATGCAATGTTAACACGTATACTGGCGTTGTACTTCCGTCGGCCAGAGTAAAGATGAATGGGGTCTTGTCGGACCTGTTTCAGGTCTCAAATGGCATGAGGCAGCGCTGCCCCCTTTCACCCTTGATATTTATACTCAAACTGGAAATTCTCCTTCATAGGATTAGGCAGAATCCTAATATACAAGGTCTTCAGATTGCTGGGTCCACTTACAAGACAGCTGCCTTTGCGGATGACCTGTTTTATGTCACCTTGCCGACTACCTCTCTGTCTAACCTTATGGAGGAACTACAGAAATACAGTACCCTGTCTCACTTTAAAATTATTTATCAAAAATCAAAAGCTCCTAACATCTTCATCCCACAGGTTACATGTCATATTCTCAGGGAATCCTTGCTATTCTGGTGGGCCTCTGAATCGATTATCTATCTAGGAGTAAGAATCTGTAAAGACTTGAATAAACTGTATGCTCTAAATTTTATCCCCCTATTGAATAGCTTTAAACAGGAGCCCTTGCAGTGGCACTTAAAGGTACTGTCGTGGTTGGGCAGATGTAACCCAATCAAAATGACACTCCTACCCAAATTACTCTATGTACTACAAGCACTACCAATTAAGATTCCCTCCCTGTTCTTTTGTAATCTGAAAACGATTTTTATGTAGTTCATATGGGCAAAGAAACAACCTAGGTTGAGATTTCAACTTCTTAGATTGAGATTGTCCAAGAACCAGGGGGGATTGGTGGTACCAGACCCCTCCTTGTACTATACTGCAATACATTTAGGTAGATTAGTCGAGTGGTTTAGACACGCTGAGCTGAAGTATTGGGTCATAATTGAACAGGAATCAGTGGAGTATGCATTGATTGCTCTGCCTTGGTGTAACTCCTCCGTCCACCCTTTAGTAAGAGGTCACCCCACGATTGAGGCCACCCTAGCCGTTTTTTTATAAGTCATCCTTTTCCTGCAGCATCTCCCCTTCAATATCTCTGCTTACACAGGTTATAGGGAATATTTTATTCTCTTCAGGCCCGACTAACCCGATATTCTGTACTGTGGCGGCCCAGGGCCCACAGGATGTTAATTTTTTCCTACGACAGGCGGCATGGCCCAGCCTTATGGAACTCAACTTAGATCCCCTCTTTGCACTGCTAGGCTTCTGGAGAATTAGACAGCTACACCATTTTCTCTATTCGTTGCCACCTTTGTCTGAGTACCGAAGAGTACTTACGAAATTTGAAGCCCCATGTACTGAACACGGCCCAGCTAGACATTTGACGTCATACCTATACTCTCTTGCCACCTTTGTCTGAGTACCGAAGAGTACTTATGAAATTTGAAGCCCCTTGTACTGAACACGGCCCAGCTAGACATTTGACGTCATACCTATACTCTCTTTTGATTACACCCCAAGCAAACTGTACCCCTCTCTATCTGGTAAAATAGGCACGAGATTTAAACATAGTCATATTGCAACCTGAAGCAGATCAGGTCATATCTATGGCCCAATCTTCGTCTATTAGCTCTGCATACCAACAAACCGTTTTCAAAATTCTAACTAAATGGTATAGGGTACCGTCGCAGTTACATTCCTGAATCATCAGATTTTTGCTGGAGATGCTGCGAGGAAAGGGATACTTTTCTCCATGTTTTCTAGGAATGCCCGATGATTCGTTCATTTTGGGAGAAGGTGCATAGTCACCTCCCATGCTTTACAGACCTCCCTATTCCCTTTGAAGCAAGTTTTTTTCTTCTGCATTGCACTACCGTTTCTATGAAAACATACCAAAACTCCCTCTTTGTCAGGTTAATTGACACAGCACAAGCCTGTATACCAGCCCTATGGAGCCAAACGGAGACCCCCACTATTTTGCAAAAGTTCCACAGAATTAATGATATGTATATCATGGAAGATTTGACCGCCTCTTTAAGGGGCATGGAAGCCAAACATAATTAGTGTTGGTTCTATTGGACTCTGTTCCGAGACTCATCGGACTATCTGATAGTTCTTTAGGAAGCCCTGTAAAACCCGACATTATCTGTAAGATCCATATCTGTTGGCTAATTCACCTGCTCGTTTATTTGATCAATGCAATGGCCCTTTATTTTAAAATGTGGGAATACAGAATTCTCTCATTTTCTGCCAGGATACCCACACTTTAGCACTGAGATCCCTATTCTCCCTTCCTTACACCCCCTCAATTTCCTATGCCCCATATCATACTCCTTTTTTATTATTTCCCTAATGGTTTAAATTCCCTTTTGTTAATATTCCAAAACCCGAGTTGAGTTCCTTTGGAGTTTTTCCAGTGTGTATCTCAATATTGATAGTTACATAAAAGGTTAAAGAAAAAAGACATAAATCCATCAAGTTCAACCACTAGGGAAATAAACATATCCCAGATATTAAATCCTATAAGACATAGTTGGTCCAGAGGAAGGCAAAAAACCCCTGGTACAATTTGCTTCAACAGGGGAAAAAAATTCCTTCCTGATTCCATGAGGGAATCGGATCTTCCCTGGATCAACAGTCACTGTTATTTTTACTTTAAGCCTTAATACTCAGGCATATTCTGTGCTTCCAGAAAAACATCCAACTTTTTCTTAAAGCAATCTATAGTAGCTGCTGAAACTACCGTATTTTTCGGACCATAAGACGCACTGGACCATAAGACGCACCAGTTTTTTAGAGAAGGGAAATGAAGAAAAAAAAGATTCTGAAACAAATAGTGTCCTAAAATATTTTATGTGCATTAAACATGTTGGGAGAATGCTCCCAGCATGACTTTGTCAGCCAATCATGCTGAGAGTGGGAGGACGCCGGGAGCAAGATACAAGGAGACGCAGTCACTCCGGCCGCGCTGAGACAGGAGAAAAGGCAGAGGGGGGGCTATACAGGGGGGACGGGACAGCAGCTGGGGAGGATACATTTTGATACATTTGGACCATAAGACGCAGGGACTTTTTCCCCCCACTTCTGGGGGTAAAAAAGTGCGTCTTATGGTCCGA
This sequence comes from Pyxicephalus adspersus, assembly GCF_032062135.1. NCBI lineage: Eukaryota > Metazoa > Chordata > Amphibia > Anura > Pyxicephalidae > Pyxicephalus > Pyxicephalus adspersus. The sequence goes on along the minus strand of NC_092862.1, from coordinate 81,529,623 downwards.
AAAATACGGTAAGTTGTTTTACATGTATAGGTAACCTCTGTGAAGTTAATAAAGGCTAAAAACATAAGAATGTAGAGCACACAGGCACAGAAAAGCACTAAATCTTTGGAAGGATCAAAAGATATTTGTCACTTATCAATTAGATATAACAATGTGCTTTCAATGGTATATTTAGACAGACCAAAAAGGAGCAAATAGGATACATTTTATATTAGAGCTTACACACATTTTCTACATGTGACTTTTACCTCAATCATAGCAGAGTCCTGAAGTCTCTGGAATGAGGCATCTGAGAAGGTTGAAAACTGTGAAACAATAGGTAATAATGCAAGCTAGTGGGGTCAGTCTACATGCTAGCAAAGCTGAGTGGAGGCAAGTAGCATAACTGGTGGTCTGGAAGAATCTATCAAGTTTAGCCCGAATAATTTCTTTTTCTCTTGTCCCAGGCATGTTGGCCTCTTAAATGTCAAATAACAAATAAAATAAATCACTTCTATTAAATCATAGCAGCAAGAACTATAGGTTATTCCTGACCAGTGTTGGGCTATCAAGCTAAAGGTTCTGATGTAGAAAGTTTGCTGGTGAGGCTTCTGGCAGTGTGCCTGGGCTCTGTACCAGTATTTGCGGTGCCTCCTAAAGTTCGGAGCTGTGTTAATTAAAAAGTGTATGTGGTTAACAGAGTTGTGGTAGTGATGTGATCATCTGACCAGGACTAATTTCAACATATGCAATGCATGCAAATTTCACCTACTTCCCATCCAGGGGTACACCCCAAAAAGTGCACCCAAGGAACAAAGCTCCTCCCTCACTATGGGACAAATAAACTTTTCTAGCAGCAGTGATGGTGCACTTCCAAAGGCAGTCACAAGGCACATGTTTGTAGAGTGAATTGCATAAAAAAAAAAATACATTTTATCTTAATGATACACTAACAATTTATACGGACATGTTTTCCCCTGTCATCCTAGGTGAACCGTCAAGATTGGAAAAAATGGATTTTCTAATTACAGCTTTACTGTTGCTGGTATTTTATTCATTGCCTGTTCAGAGGCATGTTTAAGCAACACTAGAGGAAGGTATCAGTTAGAGAGGTGGTAGGAAGGTGAAGACTGGGATTAAATTTATCATGTAGATCAACTTTCAGACACAAAGGACTCTAAAAAACAGGGAATCTGATATTCCTTGAAATATTCCCTTGTGGGGATCTTTCAGGTCCATATATTTCAATGGCCGTAATTGATTGCCACTAGGGCATGTTTGTTTAAAAAAAAAAAAATGTTTATTCTTTTTTTTTTAATTTTTATTTTTTTAATAGAACAAAATACATGAACATGGGGAAAACAACCAGGGATATTACAAAGAACATACAGTGCAATAAGAAAGTCATTGTCCACCATTATCTCCATTGCACAAATACATCAGAACATGCACAGACTTAACATGCTGAGTTGAAGTGCATTTGGCTTTAAGAGCAGGATCTGTAATCCTGATGAGTATAAGAGATATCTAGTAACCCACCTAATAGGGGCCTATAGCAAAAAAAGGGAAGGGGAAAACAATAAATGGGAAATACCTAGATGTATCCTTTAGGTCAGTGGTCCCCAACCCCCAGGCCATGGACCAGTGTCAGTCTGGGGCTGGTGAGTTAGGTGCTGCAAATGAAAGGAGGCAGAAGCGCCAGTGTCCTTTTAAAAAAATCTTACCTTCGGAATGCGTACTACTGTCTGCGTGCGCATCTCCTATATTTTTTGATGAGATTGTGCTTTAGTGTGAGCTCCCTGAGTGGGCGTGTTCTATAGACCCTGGGAATTTAGCTGTGCTGCTCCCTGCCCATCTTGTACTGTGAAATAATTCTACCTCCACAGCAGCAGCAGCAGGAGACCTGTGTGTGTCCGTGCTGCTATCATTAACCCCGGTGTATAAACCCTCATTTCCTACACACGATAGTCATAGAAACTTGAAATTTTTAGGCCACACAGTGGACCCTTAGAGCTTATAATAAACTTAATTACCCCTGAACATAATAAGTTGCCAGATTCGGGGTCTCAAACATAAAATAAAAACAGGGATCTTTTCTTATTATTGTCGACAAAAAGTCCATCTCCTGCGCATGCCCGTTCTTGGAGACCAAGCCCCCGGATTCATGATGCATGTATCCCAAGAGGCTTTGTGCTCCCATTAAGTCTTTACTGCCACCGTGGTTATGACAGAAGGGGAGGGGATTTTCCTTTTTCTTTTATTAAAAAAGGCATTTAATAAAAAATGTCCATTGGTCTGCTTTAAGGGGGGCTACTTCAAGACCCTTGTCCCCAAATTGTGTTTGCATATTAGGAAACCCCGGGGGCCACTTCCATGGCAATGAGCATTAGGGTACTGCCAATTGTCTGGGCGCTGTGGAACCTCAAATATAAATTTGCCCACTCACAAAACTTTAAGGCTGCATTCAGGTTGGTGGTGAGGTTGTGGTGCGGTTATCCCTTTCTCATACCATGGAACCCTGGCTCAGGGGAGACCTTCAGTACTGCTCACTAGCGCCTCACTCACTAGAGTCAAATCTGCAGACTCTGTGGTGCAAAAGACTGAGATGCTTGTGGGGTGCCTACAAATAGCTGGCCACTCACCGTTTCTGAACACCAGTTTCTTTTTAACAGTAGAGAAAAGAAAAATGTAAGATAACTGGGGGACTCTTTTGGCTAACCCCTCCAAAATATCATCACTCCTATCATACCATGGTGCCCTGTCACAAATAAATGTCCCTTTATGTTCTTTGAACCCTAAGCTGTACATATACTGCATTCTCCCTGTCGATCCATCTGCCCAATGTCTCAAATCCACTTATGGAGGTCCAATTCTGTGTGAGAAGAAAGTGTTTTCCAATTTAGAGTAATATGACAGCATGTTGCTGTTAGTATATGTGTAGTGAGCTTTATTTGGGGTTTGGAAAGTCCTCTGAAGGGTAGCCCTAGAAAACAGGTTATTGGGTCCCCTCGGACATTAGCAGAGATAGAAGTTGATCCACTACTCCCCAAAGTCGGGTAATCCATGGACATAGTCCACATCGCCAGCATGAGTTACTTACTGTGAGATAAATAGTGTGTAGCCTATCCAGGGTAAAATACCAAAGTGTCCTTAGTCCTCTCCATAAAAATCTGATATATATCTGAGATCAGGCCTGCCTACCTGGACCTCTTCAGAAAATTGCTTTACATGCAGTAGGAGCAGAGAAAAACAAGTTCTCAGATATAGTTTGGCCAAAATTGGGAATTTGTAGATAACTGTAAAAACTTAGTGGGTAATTCAAATGACTCTTGGAGCTCAGCAAAGGGGAACAGTGAGCGAGTTCTTTGATGGATAATTTGATTAAAACGGAATACCACCTGAGTTCTCCAGTGGTAAGCCAATAACCCAGTTGAACCATCTGGCAGTTGGGGAGAAACAGGAAGGAGGTGAAAGGGGATTAAGATGTAGTCAAAGAAAGTTTGGGTTCACAGGACATCCATATATGTTTTTTGAACAACATGGGCCCTAGTAGTAGCCTATCAGCGACAGAGGTGGTGGAGCATCATACCATTGTGTTGGGATGTATTGGAGCTAGCCATATTTGTTCAATTTCAGTCCATTTATTATATAATTTCAGGGTAACCCATGAAGCTAAGTGCCGCACATGAGTAGCATAATAAAATTTCACAAAATAATGTACACCCCAACCTCCACCACTTCTTGAAATACATAGCACCTTTTTTGATAATTATGTATTTCATAGGGCCCATATGAAGTTCAAAACGTCTGCCTGAAAATGTTTAGGAAAGAAGATTGGTAGGGTTTCAAAGAGGTATAGCAATTTTGAATAAATAGTTATTTTAATAAAAGTTATACACACTAACAAGAGTGGTAACGATTTCCATTTATGCATCAGGTTGTGTAGCTCCTGAAACACCTTCGGGTAATATAATGTGTTAGTAGCTGGAAAATAAACCCCTAGATATTTTTTGGAGTCCTTGCACCAATTTTACAGAAAGTTTTTTTTTAGCATCTGGAGTGTAGAGAGAGGAAGGTTTTTTGGCAAAGCTTCTGTTTTAGTGGGGTTAACCTCTCTAGCGGTAACCCTGAGCGTGACTCGGGGTAGAAAAAAGTTGCTAAAAGCGGTAACCCCGAGTCACACTCGGGGTGGATAATCCTATGGAAGTATTAGTAAATACAGCCTTACCTGATCCACCGGTGTCCTGCGTCGCCGCAATCTCTGTCATCTTCCTTCTTCTTCCGGCCGGCTTCTGCACCTGATGAGTCACAGGGGAGTTCCCGGTGACGTCGGTGCGTGTGTACGTTGCCAAATCAAAATCCATTTGTATTGAATTCAATACAAAATAACTGTATTGAATGCGATACATTGAATTTATATGTGTAAAAGCAGTACAATGTTTTCAACATTTATTTTACAGTATATAAAATAGTATGAGTATAATATGTATTTTTTTAGAAAAATTAAAAAAAATAATTTTTTTTTTTAAATATATAGATTTTTAATTTATTCAATGTATTATTTTTACATGATTTTGTGTTTCAAACTTTATTATATTCATACTATTATATTATACTGTAAAATAAATTTTCATGAAAAACAATGTACCGATTTTAGACATATAAAACCGGAAAGAAATGAACCACTAGGGAGGTTAATTTTATACCCAGAAAGCAAGTCATATTCCTATAGGAGCCGATGCAAAGATTGTAATGCTATGTGAGGATTAGCGAGGAAAAGCAACACATCATCCACATATAAGGCAATAGAATATGTCTCTATTTCCTTATGCTAATTCCTTAAATTTGGGGGTATAGAGCTCTAATCGCCGTCATAAATTGCTCCTCAATACCTATAGCCTGCATGATTTTCAGCATAAATGGCCAGCTTAGCCTATCAAAGGTTTTTTTCTGCATCTAAGCTAAGGAGGAGAGCCCCTTGCTCCATTCTGTTAACTGTATCTATAAGGTCGATTGATCTTCTGGTATTATCTGCCCCTTGGCAATCCAGGATAAAACCCACTTGGTCTTTGGAAATTATAGAGTTTAAAAAGGGGCCCTAGGTTAGTGGCCAGAATCCTAGTGAAAAGTTTCAAATCTGAATTAAGTAGGGCTATAGGTCTATAGCTAGCAGGATCACAAGGATTTTCCTGAGGCTTTAAAAACACAGAAATGTAGGAGTGGAGCATAGTAGATGGAATTTCTGCATCCTCTAAAAAAAACTGTTAAAATATGAAGTTAGACTTTTTAGACTGGGAACCATACTCTGGGACAAGTATGCCTCTAATTGCGATAGTAACTGGTCTCCCAAAGACCACTGGGAATTATGGACCTTGGTATATAGGTCCCTATAATAATCGCCAAAAATCTGAGCTGTGTGTTCTGGGTCATATCTCCCCCTGAGCATCGCGTATAGTCTCCGGTGTGGCCGCAGCTGTTTTATCTCTGGCCATTCGAGCTAATAATGTGTTTGCTTTATTACGTTTATCATATTATCTCTGATGTGTTTATATTATGGCTCTCTCAACTTTGTCCAAATCAATATCTTTCAATTGGTTGTGAACTGCAATGACTTTATGAAGGGTAGGTACAGAAGGGTTCTCTGGTAATGCCCGCTCCGAATCTTTTTACTGTGCAGTTGATTTCTCTTAGCTATTTTATCCCTTTTAAAGGGGGGGGGGGGGATTCTTTGATGCAAAGCCCTTGAAGAACAGCTTTATAAGTTTCTCAGAGAGAGGATAATTTGGACACTGAATTGAGATTTTCCTGAAAATACCTGTCAAACTCCGTCTGTAATGCCATTTGGGTAGGAGCATTTGAGAAGATATTCATTGAGTTTCCAATGGCATTTCCAATGGTTTCCAAAGGCATAGTACAATAGCTTTGGGAGTATCATCATTTTCTCCATGTTTATTTTCCCAACCATGAAATAGGATGAGAGTTCCATCCTATTTGTAGGTGCCGGCTTCGTAGGTGCGAATAATCTTGAAACCTAGGTACCCTAAATTATGTGACGCCCAAGTAAAATGGAAGGATTCCTGGAGGGATGAGTACATTAGTGAGGGCAGATTTAAATAATGTGCTGTGGATTTTCTTTCGTTCACTACTAGACCTGATATCTGGGCAAACTCTGAGTATAATAAATGTTTGGGAGGCAGATTGGCGGCTGGGAAATGGTCAGGAGTATGTCATTAGCAAATAAAGTTTGTACATATGTTGGTCTATCTCCAAACCATGAACATTTGGGTTTTCCTAATCATTTGAGCTAATGGTTCCTGAGCCAAAAAAAATAAAAGTGGTGACAGGGGACATCCCTGACAAGTGCCTCTACAGATGGGGAAATTGAAAAAATAGTAGGAGGAACATCTAATTCTCGCGAAGGGTGTGGAATAGAGTACTCTTATCTATGCCATGAATTTGGATTAAAAACCCTACTTGGGGAGGACATAGAACAAGTACTCCCAGGACAAAGAATCAAATGTTTTTAGGATATCAAGTGCCAGTATTATTCTTAAGGTTCTTTATTGTTGTATTAGCTGTAAAAAACTAATGATCTTCCTGATATTCTCTGGAGCTTGTCTGCCTTGAACAAACCTGACCTGTTCCTTATGTATGATGGTACCCAGAAACCTGTTAAGTCTAGTGGCTAAAATTTTAGTAATTTTACATCAATATTTAATAGGGATATCGGTCTATAGTTGTGCTGATCTAGTATACCCTTGCCTGATTTCGGGAGCAACACGACATGAGCTAAAAAGAAAGACATAAGGTGTTGAGGATGGTCCCCCATAAGGTTTAACATGTCCACCAGTCTGGGGGCCAAGATTCTTGGAATTTTTTTGTAGTACTGGGTAGAAAATTCATCTTGCCCTGTAGATTTGTTGGTTCTTAGGGTTTTATTCACAGCCAGTGCTTCCCCTGTAAAATTATCGGCCTCCATCAGCTCGGCCCTGCGTTGGTTTCGAGTTGGGAGTAAGATATTTGAGAAGTACTCATCAGCTGGTTCAGCGCTAAAATTCAGGTAATAGTACTATTGGAAAGTTTGAGCTTTATTGTTGCAAAATGAGATTTAGGCTTAAGTACTTTAGCCAACATCCACCCACCCAGGCTTTTTTGCCCTCGCATAGTACTATCTCTTGGACCATCGGATTATTTTCTCCACCTGGTAATTTAACATTGCATCAGCTCCATCCTGGTCTGCTGTCTTTCTTTATACAAGTGCTTAGATGGACTTTGCTTCAATTTGGCTTCCAAGTGCTCTAATCGTTCCGTGAGTTAGTCTGTTTTTAGATTTCTACCTTTTTTTCTGGTGCGATGCCATTTGAATCAGAGAACCTCTTTTTGTCACCTTATGAGCATCCCAAAGAGTAAGGGGTGAAGACACTAAGGAACTGTTAATATCGAAGTATCCTCCTCACCATGGCATTGTGTCATTTAGGCACCAATGAAACTCTGTGGAGCAAGGAGTTAGGGAGGTACACTCAACCATCAAGGGAGAATGATCGGATCAGGAGGTAGACAGGATTTTCGATCTGGACACCAGGGGTAGAAATTGCTGTGGTACAAAAATATGGTTATTACGAGTAAGAATGCTATGCTAAAAAGAATATATGAATAATATGTATAATGCTTGGCATTGAGATTGAGATCTCTCCATACATCACACAGGTTGTACTGTGAGAGTAATTCTGAAAAAGCCTTTGAGTGGGGGGAGGTTAGTTTGGAGGCCCTAGGGTCAATGAACAGGGAATGATCTAGTTTCGGATCTATGATCATATTAGAGTCTCCCAATTCACAGCAAGGGAACCACAGAAGGGAATTTATGAAACATCAGTAGCACTCCTCTCTTTTTTTTCATGAAAGACTGATTGGAACACTTGTAAATAGTGTTTGTGAAAATACTTTAGACATATACCCTTGGACCAATTAGAGAATCTTGTCTCTTATAGGCCCAACATTCCTGCAGGGATAGAGGTAATAAATAATAAATGTAATAAATACATGCTTTCCTTCTGTATGTTAGGGGAGTTAAATCCCTGCACAATTTGGGATAGGATCACTAGTTTATTTGACACCATGTTTGAGGTATTTTATGGTTTGCTGTGATATGTTACCCAGGTTTTTCCCATATACCCTTGTCATTCTCACCATGTCTCCTAATGAGGATTTAATAAAGGGTAAATAAAATGTGTAAAACCAGGGGAATCCAACTAAAGTAGGGATGTGTAGTCAACCATCTGGTGAGAGGGACCCACTTGGCATGAGTGATGATCTCTTGGAAGGAAAATGTTTGCATTTTGCAAATCTTTCCCACAATGGTGACATGCGGGGAGATCTTTGAGGCCTCAGTGGGGATCTGGTGGATGGTGAAGCTTCTAGTGAACGGAGCTTTAGACGTTCAAAATGTTCCTGTGCTTCTTCAGGTGTAGAGACAGTGTGAAGTTGATTGTGGTAGTTGAACACCAGCTTAAAGGGGAAGCCTCCGTGGTATTTGATCTCTAGTTGTTGCAGAGTGGAGAGAGTGGTATTTGATCTCTAGAGTGGAGAGAAAAGGCTTGAGGGCCTTCCGCTTCTGGTTGGTCTGGGGTGCAAGATCTGCGTATATCTGGTAGGAATGTGATTGGAAGGTGGGATCCCACTTGTTACAGGTCATTTTTTTTATCTCCTCCTTAATTTTATAGAAAGTAGGTTGCAATATTATATCTCTGGGAGGGCTTTCCAACTTCTTAGGGCCTAAAGCATGGTAGATTTGATCGAATTTCAATCTTTCCAAAGTAAATCCAGGTAAGTCCACAATAGACCCAGGGATCCCCTTGATGCAGATGTTGTCCCTGCGGTGGCGATTATCCAAGTCACTAGGCTAAGAATAGCTGTCTGTAGATCTGCCTAGAGTGTATTGAGATCTTGTTCATTTGAATCAATCATCATTATGTTGTCGTTCATTTTATGCTCCATATCTTTGATCCTGGAGCCAAGTTCCCGGATCTGTTCATTCAGTCTATGTGACAGCTCGTCAGTGGCTTGTGAGAGTTCCTGCTGCAAAAGCTATTTACCTCTCCAGCAATGCAGCATCCCTGCAGTCTGAACTTGGTTGTGCACTTGTCAGTGATAGAGAGGAGCTGTTTCTAGAGTTGTCATCCAAGTTGGATTTGAAGTCAGGGGAAGCTGCCTGTGTATTATCAGGCTGCTCATTTCCACCATTTTAGGCTCTGACTGCATGGACGGAGTAGGGGGGTCCGCATCTTCGCCATTTGTAGCTGCAGGTAAATTTGTCGTTCCATGAGTCAGGGAGCGTCCTAGACCCCCTGAACACGACTGCTAAATCAGCTATCCACTCAGGAGTTGGGAGGCTCAATCAAATGGCAGCCATCTTGGGACCCACTAGGGCATGTTAAAGAAAAGTCTGATTCTCTGTTTTTTAGATAGAGCCCAATTATTACTTTCTTTTAAACACTTTGTTAGGATTCTTTTCTTGTTTAAAGATTAGTTATTTTTTTTACTGTCTCTGAAAATGTTGCTAAACTGGTATGTAGATAAATTCAGCATTATCCATTAATATACAGTTCACTAAACAATATATTGTGTATATGTAGTATCAAAATACACGTAAATGTTATCAACTTACTGGTGATCCAGGCATTCCAGATTTTCCATCTTTACCATGCTTTTCTGGTGGGCCCCTATTTTCAGCTTTAGAACCTGGTCTTCCTGGCAAACCTGGTGGTCCTGGAGGCCCAACTGGCCCTGGCAGACCAGGCAAGCACTTTGGAGAAATAAAGAAGTTGTTAGCACAACAAATCAAATGGTTTTGTTATCAAATACAATCAATTCTTCTATACCCTAAATGCTTTCTGATTTTTGACTGCAATGGAGTTCTTTTCCTCTTTCGCTAGAGAAAGAAATGCCACAAAACCAAGGGCCAAGAAGCTACTCTTAGGTATGTGTTCTCTGTGGTACAAGAATGCACCGTGTCTCTTGAAAGGCTCACTACTCACCACTGTCATTGACAGGTATAGTAGGGTTCAGCCAATCTGGCACCAGAAGCCTTCTATCTGTCGACAGGTATAGTAATGTTGTATCGGAACATAGGTTGCTTAAATTCTGAGTATCAATCTGCGGTTGGAAAAACTAAAATCTAAAGTCGCCAAATTGATTCAGAAGGCTTTCCCAAACAGGTAGACAAACAATGCAACCAACTTTAATTCCTAGCCTACTGAATCTATTTGGTTATGACTTCTATATTGGCCATTTATAATATTTCATGAACAAAACCTTTGATGTTGCCCTCCTAAAAATGTGAATGATCCCCCTATTTCCCACCAGTGCTAAATATTGGAAAAAGTTCCTGTCAACTGACCTGCCCAAGTTGCTCACCTTATATTAAACCATAACCAAACTGCTAAAAATACCTGTAGAGTATGTTTAAATATACAATTACAAATATGTAAAAGAACAGAAAGAGATGGGGATCAGAGGCTCATAAATTATTCATGTATTAATAGTAAGGTCATTCATACGTAAGTACATAGCAATCACGTTATATATAATCGATTCCGTTATATCAGCACAGATTTGAGATATTCATGATAGACTATATTCTGCTAACACATACAATTAACCGTTCCAGTCAATTTGTTCCCGACACGTTTCACCTGGTAGGCTTCTTCAGGGGTATGCTGGGACTATGACGGTTTACATATGTTCGAATATATATATGTACAGAATAATTGGTTAATCTCTTAGTGAATAGAGTACTGACAGGCGGCAGCAGCAACAGCATCAGGAGGAGGTGGTGGGCCCTGAGACCGAGCATGGACCGCATTTGTTACTAGCATCCAAAGCTGGGTGTAGTGCATTGTCAATGACACCCAGAAGTGTGTAATATAATTATAGTGAACGGCGTAGGGACAGGCGGCAGCAGCATCAGCATCAGGAGGAGGCAGTGGGCCCTGAGACGGAACGTGGACCGCATTGAAAACTGGTATCTAGAGCTGGGTGTAGTGCATCATCAATGACACCCAGAGGTGTGTAATACAATTATAGTGAATAGAGTACTGACAGGCGGCAGCAGCAACAGCATCAGGAGGAGGCGGTAGGCCCTGAGGCTGAGCGTGGACTGCATTTGTAACTGGCATCTAGAGCTGGGTGTAGTGCATCGTCAATGACACCCAGAAGTGTGTAATGCAAATATTGGAAATTTGTGATTAAACATAGAAGGGCAAGACCAAGATGTTTTGTGCGCCTGCACTGTTGCTGTGGTCTGTAGTGCTGGAAGCATTAGGAAGGTAGACGATATTGCTAGTTTGCATCATGAAGTGGATGACATGAATGCCAACCCTCAATTTTACAATACTTAGCTGAAATATTAGGCAAAGGCAATGGTACCTATCAGTGTGGCAATACTGGGGGTTTTCCTCTGTAGTTTGTTGGCCTCCAGGAAGCAGCAGAAATGTAAAGTAAATTGCTAGATGGCACAATGGCAGGCATGACACAGGCGAAGAATGCCACCCTTGGATGTTGTGATAACTACCAGAAAAATTCCAACCGAGGCAGGCTTAGCTGACAGGGTGTTTGGTGATAGGCAGACACAGACTCAGCACAGGAGCAGTGTGGGTTCACAGAGACCTCTTGATTGGCCTAGTGAGTCCTTGTGCCAGTCAATCAGTGATATCTGCAGCGGGAATATGATAGTTGTTAGTAACCCACCTTTCGTTCATTTTTAAAAAGGTGAGGTGATTGACATTTTCCGGCGACAGTGGTGATCTGTTGTCCGTTACCACTCCACCAGCAGCACTGAAGGTTCTTTCGGACAGAACACTGGATGCGGGACACAAAAGAACCTTTATGGGCAGCACAGTGGCTTAGGGGTTAGTGCTCCAGCCTTTGCAGCGCTAGGTCCCAGGTTTGAATCCCAGCCAGGACACTATCTGCATGGAGTTTGCAGGTTCCCCCCGTATCTGCGTGACTTTCCACCAGGTACTCCAGTTTCCTCCCACATCCCCAAAAAAACACGCAGTCAGGTTAATTGGCTTCCTCTTAAATTGACCCTAGACTACATTAATGACATTTGACTATAGTAGGGACATTGGATTTTGAGCTTCTTTGAGGGACAGTTAGTGACACGACTTTGGACTTTGTACAGCGCTGCGTAGAATGATGGCGCTATATAAATAATGTGTAATAGTAATAATAATAATATGGCATACTGTGCCAACTGCGGGCAGATTTCAAGCCTGTTGACCCAAAAATGAATGGCATCATGACAGGCATCCTCCTCATAACTGCTTTTGTCAACACCACCACCAACAGCCAGAAAAAAGTAATCGTGCACCATGCGCTTCATTGATGGTTATCCCCCTGCAGTTCACTTGTTTTAGGTGGCCGCATCATGTTTTGACAGGCATCCAGAAAATCCCCCCTGCCTTGGCCTACACTTTTGGATGTGTACAGCCTGTTGCCACTACTGCTGCTGCTGCTGCCGCTACAGGAGTCTGTGGAGGAGGCGGTGTCCGCTTGAGCTCTCTGTGTGGAATGTGGTGCGCCAAACTCCTCACACAGCCGGTCTCATAGTATTCTGCTCAGGCGGGTCACCTTTTCTTTTTCTTGCGCCGGGTTGGGTAGAAACTGTGACATTTTGTCTTTGTAGCGGTGATCCAGAAGGGTTGCCAGCCAGTAATCATCCTTGTTTTTGATGCTGCAAATGCGGGGGTTCCTCCGTAGGCATCGCAACATGTCGACACACATATGAAAGGGGGGTTCCCTGGGCTCATCTTCCTCCTTATAACCCACCTCCTCCTCTTCAAGTGGCAGCGGTTCCTGTTTTTCCATCGCCCACACAATGCCTGGGGTGTGAGAGCACATGCGGGTTGGACAGGTCCTGTCCAGCAGAACCAACATGGTCTCCCTTATCATCATCATAATCATCTTCCTCCTCCACCTCCTCTTGAACCTCCTGATGCTGGCCAGTGTTCCTTCTTGCTTCTTCTGATGCTGGCTGTGCACTATGGAGTGTAATATCAGCCTCATCCTCCTCCCTATTTCTTCCCCTTCTTTTCCATCGCCACTTTCCATCAGGCCAGAAAGATGAAAGAGTGTTATCAAGCAGAAAGATGATGGGAATAACATTGCTCTAGGCTGACCGCTCCTGACTCACAATGTTTGTGACCTGCTCAAAGGGGGCCATCTAGTCACAGTGTCACAAATCAGTCTATGCGGTGGAAGCCTCTGTTGGCGCTGGATCTTTCCAAGCGCCGTGACGGCAGTAGGGTAGGATCGGCGTACATGACTGCAGATGGAGCGAGCCTGTCTCAGTAAGTCCTGCAGTCCTGGGTACGTGCAGAGGATCTTCTGCACCACCAAGTTCCATACCTGCACAAAGCAGGGCACATGTGTTATGCGGCCCATGTGCACCACAGCCACAAGGTTGGCCCCGTTGTCGCACACTACGTTGCCTGTTGTGAGCCGGGAGGGCGTCAGCCAAGCCTCAACCTCTCTGTGCAAATTTGTGTGCTTGAGGGAGCCGCAGTGTTCTCTGCTGCTGGCCTTTCAGGAGAAGTGTCGAAAAGAGAAGGTTTGCCAGGAGAAGGAATGAAGGAGGCAGAGGAGGGAGAGGACTGGGGTGGCCCATGCTTTCCCACCACACCCCTCAGCGGGGGTACCAGGTGCTGCAGCTATGCAAGGCCACACCGTGCCTGGTGTTCCAGCTGTCCATGGTGACGTGGATTTGACTAGTCACCGAGAATGCCAATGAGCAAGAGAGGTTACCCATATCATGTGCATGTAAACTGGGAACAGCTGTGCAGGAGAAGTAATGCCTGCTTGGCATATTCCACCAACGCTGGGCACAGGCCATCAGGTCACGGAAGGGAGCCCACAATGCTGTACAGTAGTAGCTGCAAGGCCAATAGTTTGGCTAGAGGTAAATTGAGTTTGATGACTCTTTTGTTGGTTGGGCCCATAGCCTGATGCCTTGTGCAGAGCTCTGGTAGAGTGGGATGAAGGTACTGAGAGCTAGGGAAGCTGAAGGGGTCACTGGAGTACCCATCTTTCGGCGACAAATGTTGTATTTGGTTTGTGGTTCTTGAGCATGTGGGAAAGCAGGGATGTTGTACCCAAATGTGATCCAGCCTGGCCTCTGCAAATCTGCCTGTGGCACAGGATGCAGATTGCTATGCACCCATCATCATCTTTCAGCATGAAAAAGGATCACACTGGAGGGGTGTGTGCAACCACTCTGCTGCTCTTTTTCTTTGCCTGCCTCGGCGTCTGCTGGGTGCCCTGCGTCTGCTCCAGCTCCATCTCCCCCACAATCACATCGTCTCTGACTGTTCCACTGCTTGTGCCCACTCCTCTATGTGTTCTTTGGGACTCACATGAGGCAGATTTGTGGCCCCTTCTATCCCCAGTCTGTTGCTGCTGCCTTTACTCTACATTTGTTTCGGAACTGCTGCTAGCCCTTACACGCATCGGTGGTTCCCAGGTGACATCATGGTCGTCATCATCATCCTCTTTTTCATCTAAGCCAACCTCTGCAAATGCAGCCACTGATGCAGAACCTTTGCCCAGCAAGTGCTGACCATATTCTCCAAGGGTCACAAAGTCTGCCTCCTGCTCTAAAATTCACAATGACAGATCCTCAGGCTGTTCGTCAAACAACAAGGGAGAGTCATCAGGAGGTACAGGCACATTAGCCACACTAACTCCTGTCTTTGCTCCGGTCACGGCTATGCTAGTTGCTGCTGCAGAAGAAGAGTCTGCTGCACTTAAGACCCCTGAGACCCAGTCCACAATACTCTCAACAAAGAGTGGCTGAATGATTGTAGTACGTCCTTTCAATAAATTTACCATTGTACTGGTGCTCGGCACACATCTCAGACCTGTTTGACAACTTGTGCTGCTGCCTCCAATGTTTTGCTGCTGCTGCTGTCCTACAGTGGCGGACTCCCAAGGAGTATGCCCCCTGCCAGATGTGGCAGGTTGCCCAAGGCCACGCCTTCCCCTGCCTCCACCGCTCATCTTTTACTTATTCGGGAAAAAGATAGCTTGATAGATAGCAAGTGGGATTAGAATAAAATATCTTTATTTTTTTGAGAGAAATACAGAAATTTTTCTGGCTTTTTGACAGATAGCAAGTGGGATCAGAATAAAATATCTGTATTTTTTTTTTAGAGAAATACAGAAATTGTTCTGGCTTTTTTGATAGATAGCAAGTGCTATCAGAATAAAATATCTTTATTTTTTTAAGAGAAATACAGAAATTTTTCTGGCTTTTTTTATAGATAGCAAGTGGGATTGCTTAAAAAGTGAATAGGGAGTCCCTTGTAGTGGGAGGGTGTTAGTCCAGTGTTTATTGATATTAGGTCTCCATAAAGTTATCGGACAAATAATTGTGGTTACACTAGTAATAGTACTTATGTCCAAATAAGTCAATAAGTAGTGAGGGAATAATTTTAATAATTACCTCCTTTTTCGCCGGTATGTAGTCCTCTTACATGCCCAAGTACATGCCCCAATAATTGTCAGTACTATACTCATACACGTAGTGGACTTTATTAATTTTTTACATAGAACAGCCCTCATTCGGCTTCCCACTAGGATATTCCTCTGATGTAAATAGGTCTTACAGAGGACCAAGCGCCAACCTCCCCAGCTGGTGCCCTGCTGCTCTATGTATGGGGGGACAGAATACATTTCTACCCCCTTCTTGGACTTGCCCTTTTTCTCCTCCATACGATCCGCTATTTCTGCGGATTACTATCTCATCACAGAGAGATGCCTGCTTAAAAGCCAATGTTCTAACGAAAAAATCTACCAGGAGGCATGTACAATGACTTCATCCTTAGGAAAGTTTCACAGCTGTGTTTGTGTATGAATGCTGCATGTCACAAACTGGAGCCTTACATCTCTTCCAGTACAAACCTCCATATCTCTTAAACAGTTTGTCAAACCAACTTGAAATTTTCAGGGTACGCAGGGGACACTCATAGCTAGCAGAAGTCTACATTTCATCTCCCCACCTTTAACAACTTTCAAAATATTGGGGTCATAATTATAAAAAATAGTTAAAATTGAACATCATGGTTGCTGTTTTAAAAGTAAGTCTAGAAGACCGAAATTAAACATACAAAATTATAGACCCCTGGGGCGACTTACATGGCAAGGGGGAGCGAACCCCAAATTTATACCTACCTGTCACAAAACTAGAAATGTCATCTTACACTACCCTGTCCCCTTCCCTATTTTGAACCCCATCTCTTGAACAGGGAGATGTAAAAAAACAAAAATGTAGGTGCAAGTGGGGGACACCTGTGACAAACACACCCTAAAATTTCATCGCTAAGGCATCATCAGAACATAAAGAACTCTGTCCTTCAAAAAATCTACCCTTTTACACATTGCTGGAGGCTTCTGGCACCTGAACCCCAATTTCTCAGAAAAGCGGGGGTACAGGTGAATAAAATTAGAGGTGCTAGTGGGGGACATGTGTGGCTAACACCCCCTAAACTTTCATCACTAAGGCATCGTCAGAACATAAAGAACTCTGCCAATCAAAAAAATCCACCCTGTTACACATTGCTGGAGGCTTCAAGCACCTCAACCCCAATTTTTTTTTAGGAATTGGGGGTAAAGGTGAAAAAAACAGAGGTGCAAGTGGGGTAGACATGTGGCTAACAACCCCTAAAATTTCATTGCTAAGGCATTGTCAGAACATAAAAAACTCTGCCCATTAAACAAAAATCTACATTGTTACATATTGGTGGAGGCTTCTATCACCTGAACCCCAATATCTCTCGGACAGGGGGCTACAGGTGAACAAAGTTAGAGGTGTAAGTGGGGGACAAGTGTAAAATAACACCCAAAGAACTTTGCCCATCAAAATCTAAACTAAACCCCAATTTTCCCAGGAACGTCAGGAAAGTTTGAAAGCTGTGTCTGTCATGTTCTGCAGCCTTACATCTCTTCGAGTACAAACCCCCATATCTCCTAAACAGTATGTCGTACCGACTTGATTTTGGATTTTCAGGGTACAATAGTGGACCCTTATAGCTAGCAGTACTACAAATTTCATCTCCCCACCTTTAACTTTCAAAATATGGGGGTCAAAATAATAAAAACTAGTGAAAATTGAACATCAGGGTTGCTGTTTTAAAAGTAGGTGCGTCTAGAAGCCCGAAAATAAACATACAAATTATGAACCCCTGGGTCCACTTACATAGCAAGAAGGTGTGACCCCTAAATTTATACCTACCTGTCAGAAAACTAGAAATGCCATACTACACTACCCTGCCCCCTTCCCTATTTTGAACCCTATTTTCTCTGGAACAGGGAGATGAACAAAACCAAAAATGTAGGTGCAAGTGGGGGACACCTGTGGCTAACACACCCTAAAATTTAGGGTGCTAAGGCATGGTCAGAACATAAAGAACTCTACCCATGAAAAAATCTACCATGATACACATTGCTGGAGGCTTTTAGCACCTGAACCTCAATTTCTCAGAATGGGGGGGGGGCATGAACAAAACTAGAAGTACAAGTGAGGGATACTTGTAACTAACACCCTCTAAAATTTCATTGTTAGGCCATCGTCAGAACATACAGAACTCTCTCTGCCCATCAAAAAAATCTACCATGTTACACATTGCTGGAGGATTCTATCACCTAAAACCTCAATAAAGAAAAAGTAAAGAAAAAGAAAAAGCCGATTTACTAAACACTTTCTTTTAGCTCTGTGTACACAAAGAAAAATGGCAGAGCTCAAATCCAAATTCATAATAGCAACGTTACTGCCTTAAATGGTTCACAATGGCTTAAAATTGATATGACTGAGAAACAGTTGGGCAAAATCTCAGTTGACAAAGCACCAGGACTAGATGGATTACATCCAAGTGTCCTCAAAGAGCTGAGCTCAGTTATTTCAAAGCCAAGTATTTCCAATTTTTAGAGACTCTCTAATCATTGGCATAGAACCAATGGATTGGCAAAAGGTCAATGTGGTACCTATCTTCAAAAAGGGAGCAAAATTATAACCAGGGCTTAAAGACCACATCCAGAGAGTAGTGATTAATGATTCATACTCTGGATGGTCAGGTTATTAGTGGTGTACCCTATGGTTCAGTTTTGGGACCTTTACTGTTTAACATCTTTATACATAATATAGAGTTTTTGGATTAAAAGTACCATTTCTGTGTTTGCAGATGACACCAAACTATGTATTGGAATGAAGTCTATAATCTACAAGCAGACCTGGATTTACTGTTTGATTGGGATTGGTGGAAAATGACATTTAATATAGAGAAATGTAAAATTTTGCACTTGGGGGCTAACAGCATGGGTGCTTCATACTGTCTAGGTTGAAAACATTTGGGGGAGTCAGAAATGAAAAAAGGATCTGGGGGTTCTGGTAGGTCATAGACTTAATAACAGCATGCAATATCAAGCTGCTATATCAAAAGCTAGCAAAATACTTTCTTGTAATAAAAGAGGGATAGACTGACAAGATGGGGACATAACTCTGCCCCAGTCTAGCAGAACGATCCAAAATTCTCACCTTATTCTACAGGAATTTGAAGTATTTTTTAGTGAACTAAATGATTCTTCCTACCCTTTTTCTCTAGTGGCAGTGGATATTTTCCCCTCTTTTTCTTTCCCACACCTAAATGTTTAACACAGGTTACTTTTAAAGAAACTATTTACTGTGGAGGAAGTCTAATGCCATAAAGCTACTAAAATGTAATAGTGCTCTGGGTGCTGATTGTATTTTCTATATCCTTTTACAAAGAAATTTAAATTGAAGTTAGCTCTGTATTTGGTATCATTTTTCAATTATTTACAGGAAGGTAGGAGGAAATTGACCTATATTACTGTCATCCCGAAACCAGGTAAAAATTCATCCTTAGTCGGCAATTATCGCCCCAGTTCTTCGATTAACTGCAAATTAAAAATCATGACTAAATTATTATTACTTTGGCTTAATTATAAGCATGAAATACCCATGACCAAGTAGGTCCTAATAAACAAGCACTGAACCAAACAAGAGGATCTATTGATCTTGCTTCTGCAGTAACCTCCAATTGGTCTTATTATTAGTAATATTAGTATTTTAATTGTATTTTCTCTGGTGTTGACTTTCTCTTCTCTCCCTCCCCTCATTCTGTTCCCCCTATGTTGTTCCTTCTTGTAAGGTACCATCAAAATAGTTTTGATATAAATATTTGCACTAATGTTTCGCTACAACATGTTTGTATGTTATCTGTAACTTTTTCATATTGAACTTTGTTTTTTTTTTTTTTTTTTTTTTTAAACAAAATGTAATGGTTAGCTCTCCATCATATAATCCAAGGTTAACTTCAGCTCAACATAAACTGGCTATTTTTCTGGTTTTAGCTGCAAAACAAACTTGGCTTTGAAAACAAGCATATATGCCTGAAAACAACCATATATCCATATGAATGTTTTCCTAATGACTCCCAACCAATTTTTCTTAAAACCTGGGAACCATGGTTTTACTTTGCTCTCTCCACCTCCTGTCTAAGATTTTTCTGATTACTTCTTATGTACCCTTTTCAACCATGTGTTTCCAGGGTAATTCATTTTATTTCATCAACATACACTTCTTATCACTGTTCTATATGAGTCCATCCTGTGTTACCAGGGTAATTCCTTTTATTTCATCAACATACACTTCTTATCACTATTCTATATAAAGTATGTTTAATTTTTTAATGTATGTGTGTGTTTTTTGCCTAACTGTTTTTAACTTTTTTTTACAGGTTATCTCACAATGCAAGGCTGATTACTGGCAGTGTGGGATGCCCAGGCACTAGAGGGCAAATGAGGACAAGACTTAGTACTAGAGGTGAATGGGGAGCCGTCATCAGGGTTTCCCTTTTCCCAGCCAATCACCAGAGGCGATTTCACTGCATCTGCGGCCCTAGAGGAGGTATAGCACATGCTCTGTATCCACTTGGGTACTTGGGTACAGAGCACATGCTACAACTCCTCTGGGTGCAGTGGACTCACATGACCTCTTAAGGGAGAATGCTGGGTTTTAAGGATTCCTATTTATCTAATAATTGTACATACTGGGAAATGCCCACACATGAAGCTGAAACTAGTGCTTTGTTCAACATTGGCCTTGAGGTTGTGTTTACTGGTTCCTGATGCCATGGAAGTACTGCCCCTGGGGGGACTGTACATGTAATAAAGCTTTATTCTGTTAGGCAGTTCTTGCAATAAAAAGCTGGTCAAAAGTCATTAAGATATCTACAACATTTTTATGTCACTATGAAATTTTGGTGGTACAAAATATCCATTTCAATGGTCACTATGTCACTATGGTAACAACTCATCAGTGATGGCAATATTTACTTGCTGTGACTGGTCATACTCTCACTGGCCAAATAAGTAATGCGTCACTTCACTGAAGATCACACAGCCTTTGTTGTGGTCCAGTGAATTAGTTGGTGGCACAGGCCTGTAATGTAGGGGCAGTTGTGGGGAAATGTGTCCCACAGCAGACAGAAAGCAGTCAGAAATCAAGAGGACAGCTTACATGATTTAGACATCAATGGTATACCATATTCTGCTAGTGCTGCAAAGAGCAGCAAATCCAGATCTAAATGTTGTTGTAGGTGTTGCTGGCTGACTAGAGAAACTACATAAACCAGAATTTAACCTAAAGTTAAGTCAGCTACCTTAGAGTAGAGAATAAATTAGCAGGTCTTCAAATACAGGAAATAGTCCCTAACTCCCCGAACACAAAAAAAAAAAAAAAAAAAATGCCAGCAAATACTGATGTCTGGTTGTGGTGCTAGGATGGAACTAACAATATATATCTTACTGGTTTTGGCTGATCAGTCAAAGGCTATGTCTCTTGATGAATAAAAAAGTGACGCAGTAGGTTATCTACACACTAGGTTATATTACACTACATGCAGTACTAACAGTAAGTAGAAACAAATTAATATTATGTTAAAAATTATTTATGCTTTAAGGTAAAAATTACTTTGCCAATTTACAGCAGCAAACTAAAGACTTGCTTATTACTTACAGAGCTGATCTGACACCTACCAAGTTACATAGTCAAAAAGACATAAATCCATCAAGATCAATCACTAGGGGAGTATTCATACTACAATCCAGCATATCTCAAAAAAAACCTATAGTCATAGGTTATCCTGATGAAGACCAAAAACCCTTTTAACCCCCCTGGCGGTATTCCCGAGTGTGACTTGGGGTGAAATTTACATGCAAAAAGCGGTAACCCCAAGTCACACTCGGGGTAGAAAAAAAAAACCCTACCTGCGGCCTTTGATCCAGCAGCGTCCTAAGCGATCCCCAGCCGGCTTCTGCATCACATCCTCGGTGTGATGCGTGAAGCATCAGTATTGTATTCTGCTTTTAAAAGCTTGATCACCATTAAATATAATAAATAATAAATGTAAAAGAACACCTATTAGTGCATAAAGCAGCTTTGTCCAGTGCCCTAATTCACATTTTGTCCACTATTAGTGAACTGAGCGACACATCAATTATTATTTATAATTATTTATTATATTATAATTTATGATTTGTGTTTCAAATATTAATATACCCGGGAGTTATTCCTAAGAATTACAGGCCATCAATATTAACCACCTGGGCGTTACACTGATGTCTAGATTTCTGTACCAAAAGCGTTACAGGTTTTAATGAATTTTTTTTTTTTTTAAATTGTAGACCTGTAACTTACAGAAATATGTCCGAACAGGGTTCTAGTAGATATCATGAATATAAAAAATGGCCGGGTATTCTAATTCTTTCCAAACTTCCATGCAAAAAGTGTTACATTTTTTGCATGGAAATTTATTTTGGATTTTAGGCTCTAATTCACCGAATTACCGCATAATTTACTGAAATATGTCCAAAATTTTATAAATTTAATAATACATTTTTTTTTTATAAAACATAAAAAAACCTAAACTAAAAAAAGTTTAAAAAAAAAAAAATAGTGTATAATGTAATGTACAGTAGCTTATATATTATATATATATATAATACAATTATATATATAAATATATTATATAAGGATTTCTTTGTATTGGACTCAATACAGCTTTTTTGTATTGAGTTCAATACAAAAGGAACTCAATACAAAATTTTGAATTTCCCGCCCCGCCTCCCTCCTGCGCCGACGCATGCAGCGACGTCACCGGGAAACCCCGGTGATCGTCACTGCATTTGCCGGATGAACACAGAAGATACAAGACGTGTCCGGAGGAGCGGAGGGAGAAGGTGAGTATTTTTTTTTTTCTGTCCAGCGATCGACGTTGGACAGAAGGGAGGGAGAGGAAGCCAGCTGGCTTGGAAGAGAAAGCCAGCCGGCTTTTTCTTCTAAGGAGAGGACACCCAACGCTGGAGGACGACGCTGGAACACGGACCCGACGCTGGATGAGCACAGCGGGACCAGGTAAGTGAGATTTTAATATAGACGAAAAAGTACGGGGTTATCCATAGTTGCAAAAATTTTTTGCACGGAAAAGTACAGGGTTAGCGGTTGGGAGGTTAAACAACAAATTTCCATGCAAAACAATGTACCGCTTTTGGCATAAAAATACTGACATAATTTGATCGCCAGGGAAGTTAAAGCATGATTCAATTTGCTCCAACAGGGGATTCATTCTTATCCTGTAAGTCAATCAGATGTTCCATGAATCAAAAGTTTATGTTATTTTTTCCTTAAAACTCCAATACT
Organism: Pyxicephalus adspersus; assembly: GCF_032062135.1. NCBI lineage: Eukaryota > Metazoa > Chordata > Amphibia > Anura > Pyxicephalidae > Pyxicephalus > Pyxicephalus adspersus. The sequence continues at coordinate 81,506,873 of NC_092862.1, read as the reverse complement.
GGGTAAATTATGTGCTTCTGGAAAAACATCCAGCTTTTCCTATCTATACAATGTCTACAGTCTATAGAATGTGCTAAAACTACTTCCTGAGGGAGCCTGTTCCACATTTTTATAGACATTACTGTGAAGAATTCCTTCCTTACACAAAGAGTACCCTGCTGTCATTTGCAATGACCTTAAGGTGGATAATTGTGAAGAGAATTCTCTATCTTGACCATTTATATATTTATATAAGGTAATCATTTTCCCCCTTTTCAGGGGAGAATAGATTCAACTCAGCTAATCCCTCCTCATAGTTGAGCTCTTCCATGCATCTTATTAGTTTAGTTTCCCTTTTTGTAAATTCTCCAGTTCCACAATATCCTTTTTTGTGAACTGGTTCCTAAAACTGGACTGCATATTCCAGAAGAGGTCTGACCAATGCTTTGTATAGGCAAAATATAAAGCTTAACAAAACTCAACAATCAACGAAAAGCCTCTAAAGATCATACTGCTACTTACAGTTTGCTTGAATTCTTCAGTATCACCACTAGCTGAACCTTCAGTGTCATCTCTCTGTACAAACAAAAATGTTGCATGATCATCAGTTAACTTTCTGCAACTAAGACCTACGTAATTTTAGATTTAGATGAGCCTAGAATACAGTAATACCAGGTGTGACTTGAAAATTTAGGAATAGATGCGATTAACCTTTTTCTTAGACCCTGACTATTGCTGTCTGTCAATTTTTTATGGTAATAGCAAAATCCATGAACATAATATTTAGAGATGAGCGAATCGAAGCTGACGAAGTGGAATTCGATCCGAATTTCAGGAAAAATTTGATTCACAACGAATGCGAATTTCCTCGCGATTCGTGGTAACGAATCGCAATTTTTCCTAAAATGGCGGCTACACGTGTGAGGACATGAGGCAAGGAACTCTGGGAAGGCAGGATGATCCATAATGCCATGCATGCAGCCAATCAGCAGCCAGCCAGCCCTGTGATGTCACAACCCTAAAAAGCCTCAGCCATCTTGGAGTAAGACATTATACAGTGTTCTGAGTGCAGGGGGAGACGTCTGCAGGCGCTAGGGAGAGTGATAGCAAAAACCTCATTGTGAGAAAAAAAACTAAAAAAAAAGGTTTAATAAGTGCAGGGAAAGGATAGGGAGGAATCATTTCACAGCATCTTAGTGCAGGGAAAGATGTCAGAAGGCGCTAGGGACAGTGCTAGAAAAGCGATTTACAAGTGCAGGAAAAGATTATTTGGGGATCCAAATAGCCATTATACAGCTCTGTCATTCCAGCAATTTGTTCTTGTTATTGGAGTGCAAGTGCTATGTTGAAAAGCCTTTAGTGGCTTATATCTGTGGAAAAAGAAAATTATATACGCATTTCAATTCTGCAGGTATATGTGGTGAAAGCGTGTAGTAGCCTATTTCAGTACAAAAAGAAAAAAATATACGCAGTTCACTTCTGCAGTTACTTGTGGTGAAAGCGTTTAGTGGCCTCTTTCAGTACAAAAAGAAAAATATATTTGTCACTTTTAGGCATGTTTTAATTTGCTTTTCATTTATTTAGTTCAGCTAAAAGTATGTCAGAGAAGTGCCAGGCCATGCACAGAAGAGTGGCAGAGGCCTAAATGTTTCTGGCGCAGGCAGAGGTTGCAGCAGAGTAAGGGGGTGTGTCAGCAGGAGTCGCAGGTTGGTTAACTCGGTCATCCACCTTATCCCAAGTGACATCAGACACCCCCAGCCAACAGTCCGTGGGTTCGTCAGACACCACTCTTAGTTGGTATGGCCCGGGAGCAGGCCCTGTGCCCTCACCTGTCCTCAACCTTCTCTCTCCTTTGCTGTTCCCTCAGCCACAGAAGTATTGTATGCTGTGGGCTCAGCTCCACTATACAGCGAGGACGAGCTAGTAGAGGACAGTCAGCAGCTCCTGCCCAGCCAAGATCCGGAGGAGACATCAGCCGCTTCCCCTGCTAGGCGGGCAAGTAGTGATGAGGAGAGTGGTGTGGGAGCTGGTGTTGCGAACGGTCAGGCTCCTGACCCAGAGACCGTTGAGGAAGACATTAGTGACGTGCAGACACTACTCGATGATGATGAAGCCGATGGCACTTGGAAGCCGGGTGAAGAAGGGGCTTTATCATCATTAGGAGAAGAGGGTGGCAGCTTGCCCGTAAGGCAGTGGCTGGGCCAGCAAGGTGGTAGCATGGCTGGGAGTCAGCAAGGTGGCAGCAGTAGGAGGTCAAGAGCCAAACGTGCCAGGGGTAGACCATCTGCGGGCAGCGGTGGTAGTCAGTCAGTGGCGCCTTGATCTCACGGCCACATGAGCCCTGTGGGGGCTGAACTGGAAAAGGAGGAGGACATTGAAGCACAGACAATATATAGCGAAATGGGTGGTTTATCTACTCAGGTGACAGGAGAGGAGGAGCAGGAGCAGCCAGAGGAGCAAGAGGGAGATGAGGAAGAGGAGGCAGAGGACCCAGACACACCGTAGCAGTATGCAGTGGAGATGGAGGCAGAGAGTCCCTCCGAGTCACTTGCACAAATGGTCCGCTGCATGTTCACTTGTGTAGCAACAGCCGAATTGTCACCATTCAGCAGAGGGATGACTTCTGGCTCTCCACCTTGTTGGACCCTCGCTACCGGTCGAAAATGGGGGCCTTTTTTACACCTGCTGAGAGGGGGGACAAACTGAACTACTACAGAGACATCCTATGTAGTCAGTTGGCTGCACCCTATCTGCGCCATCGTCCATCCTCTCGCAGGTCTGACCGGGGGGGGGGCCCTCTGCACTCACGTTCCACTGCCATGGCTGCTGGGTAGGGGGGTGGTGGCAGGAGCAGTACCAGCTCCATCAGCAGCAGCCTGAGTCTAGAGTCGCTGATGAGCAGATTTCTTCACCCACATAGTGAAGAAATTACTCACCAGCAGCTAGACCTAGAGCAGAACCTGAACCAGCAGGTGGTGGCATACTTGGAGTGCACCCTGCTTGCCGTCATTCAAGATCCCCTGGACTACTGGGCAGCCGAACTGGATTTGTGGCCGCAACTGGCCAAGTTTGCCCCGGAAAAGCTGTCCTGCCCGGCAGTAGTGTGGCACCAGAGCTGTTGCTGCCACCTCCACACTCTGTCATTGTGCCACTCTGTGGCCTACTCATGCAGTCGCCAACTCCACACTCGGTCATTGCACCACTCTGTGGCCTCTGCCTGATGCTGCCGCCACCTCCACACTCTGTCATTGTGCCACTCTGTGGCCTCCTGATGCTGCTGCCACCTCCACACTATGTCAGTGTGCCACTCTGTGGCCTTCGCCTGATGCTGTTGCTGCAGCCACAATCTGTCATTGTGCCACTCTGTAGCCTCCTGATGATGTCGTCAACTCCAGACTCTGTCGCTGTGCCACTTTGTGGCCTCCTGATGCCACTGCCACCTCCATACTCTGTCATTGGGCCACTCTGTGGTCTCTCTCATGCTGCTTCCACCTCACCACTATGTCATTGTGCCACTCTGTGGACTTCTCAAGCTGTTCTCCCACCCTGCCCACTCTATGACTTGGCCACTATTTTGCCTTTTTGGCCTGGATGACATCACTTTTTATTTGACCCTTCTTCTGATCTGTCAGAAAGAAGGAAAAAAGAGACGCACAACGGATCCTGTCTGTGTAGCAGCTGTAAGGCCTGGAGGGTCCCATCAGAATTGGCTTATGATTTGGTAGCCAAAAGGAGTGGGTACAAAACACAGAAGACATGCAAATATTCCATTCAGGTGTCATCTCTGTTTTGGATCCACTCCTGTTTTTTTTGGCATTAGCAATACTGATGGATTATTGAGCAAATGCTGACCGAGTGAAGGCATATGTTTTTACAGACAGAATCCGTTTTTTTGTGGGTTATTGTTCTGATGGATCAAAGGAAGGGCAAAATAATTAGTGACGTCAATACAAACTTACTGCTGACCCCCTCTCCACTCTGTTGGGGGGGGGGGGGGGGGCTCTACTTGTATAAGCAGTTAATAGAATAGGTTCTGTGGACATCTATGTGGAATCAGCTGACGAGAGTTTAAAAGGAGTGCGCTTCTTCTTGATGCTAACATGGACCTGTAAGGCTGAGTTCATACTTGAGTTATTTGGTCAGTTTTGGCCCTGTGACTGCCCAAATAAGTGAAGTGTGCAGTGATTCTAATAGCGATGCCTGTCATCTGCATGTCATACTGACTCACAGTATTATTTCACTACCACAGCAGACTCCCTATGCATGTTTCTGCAAGGCACAGTGTTCTACACCACTATCAAGGCTCTCTGCAGGCTGGAAATAGACGCTTTTTAACGCGATGGAAATTTTTTCGAAAAATTTGGCAAACTGGTCGAATTGAATTTTTAAGAAATTCGCCTATCTCTAATAATATTATTACCAAAATTCTGTCTGTTGGCGGGAGGAGATCAGGTGGATCTAGTTAAAAATTTCTTAAGTTAAAAAAAAAAAAAAAACAACTTATGTTAATAGTAATCAATGAGTTAGCCGGCATTGGAATTTCATGCATTAGCATTCTAATGGTTGCAATGTAAATCAGAAACATTTCTGTAAATGTTTCACACATTCTGTAGGATTTTGTTAAAAATCTTTGTCAATACCTTCTCTCAGTTACACAAATTAAACAACTTTCTGGAACTTACCCAGTGTGGGGATTGGAAAATGAGTTGTATGTCAAATCATCTTAGACAATGAGAGGGGCAGAACAATAAAACAACAGGTTCAATAGAGATGGCTCCAGAACAGAAGTCAATAGGGCATCACAATACAGCAACATTCTTCACCTTCAGCGTTTCAGTAGGTATGGACACACATTGGCACACATCAGAACAAGATAAAATGTCTGAACTTTCATTAAAGAATAGGTCTTGAGCATCATGCTAACATCATCATCTGAAGCAGCAGTATTATTCAGCACCAAAGTTGAGGCAGTTAAACCACAACTATCATTCGCTAAAAGGAAAGTAGAAATTTAGCTATAAAAGGGCACACTTAGAATCTTCAATGAAAGTACTCAGTTTGAAGAAGTCAGCAGCAGCACATGCAAAACGCGTTAGAGGCTGCAGTAGGTGGTGATAATGATTTAAGTGAGAAATCTAATATCAAGCCTGATGTAGAACCTCAAACTGCTATACAAGGTACAAAAACATTCTCAGATGCTCAGTCAATCAATAACAAACCTAGAAAGTGACATTATCCTGCTGCTTCAGCAAAATGTTTAATTTCCTCTGCAAATGTATCTGCAGCAGAGCACCACTAACCTAGACTTCCAAGGTACTACACACTAAGTATTTTATGTTCCTATGTTCCTGTGGTGGGTTTTAATTTATCACATAAAAAGAAACAGACCTTCTGGTGAAATGACTTGGCCCTGAGCCAAGTAAACAAGTGAAACAAATTTGGGTAGTGCATGTCAATGAGCTCAGAGAGCTAGGCAACACATTGATAGAACACCAAGCTTTAAAGGACGAAGGTGACTTCCCAGGACTATTTTTCTAGACACAATGTAAGGCATAAGCAGTATTGTTCAAAAAAGCACATTCTTCCTGCAAGAGAAATGGATTACTCAGGAGTATCAATATAAAGAGATGCACAAAGTGATATTTCCACAATTCTTTCCACAATTTCTGTGTTCATTTTGCCATCCAACAAGCAAAATTGTGTAACGACCCTGGGATTATTCTAACTTTACAAATTTTTGATGGTTATAAGGCAGAGAGACAGCTTCACAAGTACACTATTGACAGCACTCCGGTTTTAGTACACAAGACAGAGATCTCTCCACTTACACTCAAACATAGTCCACCAGTTCTATGTCTGTGGATCTAACTATGGATCCCATACACAAAAAGCCCTATCCTCTGTAAATATGCCATGGCTTTTGGGAAAACCACTTATTTAAGAAAAGATTTTTTAAAAGAAAACAGCATCTGTTGTGCATCCACTTCATGGTGTGTCAACCTATCATTCGCCATATTCCAATCCATTTTAAGATAAAGAGAATCCAGGTTGATGACAGATTTCCAGGACTTGGCTAATGTCATGGGGGTCGCCGATAGTATAAGGTTCATTAATTTAAGGTTCGGTTCGGGTAAAACTAGATCACATTTACTAAACTAAGCCTTCTCAGGTGAACTTTGTGTATCTTTCTGTAAAACTGAATGAAAATGTCTGACCCGTAGCTCTGTGCTATTAGACACGACCACCAAATATGCTCAAATGTTTCCCTGAAAGCACAGCTTCTAAAACATATTCTGGAGGAGTTGAAGTGACATTTACAAATGTGGTCCGGTACTAGGTACCATCTAAATAACACTTTGTAATTGGCCTCAACCAACGAGTTGAGTGATATTTTAGAGAATAAGCTACCTCACTCCAATCTTCCTGATCCCAAGATATGCCAAGATCTGCCTCCCAAGAGCACATATATTTTAATTTCGATGTTGGAGTAATCAAGCTATCATATATAATTGAAATCTGGCCTGTCGTGCCAGCTAATGACCTACAGGTACTTTCAAAAAGACTAGAGCGCATGGGACGGGTAGCATGATGGATCTTGGCACTTACAAATTATTTAAGTTGTCAGTATCTTAAATATTCACTCCTGGGAAGTTCCCTTTTACTAATCAAGTAATCAAAACTGAGCACTGATCGCACATCTATCATATCCTTGATGCGGTGAAACCCTTCGTGAATCCACCATATAAATCTACCTTGGTTCCTCCTCGGGGAGAACTCAGGATTATCCCAGAAAGTGGGACATATAACCTGTTTGGACGAGCCCGAATGAAAAGCGGTCACATTTTTGTCACTGTTAAATTCTAAATATGTATTACCAGCTTTATAATCCCTAGCAAAATGTTTGGTAGATGGACAGCACCTATAGCTTCTCACGGGAGAATAGATTCACTTCAGCTAATCTCTCTTCATTCAGCTAGTTCTCTCTGAGCTCCTCCATTCCTTTTATTAATTTAGTTGCCCTTCTCTGCACTCTCTCCAATTCGACAATGTCCTTTTTGTGAATTGGTGCCCAAAACTGGAGTGCATATTCCAGATGTGGTCTTACCAATGCTTTGGACAGGGGCAGGATAATGTCTCCATCTCTGCAGTCTATTCATCTTTTAATACAAGAAAGTACTTTACGAGCTTTAGATATTGCAGCTTGGTATTGCATGCTGTTATTAATCTATGAACTACCAGAACCCTCAGATCCTTTTCCATTTGTGACCTCCCCAAATGTATTCCCCCTAGACAGTATGAAGCATGCATGTTGTTAGCTCCCAAATGCAAAATTTTACATTTATTCATATTAAATGTCATTTGCCACTTGGCTGCCCAATCAAACAGTACATCCAGGTCTGCTTGTAGAGTATAGACATCCTGTATGGACTTAATTCCATTACATAGCTTAGTGTCAACTGCAAACACAGAAATGGTACTATTAATCCCAAACTCTATATCATTTATGAAAATGTTAAACAGTAAAGGTCCCAACACTGAACCCTGGGGTACACCACTAATAACCTTACACCATTCAGAGTATGAATCATTAATCACTACTCTCTGGATGCAATCTTTAAGCCAGTTTTCTATCCATTTACAGATTGACTTTTCTAAACCTATCAACCCTAACTTGCATATGAACCATCTGTGGGGTACAGTGTCAATAACTTTAGCAAAGTCCAAGTACACTATATCAACTGCTATTCCACTGTCTAACTGTTTACCTACTTTCTCAAAAAAAGATAGTAAATTTGTTTGACAACTTCTGTCTTTCTTGAAGCCATGCTGACTATCACTTATATTATTATTTTCCAGCAGAAACTCTTTCATGTGGCTCTTTATCAAACTCTCTAAGACCTTTGCAACTAACGACAGTAATCAATGTGGATAAACCCTTTGAACATCTAGAAGTAGTTGAGGTGTAGGATTCAATTTTCTGTTGTTGCAAAACTTTGGCATCTAGTCTTGATGTTGCTTGTAAGAATGTGATCTGCCTCTGTATCAGTAATAGAAAAGTCTTTGTGATCAGTAATTGAAAAGTCTTTCAAGTCTTGTAATGTTTCTTTTATATGGGTAGGGGACAAGAAAGAAGAATGTTCTGAAAGACTCTAGAACAGGGGTGCCCAAAACGTCGATCGCAAAGGCAACCTGAGTCGATTGCAGAGCCCTGTTTTACCCTTCCCTGCTGTTTGCTAGCAGCCGGCTGCTACATCTTTAAGGATGCTGAGAATGTCTTTCTTTGTGTGAAGGCTCCATGTAACAGTGGGGAGTGGGGAGGAAGGAAGAAAGGGCAGGAGGGCAGTCTGAGGTGAGCAGTGCTGGGCAGTTTCTTGTGCAGCACATCATTCTCCTATGACAGGTGAACTGTAGCTTTCCTGTAATTATAGTCTTGTAGTGCAATATCTTTGCAATGTTCTGCCATTCAACGTCTCATTAGCTTCAGTCACTTCGGTGTCATAATCGGTATATATAAATAAATATATGTTTAGCATTTTTATTGTTGGTAGATCATTTTGACTTGGTCATTTAAAAAGCAGTTCCCGAGCCAAAAAAGTGTGGGCACTCCTGCTCTAGAACAAGCACGGTCAATCTCTGTGCTATTTGGTACTTACAAACGAATCCTTGGGATGTATAGAATTTAAAAAAATACTTGCATAGATGGGCACAGTATAATATTCCCAAGCAAACCAGAAAGTTTTCTTAAGCTGCGTACACACTTGCAATTTTTATCGTTCAAAATGAACGACGAACGAACGACGAACGATCGATTGGGCAAAAATCGTTCGTAAAAAAAGTAACCAACGACGCCAACGAACGAGGAAAGTCGTTGGAAATGAACGACCGGACCGGCGGATCGGATTGGACGACGATCGTTGATCATCGTTCGTGTGTACGATCGTTCATTGATCGTCCATGGTCTGAGCATGCGTGATGAACGAACGTTCCTGTGGTGCACGTAACTTCCTGTATCGTTCAAACGATCGCATCTATTGTGTGTACAATATCTACGAACGATCGTGTCGTTATCTGTATGTACAGGATCGGTGCTATACGATCGTTCGCAGATATCGTGCAGGATCGTTCGTCGTTCGTTTACCAACGATAATAATTGGAAGTGTGTACGTAGCTTTACTGTTATGTGTAATCTGACACTTAGGCAATGTACAACCCAGGTTGATTTAGTCTTTTGCCACAATGTAGCCACACAACTATGGGAGCTTTGCGAGGTATATTAACTTGGTAACCATTACATATAATGAAGGCTTGCCTGAATAAAGCTTTAAAGTGTGAAGCTCACAGCAGAAAACATCTTTTTAGAAGTTTCTGTACTCACTGTTCAGAAGGCAGAGAAGCAGTCAAGCTTTTCTTCTGATTTCAATGGCCAACAGACCTCTCAAATTTCACTAAAGCATGGCTCAGAATGTAGTAGGGTTTGCAATGCTTGCCGATTTTAATATTGTGTAGCTTGGAATGTAGCAGTGCCTGCAATGGCTCATCAGATAATACCAGATTTTACTATTTGTAACACTAATGTCGATTTGTGCAAAACTTAGTCCTCCGTAAACCCAGTCTACAAAAAGCCCCATAGGAAGATCTCCAAGTGCAAGCAACAATTTTTCCCTAACAAAACGAGTACTGGAGGCTTCAATTTAAATACAACATAATCTAATAAATAATTTGTATGAATATCATATTGCATAAGCCTTGATACATTCTTGAATATAATGAAATAAGAAAATGGTATATGTCTCATTTGATGTATGTTTTTTTTTAATGTATAAAAGCTGGTTGCTCCCATACTTCTTTCTTGAAAAAGCGGTCTTTTGATACCCTGAAACATGTTGAATAAATATATTTTCATGCATTTGGACAAGAAAAAGTTTGGCTTAAATTTGTGTTACAAGGACTTTATACTAATTGATTACCCACAGCCTGAGGGAGTGTTTGAAATTATATATACATGTGGTATATGTTCAAAATTGTAATATGTATGTTTATGACATCATTATGTCATGTTTTTATGTTTGTAAATAATCAGTTTTTGACCTATGTTTGTGTTCATTGTAAAAATTACCTTTTGATCCTGTGAGAAGCATAATTTGAATGGTGTTACATTAGATATTGGGATTGGACACACTATTTATATAGTGACAGTTACAAGTATTTAGTGGAACAGTTTTGTTTCGGTTCTGTTTATGTATATAGCTGATATAGAAGTATTTGTGCTTCACCTACTGTACACTATTGATATTCCAATGTGTTTCTGTCTTGTCTGCTTTTGATAAGGTCACCTTCAAGAGCTTAGAGGAAGTAGGTGGTGTTTGTTAAAGCAGACACATCTGTACTCCCACTGATGGATCTACATTCATCTTGTTATACTCAGGCCTATCTGAGCATTGTTGGTATGCTAATATTGTATTTAGCAATCTTGTTATAGTGAGATGTGGATTTTTTTTTGTTTTAGTGCATTATGACTGTAATCTTTGTAATGATGTGGTTGGAGTAATCATCTAGTAAATACTTCAGGAACTGTTTGAAGATATTGGTTGCTTTATACAACTTTTACTGTATTTAATTATGTATATTTGCAGTTATGAGGAAGAAAAAACCTTAGACCTTAAAAAAGTTTCTAATGGAAGGAAAGATAGGGGTTAATAATTCAAATTTGTACATATGTAAATAAGTAACTAGCAAAGCTCCACCTGACTGCAGGTTTTTAGGTTAGGGATACATCAATATAACAAAAAATAGACTGATACATAGGTGATGTACTGAGTTATATGTGTGGAGGATTCCTAATATTCCATTAAGCAGGAGTTCTTCTTTAGAGTATGTAGGATAAGTGAAAGTCAGACATCTCATAGAATTAGCCAAAAGAGGACATTGATGTGCTAAGGTGGTTTAGTCTGGGTTATTTTTATGTTGTGAGGAAGTCATGCAGTTGAAGATTTCAGAGAGAATCAGCCTGAATGGGGGGTACGGGGGCTGCCTGTGGCGGAGGATTGCGCTTTTACCTCATTTGTGGGGTCCGAGTGACCTAGTGGAGTGGCCCAGGAGGTATTAGGGAGCCCAATACCCTCTCAGTGTAAGCTTTGAGGATGCAATGTAGCTGTTAACTGATGGGTTCCCAGCTTTCAGGCTGTGTGCTGGTGTGTAGGGATGTTTACAGTTATACACATTAAACAAGTTTCTGCAGCCTACACAGTGTGGTGATTGGGGGATGAGTTAACTATTTGTCAAAACATTTTGGACGAAGAGGGGGCCAGAACAATATATATACCCACAAACATATTGTTGACCTGATCCAATAAATCAAATTTATTAGGCACAGCTGCTAAAAGCCCCAGTGCCAAAATAAAATTTATTAATCTTCTAGTACCATCAGGAGTATGTCTATCCTTCACTGAACCAGCCTGATCAAGAGTTTAGCATATTAATAAAAAGAATATTTGCAATGGTATTTGAGTATATTTTGACATTCATATAAAGAAGAGACCTGGGTCTGTGTGTGATTGGTGTGGGAATGATCTTTACCTTTATGAAAATATATTTGAAGGAATTTGTGGGCCATTTTAGAGATTAATAAAGGAACTCCACTAGTAATCAAATGATCTGGAAATATATTTGGGGTTAGTGTATTGTTGACTATCAAATGGGTTAAAATAGAATTCGTGTGGCTTATCAGACATGGAAATTTATGTTGTAATGCTAAATAAGCTCCAGCACATTGTGGTTTCGCTTTTCAAAGAAAATTCAAATTTACACAAAAGAAAAGCTCCAAAAGCAATCTATTTTTGAGAATAGAGCTTGAAATTTCAGAGGAAGGATTAGATTTGTTCTGTTTCTCCTTTTTTGGGGACCAGGGGACTATCAGCGGCTTCCTCTTCTTCCTATTATAGGAAAACATTTTATTAAAACACCCCTATGACATATTCAAATCGGGTGTTAGTCCCAGTTGTTGAAGAGGTCACATTTTGAAAAGACCATGTGTCCGTCAGAAAAAAATCTATTCTTTAGTATAGATGTGAGAGAGAAAATAAAGTGAGAGAGAAGATAAAGTTCTCTTTATCACTCAGGATTCCCAGGGCTGCATGCATGAATGTAGCCCTGGAAATCCACTGTGATCCCCGGGCACTAGAGGTTGATTAATCTCTAGTGCCCTGGAAATCCACAGCGATCCCCGGGCACTAGAGGTTAATTGAACCTCTAGTGCCTAGGGATCGCACACAGGAGGGTTCCCAGGGTTGCATGAATGAATCCTCCTGTACTGATTTCCTGGACTTTCCGATGGGTCTGCAAAATCGGTTCGCTGAAATTTCGGGGGCCCATCGGAAGTTTTTCATGAGAATGAGGTATTCTCACTCATCCCTAGTAGTAGCTCTATCTCTCATTGCCTGTACTTGGGTCCCATGCTGTTGTACTGTCTCTGAAGCTCTAGATGTAGTAGCTCCTTTCTCTCATTTCCTGTAGTCCGGTCTCACATTGTTGTACTGTTTCTGAAGCTCTAGATGTAGTAGCTCTATCTCTCATTTCCTGTAGTAGGGTCTCATGCTGTTGTACTGTCTCTGAAGCTCTAGAATTAGTAGCTCTCTCTTGCAAGTGTGGCAAGTCTTCTATTCCTGTCCTCGGGATTTTCATGTCTACGTCGTGGTTTCATTTTTTCTGCCTTTGATTGCACTCGGCCAATTGCCCTACGTTTTCTCAAAGGCATTAATACAGGCCAGAATTTTGTAAAGGAGTCCAAAAAAGTATGTAAAAATATAAGCAAAAGGCACACTGTCACTGAGCAATACATACACACATACATACATACATGCAAATCAACCTCTGTCATACCACAGCAGTGAACAAAGATCAGCGATGCACTCACATGAATCATATGTCTAGCAAATTTGGTTTAAATATCTTGATGCGTTTCTGAGTGATGGTGGAACATAGCACATAGTTTGGTTGAAATGTCTCCATGTGTTTCTAGTGATCAAATACACACATCTATATATATATATATATATATATATATATATATATATATATATATATATATATATATATATATATATATATTATATATATATATATTTATGAAAAACACAAACATACATCGATGCACTTCCTAGTGATGACATACACACATACATACATACATGCAAATATAGCTCTGACATATAGCACAGTGCTGTACAAAGATGACTGGTGCACTCACATGAGTCTCAGTCATATGTACGGCAAGTTTAGTTGAAATGTCTCCATGCGTTTTCTAGTGATGGTGGAATAGACATGCACACACACATACATACATACATACATACATACATCCAATTTTATATATATAGATAAATCATTAACAATTTTATATTTTAAAAACAAACAAACTAAATGCCTAACAAATTTAAGGTGCTATGGAAATATTTTATGCAAAATAAACATTATACAAAGTCAGTGGAAATCTCAGCTAATTTAGTTTCTTATTAAAGATTTTTAATTTCCATTAAGGTTGAAGAAAATGGAAGAGGGTTGGGTACCTGGGATAGGAAGGGAAGGATAAGGAAAAGGGGGGTAGTGTGGGTAAACCATCAATAGGACAAATAACCAGTTATCAAATATACAACTCTTGATAAAGCTATGTGATAATTAGAGACTTGTATTCAGCAGAAAAGGAAAAATCATGCCAATAGCACCAGGTCTGATTAAATCCTTCAGTAGTACCTTTGATAAAGGCTGTGAAATCTTCCATTGGCAAGTTAATAATTCTGTGGAAGCAATGGGTGACTGTGGGCAGGTTGGTGTTTTTCCAGAGAGGAACAATACAATTAATCATTAAAATGAATTAATTCTGGTTAGGTGATCTGTTTCAGGCATCTTTTACTAATTCCAAGCAGCAGTTGTATCACTGACAACAACCACCTCTAGTGCCACTATCACAATCACCAACAATACAATTGGAGGTAATATTTTCATAAAAAATGAAAAGTTTCTTAAAAATTGTCTTAAACTGCTTTTGAATGTGCAGTAAGTAATTAGAAAACTGGTGAATTTTCAAAGCTATAAGGGGGAAAACTATTGTTTCTGATCACAAAGTGTCATTACAGTATTTAGTTGCAGTTATACATTGGCACATTTTGTATTTTTCCCAAGAAACCTTTGTAAATTCCTAGTGTTTTTGCACCAAAGTAAACAGTCAAAATATTTGGGAATTGGCTGTTAGAAGGTCAAGGAGTGAGTTTCATGGCCTTTGTTCTGCAGCTCCATCTCTTGCTTCTCTTTAGCCATTCAGCCTTCTCCTATGATGTACCATTCTTAGGGATTTTAGGAACAGATTAGTTCCTGGCTTTAATCTTGCCCTGCAATTGGCTGCTAGGACTTTCGTACCCTGTGATTGTGTGCTCTCCAGAACAACTTTCAGGGTGACCTCGACCCTGCTTTGTCTTTACCCTGGAATACCTAGTTCTGTGGGCTAATAATCTGTGTATGACCTTTAGCTCTGTTTTCTGTACCTGGTTACTTCTCCTAGACTGTCGGTCTTCCTGTGGTGTCCTGTTCTGCTCTGTGGGGTCATGGTCCTCTGTCAGTCCTCAGATGTCATCCTTTGTGCACAGAAGTCCTTGGGGCAACTGTGTTTTGGGACAGCACAACTAGCCTCCCAAAGCTGAGAGGGGAATTGCTATAGGTAAAGATTGTGGAGTTAGATTGGAGGACCAGCGTCTGGCAAGAACTAGTGCCGGACCATGGTCTTACACATATTTTCCTAGCAACAATGGGAAAAACTATTTATGACTGATCATTAGGTGACATTCACTTTTTTATGCAATATTGAATATGCAACTGAATGCAGCCCTGGGAATCCTGCTGCTTTAATTTCCTCTTTCGATGGTTTCCACTGGAAGTTCGAGGAAATTTTCATGAGAATGCCTTTTCTCTTCTCCCTAGTGGTTAGATGGGGGGTTTACAAATGGGGTGATTTAGCAATGCAGAACTTCCTTGTCGGAAAGGCCTAAATTAGAATAGTTAAAATGAATAGGACCCTGCTTCATGTTTATACTTCATATATATATGCCAGTACTTGTAACAACTAGTGTTGTTGTTGGAATTTGGGTCGTCCTAATGTTCGACCCAAATATGACCATTTGAATTGGGGTCAACCTGACCCGAATTTTGTTGGATTCCACACCCCGAATTTCGCCCTCCCACAATGCATAGAGACCTCCCCCATAATCCCTATGGCCCTCCAAACACAGCATAACATGCTCTCCTCCATGTTTGTTGTGGCAGGCAGCCGATTGGCTGTCTGTCACTGCATGCCACACAGGCAGCCATTGGCCTATATAATGCCAGGGCGTGCCTGCATTTACCACTCCTAAAAGAGATTAGCTAGCATCACAACCTAAGTAAAAAAAAAAGTGCTTTACTTAGACTGTGTCACACTCACACTATTAGACAGATAGATTGTTGGATTGTACTGTATTGGTACAGTCCTGAAATCCACTGTACTCAGATAGGTAGAGTGTTTCACTGTTAGATAGACAGATAGATAGATAGATAGATAGTGTGTTACATACACGCAGCCAGAAGCAGGGTACCCTCCCTGACTGCGTGCACAGTATCACACTTGTACTGAGAGACAGTCACACAGACGCGGTGTATACTGCAGCATATAGTTTGAATACTGTGCTGCACAACATTCACTTGCATTTTTGGTGTCAACCCCCCCCCCCCCAATAAAAAAATTCACTTACTGTACAAGTTTACACTTTGTGAAGCATATTACCTCCAAAGAATTTTGCAGGGTGTCAAGCCACACAAGAAAATTGTACAATGTTTGGCCAAAGAGGAAGGGTCAGCTTTGGCACAGGTGGCAAGCAAAGCAGTATGAGTTTGTTTTTAGCTGCAGACCCGAGAACAAGAAGCGCTGCTGTTGGTGGTAGGCGTCCATTATTACCACACCATGAACGAGAGGAAGTAGAGTACATGACCCAGCCTGGGTCAAGTGATTGTACCCCCTCTTCATCAGAGTCCCAGACACAGGCCTCACAGGTGACCCAAGTCTATGATACACCTATTCCTCCTAGGTCTTCATCATCGGCTGGAACGTGTCGTGTACAGCAGTATGTAGAGGAGTCCCACCGAGGGGTTGAAGAGGCGGAGCTACAAGCATTCCTTCAAGTTGCTCAGTTGTTTCAGTCATCTGACGAAGAGAGTCAGTTCACAGGCTTTCCCTCCACTTACTTTTCACCCGAACACTCTGAGCCAGACGAGCCAATTCAAACTGGCTCTAAAAGGCTGCTGCTTCCTTTTGACAAATACAGGGAAACTGTCTCTTCTGATAATGATGATGATGATGATGCTGATGTCCTTGATCTGACATGGGGCCAACCAGGAAATCATCATAGGCAGGAAGAAGAGAAGGAGGAGGAAAAAGAGGAGGAAGAGGTTTCAGAGTGCCCTCAAAGGGGGAGAGGGAGGAAGAGGGTAAAAGCTGCCCACACTCTGCAGTCTTCACGTACCAGTGAGGCAAGTTATAGTTGTCCATCATTGGAAGCTGTCACCACAGCTATGCCTCAACGTCCGCGGACCGCCACCACATGCACCAGCTCCAGAGCACCTTTCGGCCCAGTTAGATGTTCGCCCGTGTGGGCATTTTTTATTGTCCATAGTGATGACAACACTATGGTCATCTGCAAACTGTGTGCTCAACACTTGAAACAAGGCGAAAACCCAGTAACCTGGCAGGAACACCTGGTCAAAGCACAGAGCTTTGTGCGACCACCTCCACCCAAGAAGCAAGCTCAAACTGCTAGATCTTCCTCCGCTATCTTTCCTCCTTCTGCCACCAAAGTTACCCGTGCTGCTGCCAGCAATTTGAGTGGGGCATGTAGCCAAGCATTACCTTTTTCAGGCTCCACCAGCGGTAAGCAGGAGCTCCAACGCAGATCGGCTGCTGTTTGCCGCATTGCTAGCAGTCAAGACCAGGCATCATTGCCATCCCCCACACCTTCTACAACATTGTCCAATCTTTCTGTGGTTAACATTAGCAGCATCCAACCTTCCATCCCCCAGATGCTGGAGCGCAAGAGAAAAATATGGCCCAAATTATTCTAAAACAAAGCTAATCAATGCGGCACTTGCACAGCTGATTGCGTCAGACCTCCTCCCTTACCGGTTGGTGGACTCCAATGCATTCCGTTACGCATTCCTCTGCACAAAACCACAGTACATTATGCCCAAGTGACAGTATTTTGCAGAAAAATGTGTTCCTGCTTTGCATGAACACATACAGAGCAATGTGTCCATGGCCCCGCAGCACTCAATTTCCCGCAAAGTGCACCTGACAACCAACATTTGGTCAAGCAAGCATGAAGTGGGAAGATACTTTTACTATACAGCTCACTGGGTAACTTTGGTGGCAGAAGGAGAAGATGCAGCTGCAGCAAGGCCTGCATACCTGTCACGGTCCCTTCCGTGACTGAGGCTAGAAGATCTGTGAGACAAGCTGCACGTGAGGTTATCTGACAGTCTCTTTGTTTTCACTTGTTTCTGTGTTGTTGTTTGTAATGACCACACACCTTGTCTCAGCTGAAGCTGGTGGTCATTACTGCTCCTCTATTTAGTCTGGCCTCACACTTCATGCTATGTGGTTGATATTCAGTACTTGGATGTGAAAGAGCTGGTGTGTTGTCCTCTCCAGAGTTCCTGCTCCTCCATTTGCTATTTAAGATAAGTTGTACTGCTCTTGGCGTTTTGTTGTTCTATTGTGTTTTTTGTTACTAGGC
Organism: Pyxicephalus adspersus; assembly: GCF_032062135.1. NCBI lineage: Eukaryota > Metazoa > Chordata > Amphibia > Anura > Pyxicephalidae > Pyxicephalus > Pyxicephalus adspersus. Next base: position 81,489,084 of record NC_092862.1, on the reverse strand, counting down.
CTCAGGGAGACGCTGGTTCATTCATCAGGGAAGGAACCAGTAGTCTAAAAACCCTGTCACTATTCCTAGGGCAATTCAGGGCTACTAGGGCCTAGGTTCCAGTGTATGAATATTGCCACCTTCAGGGGATATTCATACTGACAGGAGTCAGGGCTAGGTTAGGGTGTCCGTAGGTGGTGACCCGTGATCGTTATCCTCTCCCGTAGGTGGTGAACAGTGATCGTTTGCCTCTCCCTAGCCATTTAAGGCCTAGTCCCTTGTCTTTATCCTTCTGGTGTTCCTCCCCTCCCCCTTATCCGTGACAAAACCTACCTCCGCCCAGAGCACATCGCCATGCAATCTCCTCCTGAGCCCCCACTTCCACCTCCTCCTTTGACTCTTGTGCCTCAACCTCTTCCTCCAGGGACACAGGTGACACAGCACCTCCCATTCGGCAGCATCTGTTCACAGCAACAACCTGAAGTTTGGTGCACAATTCAGACGTTGCCATGCAGTCCTGAGGTTGCGAAGCCTGGGTTCCCTCAGCTACACAGGGGCAGCCATTCTAAGTGACCTGCGGGAGCAGGAGGACATATGGCTAATTCCCAACAGAGTCAAGCTAGGCAAGGTCGTGTGTGACAACGGGGCCAATCTGCTGGCAGCCCTGCATTGTGGGAAACACACACATACCTTGCCTGGCTCACGTCATGAACCTGATAGTACAGCGCTTCCTTAGGAATTACCCAAGCCTCCAGCCGCTCTTGCTGAAGGCAAAAAAGTTGTCAGTGGTCATTTCCGCCGATCATACACAGCCAGAGCCAGATTGGTGGATTTGCAGCGAAATCTCAATCTGCCAGTGCACCGGTTAATTTGTGATGTGGCCACTCATTGGAATTCCACCTTTTAAATGCTGCAGCGGCTGGCTGAACACCAAAAAGCGGTGGTGGATTACGTGGCAGAGTCTGTTTGTTTCAAACGTATACCTACACTACCTTTCCTCAGCCCTGTGGAGTGGCTGCAAATTGAGGATTTGTGCATTGTATTGTCACCTTTTGAAGAGGCGACCAGGATGATTAGCAGGGATCAAGCCTGTGTCAGTGACACCATCCCCATTACATGCCTGCTGGAACAGATGACGGTGGATCTCGGACAGGACACAGAGCGTACGCTGCATCAAGTGATGACGTTTCAAACATCTCAGACATGCATGCCTACTAGGCATAGTGCACCACAAATCCAGGAAGAGGAGGTGAAAGAGGATGAGGAAAGCATTGCAGGTATGGGAGAATGGGAGGAAGGGGCAGAGGAGGATATTGAGGGTACAGGGCATCCATCCACCCAAACACAAAATGGCATGTTCCATGGATGGCAAGACCAGGCAGAGGAGGAGGAGGAGGACGACCCTGTGCTGCTGTTCAACCCAGGGGACTGTGGGTCCAGAATTATCTCAGCTGTGGGAACTTTGAGCCACATGACAGCCTTCATGCAGAAGTGCAGAGCCAAAGATCCGCACATACAACACAAAAAAACAAAGACTGGCGACTATTGGATTGCTACATTACCCCCAATACAAGGGACCTAAAATGCAGCACTACCAAGAAGTGCTTGTAAGGGACTTGTGTTCAGTTCCCATCTGCCAGCAGCAGCAAGGATCCCTATGGCAGTTCCACCAGCCATGGAAGCCAAACAACTACCTTAAGCAGATAAGTGGCAGCAGCAGTAGAGGTTGTCCAAGCCAAACTTTGCAGGCTTTTTTTCAGCGGAAGCAAGCCGCCAGTTGTGCAGCAATTGCCAATGAAACTCAGCAGCACTACTCAGTCATGGTGCAGGAATACCTGAGCTATACATGGGACATCTGCAACCTGCAAAGCCAGGACCCACTGGGCTACTGGGTATACAAGCTTAAGTAGTGGCCAGAGCTGGCAGAACATGCCATTCAGATCCTTGCCTCCCCAGCTGCAAGTGTGTTATCTGAAGGAGCGTTCAGTGCAGCTGGGGGCGTAGTGAGTGACAAGCAGATTCGGCTCTCCACAGAAAATGTTGACCGAATCACTTTTATTAAAATGAATGAGGCTTGGATTGGCAATGACTTCAACACTCCCTCTGCGGAGTTAACTGATTAGTCGGCAACTGCTGCACGGCCTGCTGACACCTTGATGGGAAGAGCACTTTCACAACCTTCTGCATCTCCTTCTACTCCTCCCCGTCGTGGCCCTCTACCTCTACTCTGTGGCCTTTATCACTTGTAACGAAGCTGTGATTCATAATTCAATATTTGAATTTTTGTACAGAAATACAACATTTTTCCGGCTTTTTTGATAGATAGCAAGTAGGATCAGAATGAAATATCTGTATTTTTTTACAGATAAATACAGACATTTCTCTGTTTTTTTGTGATACATTGCAAGAGGTATCATAATAAATATCTGTATGTTTTGTTTGTTAGATAGACAGTGGGATCAGAATGAAATGTCTATTTTTTTTTTTTTATATAGAAATACAGAAATTTTTCTTTTTTTTTTTTTTTTTTTTTTTGATAGATTGCAAGAGGTATCATACTTAAATATCTGTATTTTTTGGAAAGAAATACATAATTTTTATGGCTTTTTTGATAGCAAGTAGTATCGGAATTAAATATCTGCATTTTTTTTACAGAAATACAGAAAATTTTATGGATTTTTTGATAGATAGCAAGTGGGATCATAATGAAATATCTATTTTTTTTTTTACAGAAATACAGAAAATGTTATGGATTTTTTGATAGATAGCAAGTAATACCCAAATAAAATATCTGTATCTTTTATAGATAAATACAGAAATTTTTTTGGCTTTTGTGATAGATTGCAAGAGGTATCATAATTAAATATCTGTGTTTTTTACAGAAATACAGAACATTTTATGGGTTTTTGGATAGATACCAAGTGCTATCAGAATGAAATATCTGTATTTTTTATGGATAAATATAGAATTTCTGGCTTTTGTGATAGATTGCAAAGAGATATCATAATTTAAGACACCTCTTGCAAACTATCACAAAAACATAAAAAAATCTGTATTTATCGATAAAAAATACAGATATTTCATTCTGATAGCACTTGGTATCTATTTAAAAGGCCATAAAAAATTATATATTTCTCCCCAAAAAATACATATATTTTATTCTGATAGCACTTGGTATCTATCCTTAAACCCATAAAAATTATGTATTTATCTGAAACAAATACAGATATTTCACTGTGATAGCAGTTGCTAGATATCCACAAATGATAAAAAATGTATGTATTTCCCCGCTGATTCCACCAAGCCCGTTCCCTTTTATGTGGTTTCACTAGATAGTAGGTATGGACAGTGAGAATTTCGTTCATCCATTAATTTCTCCAATAGCTACAGCTTCTACACTGTCCATAGAGGTGATGGCCTCAACCTCTAATGCGGTCCTTGCTCCGTCACAGGGCCCACCACCTCCTCCTCCTGCTGTTACTGCTGCTGTCTGCCCAGTATCCAACTCTAGATGCCAGATATGAATGCTGTCCACACTTGGTCTCGGAGCCCACTCCCTCCTCCTCCTGCTGTAACTGCTGCTGCCTGCCCAGTACCAAACTCTAGTTGCAAGATACTAATGCCATCCACGCTCCGTCTCAGAGCCCACCGCCTCCTCCTCCTGCTTTAACTGATGCTGTCGCCTGCCCAGTGCCCAACTCTAGATGCAAGAATCTAATGCCATCCACACTTGGTCCCAGAGCCCCCCGCCTTCTCCTCCTGCTGTTACTGCTGCTGCCTGCCCAGTACCAAACTCTAGATGCCAGATACTAATGCCATCCACATTCGGTCTCAGGGCCCACCGCCTCCTCTTCCTACTTTTACTGATTCTACCGCCTGCCCAGTACTCAACTCTAGATGCAAGATACTAATGCCGTCCAAGCTCCGTCTCAGAGCCCACCGCCTCCTCCTTCTGTTGTTACTGAAGCTGCTGCCTGCCCAGTACCCACTAGCCAGCTTTAGATGCCAGTTAACAATGCTGTCCATGCTGCATTTTACAAAGTTACAGCTAGCAGATAGGAAAAGGCAGTCCCCTACACAGCAATGTCTCCAGTAGGTACAGCTTCTACACTGTCCATGTAGCTGTTGGCCTCAATCTTTAATGCCATCATTGATTCGTCTCAGGGCTTACCTCGTCCTCCTCATGCTGTTACTGCTGCTGCTTGCCCAGTACCTAGCTGTAGATGCCAGTTAACATTGCTGTCCATGCCACATTTTACAAAGTTACAGCTAGCAGATAGGAACAGGCAGTCCCCTACACAGCAATGTCCCCAGTAGCTCCAGGTTTTACACTGCCCATATAGGTGATGGCCTCAACCACTAATGCCGTTTTTGCTCCGTCTCAGGGCCCACCCCCCACTCATCCTGCTGTTGGCTGCTGCCGCCTGCCCAGTACCCAGCTCTAGATGGCAGTTACCAATGCGGTCCACACTCCGTCTCAGGGTCTGCTGCCTCCTCCTTATGCTGTTACTGCTGCCGCCTGCCCACTGCCCAGTTCCCAGCTCTAGATGCCAGACTAGACTCAAGCTCAATAGGGTCTTCTTTCCCCGCTGATTCCACCAAGCCTGTTCTATTTCATGTGGTTTCACTACATAGTAGGTAGGAACAGATTGTAATCTCGTTAATCCTTTCATGTCTCCAATAGCTACAGCTTCTACACTGTCCATATGGGTGATGGCCTCCACCTCTTGCTGTTGCTGCTGCCACCTCCATTGGATGGTCAGTACTCCATTATTAAAAATAGTATTACAGACATCTAGGTGGCATTGATGATGCACTACACCCAGCTCTAGATTCTAGTTACCAATACGGTCCCCGCTCTGTCCCAGTGCCCACAACCTCCTCCTCCTGCTGCTGCCACCTGTCGGTACTCCATTCACAAAAATTGTATTACAGACTTCTAGGTGGCATTGTCCAAGCACTACACCCAGCTCAAGATTCCAGTTAACAATGCGGTCCCCACTCCTGTGAAGCCTATATAACTTGTAACAGAGCTGTGTAACTGGCTAATTTTTTGACTGAAAGACCCTCCTCAGGGACCTCTGCCTGTACTGTAAATCCTGTGTATGGCTTGTAACCGAGCAGTGAAACCTTGTGGCTAATTTTTGGACCAGAGGAACCCTGTCGTGGCCCTCTCTGCCTCTACTCGGAGGCGGGTATAAAATCCGACATGTTCCCTTGACCGCCTCAAAAATTGCCTTGCCAGCAACAAAAAAATGCCTTTTCCCCAATTGACTTTAATAGAGTTTGAATTCGACGTTTGTTCACCCAAATAATTTTGCTCTATTCGACCGAATAGCGGTAGAATCATATGGTGAGCCATTTGACCAACACTAGTAACAACAAAATAATCTTCACAGCTTAAGGAAAGGCTTTTTTTAGTTTTGAAAAGAATGATGAGAGGTTAAACCTTCTAGTTTTTACAGCCATGTCCCTGCTGGAAATATTCATCTCACTATTTGTTCAGGTAACCTTTTTAAAACTTTTAAAACAGAAACTAAAAAAATACAAACTTGGAAGTTATTACAATATACTTAATGCATATACTGCCTACACATTCAACAGTAAACGTATCAACAAAATAATCTTTAAAGTGTAAAATAAAGTAAAGGCATATTGTTTGTAGGTTTATATAATGAGCTAAAACTTTAGAGGTCTGTTTATAAAGTAGTAAATCTAACATTAACTGAAACATCCCCTGGAGGAAAATCTTCCAGGTCCTTTTCTTTTCAATGGCAGTAATTGTCTCTCCACCAATGAATATTTCAGTAATTGTCAGATTCATGATTTTTTAAACAGGCCCCATTGAATTTAATTATAAATGGGGTACACAAAGAATCAAAAAGAAAATTTTGCTTACAGCTTTACTTTCTCTTTTGCTGGAACCCGGTGGGCCAGGTGGTCCTGGAGGACCTGGAGGTCCCTGAAGTCCAATACCTTGTTCACCCTAAAAAATACAGTTCAGTTTATTTATGGTCCTACATACACACATGCCTAATTTCAGGATTTATGAAAAAGGCTATATTAATAAAATACAATAAATATGATGAATTCTCAATATACAGTAAATAGTATATATTGGTGAGCGGCAGTCTGCTGGGAAGTTAGACCCTGTAATCTGTATATATATATATATATATATATATATATTTAAATATATATATATTTAAATACACACACATACATACATATACACACACACACTTTTTTCTGCTGGTTGTTGAAAATTTCTGTTCTGGGTCTGGTTTTACTGGGACTCCATAAGAGCTAGGTAGGAACTTGCACACCTGGTCTGGTGCTAACCAGCATTAACAGTGAGTTAATGTCTGTAACTGTCTGTGAGACAATCTAAGTGTTTCCGAAGAGAGAAGCGTTTAACAGCCAGAATTCTATGCTAGTCAGGAGGCTGTACATTCTATAGACACCAACCCCACCAAACCCTAAAGATTGTTTCTTTAGCGGTTATGCTCAATAAAACACAGAAAGAAGTCCCCAAAAACAAACGTGATACATGGAATTACCTCACTGCCAACCTGCCATTTGATGCTAATCCCCAAAATTGGATTTTTGGATGTGTGCAGAACATCTGTGGACTGCAGCAGATCAGAAAGTCCACCTATACTGAACTGGGAGACACCCATAGGGCCTTCTTTGACATGTCTGCTGGGGATGCCTGGGACTACGGTAAATTCAATCTGAGATCCTGTAGAGATTGGGAGTTATCACCTCCATGCAGACACAGAGGGTCCACAATTGAGGATGTTTGGCTTACTATTTAAACCCTGCAGATTCCTGTGTCCCTTGCATGATTATTGTGGTTCATCACATGATCTCGCTCTGACTTGCCCAACTAATCCTGCATTACCAAATCAACTTTGGGACTTGGTCATTTGTTTAACCTGCTTGATTGCCTAGACCAGCCTTCTGCTGATAATTTTGCATGGTGTGTGCTCTGACTACTGGCTCCATATTGTGTCTGCAGACTCCTGACACCTGGGTCACCGAAGACACAGGGGAACACAGGGGACACAAAAAGCAACGGGATGCACAGCAGACATGGGGAACACTGAAACAGCACTAGACAGAGAACAGACAAGGATACAACAGACTGGGAGAGAAGGGTTTAACCCAGTAGCTGGATAGGGAAAGCACTCAATCAACTAACAGGTGTATAGTAAATGCTCAGCAGAGCTAGGTTAGGCAGTAGTGGAGACACGTTGCACAAAAGATGAATGCTGTGTATGAGCCAGGTAAATAGCCAAGGGCAGTTAGGAGGCTATTTCCTGATCGGCCAGTGGGAGGGGCAATGCTGAAAAAATTTGGAAGGACAGGTAAACCTGGTATCAGAGAGAGTGTACCATTTGTTAGATGGCAGTAAGAGATGTATATATACACCCTTCATCCATGTACCACAGCCATTTATGTAATAATAGTATATATATATGTACACACACACATACTAATATATATATTGCGTAAACAAATGTGCTTCAGGTTTACAACAGCTACAATTTGGGCATTTGCATATGCCACACCCCCGTCCTGTTGTTCCTGCAGGAGTCTTAACAAGCCTGATACCTAGGCCTTCCTAACATCCGGATACTTTCCAAACAAAAAACTTTTGTTGCTGATAAAGGCTAAATGTAAAGAAGCATTATCGCATTATCACATTATTCACCTGAACCTTTATCTATCTTCCTACAAATAATGGACAACAGTGAGATAATATCATTTACTTAGAATAACATGTCAAGACCCCAGCACAAACACATTTCTGAAGCATCATCTTTCAGCAATAATCAAACACTAACAATGTCCATCAAAAAACTTAAACAAAACTTTACAGCACAAATGAAGCACGGTAGTTAATAGCTACATGGTAGTTAATAGCTTTGTTAGGTCATTACAAAAAAAAAAATTAACATGTTTCTTTATAATTTTACCTAGTACCACATCATGAAAGATTTCCCTGAGAATACTATTGCTAGTTACACAACAACAGTAACAACAACAAAAAGTTAACATAATTAGAGAGGGAATAAAGCCATCAAACAGTACAAGGTGAATAATACATTTAAGCAGATAATTGTGAACTATAGGTATACATTAAATGATGTGGCAAACTGAAGTCCACGTGAGTAGGTCCTGTAATATGGGTTGTAGTGAGGCTTGTCCTCTTGTTGACTTCCAGGAGTAGGATAAGATGAGTCAGTCACTTGGTGAAATGAGATGGCTTGGTGAAATAGCAGTTCAGGATGGCAGCAGCAGAGGTTGTGTTGGAGTCCAGGTGGATACTTAAGCCCCCTGGCAGTCTAATTATGTCTGTATTTTTATCGTCACACTTACCAGTTCCTCGCTAAAGCACAGGCATCTCTAACCTGCGCATGCAAGCAGTTCTGACTCTGTGCTTGCCTTTGATCCCAAATTTTATCAGTTGCGCTCAATCCGCTGGCCAATCAGAAAGTAGCCCCTTTATCATCCCTGGCTTTTTTGCTAGCTCACACATTGCACTCATTGTTCGTGCAGCGTGTCGCCATTGTGCCGGGCCCCTAGTTCTGTTGAGCTAGTTCCTGTTCACCTAGTCCTTTTTTCAGTGTTTCCTCTGTCCAGCTCCTTCGGTAGCCCCTAGCCCAGTCTGTTGTTTCCCAGCCAATTTCTCTGTGCTGTTCCAGTGTTTCAGTCTGTCTGTGGATATTCCTGTTGCTTCCAGTGTCCCCTGTGCCTGCAGTGGCCCGTGTCACTGGTGTCTGTCTCCTGGATCCCTGGAAATCGACCCCTGGCATGTGACCTGACCTCCCTTGCTTGCTGCCTGCCTCGACCCCGGCCTTCCTCGACTATCCGCAACCTAGCAGTAACCAGAGGCGCAATATCCTTACCATCAGAGGCTCTGGAGAAGACCTAGTTACTGCTTAGAATCTGTGGCTTGGCCCTTCTCAGGGCTCACACCACCTCCGTGCAAGCCATAGAGCCTCCTAGTTGTCCTGTCCCTCTGTGCATGACAAGATATTTATGCTTGAGAAACTGTGTTTTTAAACAATCATGTAAACCTTATTGTGCAGTGACTCAATAACCTTTATTTATAATGAACATTATAAAACGTGAGTTGTCACATTGCTGCAGAGCAGAATGGTGGACCCTTCATGTCACCAGCCCAGTTGGCAACGACGTGTGTGGAGCGCAGAGCCTAAGCAGCTGGCCAGTCTTCACCAGAGCCTCTAGGGATGAGAATGTTAAGCTATAGGCAACTGCCAGGTTGTGGCCCCCGTGCACACAGAAGTCAGGGCAGGAGGCAAGCAGGAGTAGTCAAGGGTCAAAGCTAGAGTTGGTACACAGGAAATAAGCAACTGGACACACAGGCAGGAATAGCTGTAACCTGGAAACAGAGCTTAAGGGAACTCCTTGTTCAGGCAATTTCCAGTTGCCAGTCATTTCCTTTTATTGAAAAGGTCTTGCGGCAGATGGGAATCACATGACCCACATGTAAGAGAACTCACCACCAGAGGGCGTGCTGGAGCAGAGGCAACTCAGGTCGTGTTCACACTTCTGCTAGCAGAGGGAAATACTCTGGTCCTGTGGGGTAAAGGGGCAGCTCTTAGAGGATCACATGATTTAGACCTGGAAGTGACCAGCGGACAGGATTCCAGGGCTTATACTGCTGGCTGCAGAGGAATGTGGGGTGGGTGACACAGACAGCAGCAAACATCCCCTGGTCCTGCAGGGATCAGTAACTTGTGTAAATGTGAATGTATTTGTGTGTGTGTGTGCCTGGGGGGTTGGGAGTTGACACAGCCATTTTAGGTGGGGTCTGTTTGACGGGGGGTTGGCATATGAGACAGGACCTTGTGCTCTGTGAAGAACACATCGAAACAAACATGGCCCTGACCGAGGTATCCAGCATTTGAAAAGACTAATACAATAACATTGAAAGGGTTAGTAATTTATGTCTTAAGGCATGTAAAAAAGTTGAATGTGTATTTTTTTTTCATCCAGCAAACGCCTTAGCTGCTGTCGAACTTGATTTTTTTTCAAATTTTTAAAGGTATTTCAAGATGCCCAAGACGTTTCTCAATGCATAAACAATGGCTGGGATGGGTTTTCAGATAACTTAATCGGTACATTTTACACACCATTTTTTGTCATACTTATCAACATATTTTATCAATGTCTTTTTGTTAGTGAGGGTCTGCTGGAAATTTCTCCCGGCAGACACCATCGCCATTGTCTCGTGGGAAGCATATTACAAGTCACTGAAAATGTTTTTCATTCCCGGCCATCCAATGACTCATGCATGTAGAATATGCCGAAAATATTTCTTTTCAACACACTTTAAAGGATGATGAAGAGAGACCAATATGCTTTGCCTTTAAATTTTAGAGTAGTTTTTAATATGCCCCATATGGTACAATGAGAATGACAGGAACAAGCTCACTAAATCTACCTCCGGCCAACTCTGGCCAAATCTACGGCCAACTTTACCACATATTTGTAATGAAAAAACCTACAAAAATGTTGATTCACAGTCAGTGTTCCGGGAGCATGAATGGCATGAAATAGTTAAGAAGGACGAATTACTCATTAAACATTCTTTTAAAAATGCGTTTCCCCAAACCTCTAGATCCCTGTGACGCTCTATACATTGGTAGAACAAACACTACTACGCTCTATCAAAGAGTTGCACCTGATGAGACGGTGCACTACTATGATTTTACAAGGCTTTATGTATATGTTAACAAAACCAAGACATAACCAAAAGAACATTAGGAAATAATTTTTCAAAATATTGGCTACTTTAAAAAATACTTTGGAATTGCCGAAGTAAAAGTTTATCTGCTTAGAAATGTGTTTCCTGTCTTACCCAATAAAATTAACAAAAAGCTCCCACTTTGCTATAACTGTGCCTCCAATTCCAAGTGTACTCCCACACACATTTTTAAAAAAATTGTAAAACCAGAAGCAATTATGGGAAACAAACACACACAAAGTTTATCCCTAGTACTAGTAGTATCTACCTCAAGAATTCCCTGGTATTTCCAAAAACTTCTGCTGCTTAAATAGATTCCACATCACTACTTAAGAAGCACTGGGAATCCAATACTAGTGTTTATTTCTGCAGAAACCACTGCAGAAACTACCAAATGCTATCTGAAACCTTATCAAGGATACTTGCAGATTGCAAAAAAAGCCCTCTACACATGTGCAGTGACGTTCAAGGGAAGCCTTTCTGCCATCTACTAAGATGGCTGAATCTGTAATTGTAGTTACTGCGCATGCGCGGTCTCTTGCTCATGCACAGTAAGAAAAATGAAGTATTTCAGGAAAAAAGTTTGTCTCTAATTCCGGCAGTGCCAAATTTAAATGGGAAAACTTTCCTAACCATTGCGTGGAGTGTTTTTGACGCTGAAGCATCTGCTGAAGACCATGTCTGGTTTAAAAAAAGTTTTTTTCTTCCTGTTGGAATGTTTTTGCATTTTGAAAAAAAAAGTTGTTTTTGTATTTAAAATTTTCTTTTTTTCTTTTTGGTTATTTTTGCTCGTTTACATAATGAGAAAATTTAACTGGTATTATTTTGGTTTAGCTCCAGATAGCTCTCCACTCGCCCCGCAAGCAGGATTCCAGTTAAGGTAGAAATTTTTTTTTTTTTTGGGTAGCAATAGGTGTATCTTATATATTCATGTTTTTATATGCTAATTCATTATAGGGATAAATGCCCTGGCAGGAAACGCCTCAAAAAGACAAAGCATGAGGCCTCTCCTACACCTATCTGGCAGTCCTCTAAACGGGGACTTGGGACAGGGATGAGCTCCCCTTTAAATAGAGCGAGTAGGGAACAATCATCTTCCCATTCTGAGAACCAGTCGCAGAGAGGCATGTTGAGACAGAGACCGCAGGCAAGGAGATGAAGGGGTATATTGATTGGGCCATTTGGAGGGTTTAAAGAACCTTACAGGTACATGTTCGGACCACAAGGTTCGAATTTATCAGATTCTGAGTTAGAAGAAGGAAATTCTTTTTCATTTGATTTTTTATTAATCAACTCGTTTCTTCATGCTATCAAAAAAGCTATTCAGTTAGAAGAGAAATCTCCACCCCCTCCAAAAAGAAAGATATTTTCTGTTGCTAAAAAATTTTATAACATTTCCATTCATGGAAGAGATAAAGCAGCACTTTGAAGGTGCGCAAAACCTGATAGAAAATGCTTCTTTATGTCCAGTTTTCTGGGGGCGGCGCCAAGCTAGGTAGCTGCACGGAACTGTAGCTCCTGCCAGCTTGATCTGAATTTTCATTCATCTGTGCTCTGGCAGGCTTTTTTGAACCCCAGAGCATCAACATATCAAGTTTGGGAGCTGATCTAGAGGGAAGGCAGGTTCTGTTTTTAGCTCTGCTCTTCACTACAACACCCAGAATCGGAGCTCTTTCATCTTCAGGATCTCCTGAAATGCCATTGCCATCAACCCCCCCGGATCTCTCCTCTGCTATAGTTGATGCAGCAAGCTCCTCCCAACTGAGTGGCTCCACCGCCAGGGAAGTCGCTGACCTACTTTTACGCTACTTTGACAAGAAATTTAAATCGTTACACCTTGCCATTGAAATGGCTATTTCTAACATATCGTCTAACACTGCAAGGATTGCGGAAATGGAACGACGGGTCAGCGATCTGGAGGACCAACTTTTTGAGTGGCAAGGCAAGTTAACCATGCAATCCAACCAACTGGCATCAATGGCAAAGAAAGTGGAAGACCTAGAAAATAGCGACAGGAGATATAATTTTCATTTTTTTGGTATCCCAGAGGATTATAAGGTCCAGACCTCGAAAAAATGTTATCTGTTGATCTCATGCTTAGTCTCAACCTACCTCCCCTCACTGCCAGGGCATTTGAGAGGGTACACAGGCCCTGATCACTCATCTGCAGCTCACAAACTGAGACCAGTCATTGCCAAATTCTTGCATGGCTTGGACAAGGACACAGTACTTGGAGCTTATCACAAACAAAGAGAGCTTAAAGTGGATGAGGTAAAAATCCCATTTTTCAAAATTTCTCCGCCAATGTTGCCCAAAAAAGAAAATTATTCACTCCTATCTGCTGCCGCTTAGTGGAATCAGGAACGCAGTTTTCCTTGATGTATCCGGCCAAATTGCATGTGACCTTTGCGGGGGAAACCAAAGTGTTTGAAGACCCAAATTTGACCATTAGCCTTTTGCAGCAACAGGACCAAATTTTGCCTTAACACTGTTGGCTCAATTCAGTTTTGTTTTGAAAGCACTTTTTATAATAGTCACTCATGCTGCTAACAATTTGTTTACTTGGTCTGACACCAGCTACGGAGCACCTTCCTGGTTATTGTTTGATTATTTCAGTCAATTTCCAATTCGTTATTTTGTCCAATACATTTTTGAATGTTTTGACGTTTTTACTTGAAATATTTATATTTATAATTGAAAGCTTAATATTTAAGTCTTGCCCTCTGACTGTGATAAAAAAGGCAGATGGCATTTAAAATGCAATATGTGTGTTATAGTTTATTTTAATGTGGAAGCTCCATGAATGTGGAGCTCCATGAATGTCGGATCCTACTTTTTTTTTGTTCCAAGAAAAATTTTTGACTGTGACATTTGGTCGCAAGGGGTGGAGCCCAAACTGTTTACGTTTGGCCTGGACTCATTGAGACTCGCACTAAATTGGATAATTAGCGATCATGCGTATACTATTTTTCTCAGGCCATGGCTGTAAACCTGTCAGAATCAAATATGTCCCAACCTAATTCCGCTCTGCACTCCAAGTTAAATTTAGTATCCTGTAACGTAGCAGGACTTAATAGCCCACAAAAGTGAAGGAAAGTGCTAATACACCTAAAACGTAAATCTACAGATGTTGTCTTCCTCCAGGAAACGCACTGGAAATCATAGCCACCACTTATAAATCTAAGAAAAGAAGGGTGGCAAATATATTATGGAAAAATTTGCCTTATAAACTGCTCTCAGTAGAATTGGACGAGGAAAGTAGGTACGCCATGGTAAAGGTGGATTTGATAGGAACACTTTACTCACTCGTTCAATGTTCATTATATGCGCCTCCTGTTAACTCCTCATCATTCTATGCTCATATACTTCAGAAAATTTTGGAGGGAAGCTACCCTAATTTAATTATGGCAGGGGATTTCAATGCTGCACCTGACCCTAATATGAATAGATCTTCCACTGCAAATACTGTCAACGAGCCTCCAAGGGAATTTCATAACTTAATAGCCCAAGTTTATTTGGTAGACCCTTGGAGACTCCTCAATCCTACGGAAAGGAGTTATACATGTTATTCCAAGACACACATTTCCTTTTCTAGAATTGACCTCATGTTGGTGGAGGAGTCCCTTTTTTCCCGGGTAACCCATGCATCAATTGCAGAATTTACTTTATCGGATCATGCTCTGACTCGGATAACCCTTACAATTCCAGAACCTTTCCAAACTACCGGGCTTTAGGGATTCCCTAATTATTTAGCACGATCATCTGACTTCATTAGTATGGTTAAATGTCAATGGGCAAACAGTTTAGATGACAGCTTGGAACACTGGGATTCCTCTGTTTTGCTATGGCATACCATGAAAGTGAGTACATACCATGAGTATACAGCCCGCAAGCGCAAAGAATACTGCGCCCAGTACACTGATTTCCAGAATTAAGGGATCAAAGCTTATAGGGAATGTTTGTCCCAGAGAACAGAACCCTTGAAGCAAGCCTGGCAAGATGCAACCAAATGTTTCAATGCGCATGTGGCATCTAATGTAGAAACTAAATCTCATTTTATGAAACATAAGTTTTGCTGATGGGGTAAAAAAGTGGGCTCCCTGTTAGCGAACCTTACGAAACCCCCACAATCCTAAAAGATGTATCCTGACCACCAAAGACCCCCAAACATCGGTCACACTAGCTGCTCTGGATAAAATTAACTGTGTTTTTGAAGAATTCTACAAACAGTTATACACAGCTCAACCTTCATGCCACAATCTTTTGAACAATCTTTTACAAAAAGCCAGGCTCCCTAAACTTTTTTCAGACCACAAGGAGTTATTAAACAGACCCAAAGCTGCCGAGGAAATTTATAAAAAAAATTAAGTCGATGGCAAACCATAAAACCCCTGGCCCTGATGGCTATATATCAGAATTTAAAAAAATGACCAATACAGAAGTTACCCCTCTCCTAACGGAGGTAGATAACTCTATATTGCCACAAAACACACTCTTCCCGGATTTTACTGAAGCTCACACCATTTTGCTTCCTAAGGAGGGCAGGGATCCACTATTAGAATCATTCTATAGACCGATTTCCCTACTTACTATTTTGTAACTACAAAATATTAGTCAAAATAATGGCTAACAGTCTGCAATGTTTCTTGCCATCTATACTTACTTCACACCAGCTGGGCTTTGTAAAAGGGAAACACTCCATGTTAGAGGTACACTCCGCAATAGCAGCAACGATAGTAGCGGCAAAACCAAAGGCCCCCAAAATCAATGCTATTAGGCCTGGATGCTTAGAAGGCCTTTGAGTGTAATGGCCCTTACTGTATGCAATTTTGGCGCATCGTGCATTTGGTCAGGTTTTCACATCATTTATTCAATACATTTACAACTCTCTAAAAACAAAACTTTTTATAAATGGCAATTTGTCAGCCCCAGTGTCTATGTTTAGAGGGACCTGCTAAGGATGTCCACTATCCCCTATTTTGTTTAATCTAGTATTGGACCACCTTGTTGCGTCTTCCAGAGTTTTCAAAGATTTTTGAAGGTATTCAGATTGGAGATAAAGTGCTTAAAATAACAGCCTTTGCTGATGACCTACTTCTGTACATTCACTTCTGTAGTAAACCGAAAAGGAGTTCGGCAGCTGTTGTTGAATTGCTGCAACAATATGGAATCATATCAGGCTATGCAATCAATTTAGATAAATCAAAGGTACTATATTTAAATAAATACACTGAGCCCAATTGGAGCCAGCAATACCCATTTGTATAGTGTAAACACAAACTGAAATATTTTGGCGTCAAGATACCCAAATATCTCTCCAGACTCTACTATGGTAATACCCCCCTCTTTGGTGATCCATTAAAGAACAGCTACAAAAATGCATATTGCAGCTCTCCTATGTAGGATGCATAAATCTAATTAAAATGATCAAATGTTACTAAATATAATTAGACAAACAGATCTCCAAGATATCTATAAAGCCTTTCGGGCTTTTATCTGGGTAGGAAAGAAAGCTAGACTGGCTATGTGTATACTCCAACAACTGGTTAAAAATGGAGGGCTTATTTACCAAATATTGAATTATGTAATTGGACAACAATTTCCAGATATATTAGAGACTGGATACACGGTACTGCTTGTTATGCTAATTTTTTCCTGGAACAACAATTGATCACAAGCAGCCATCTGTACATGCCGCATATGCACAGGGAACTACTTCCTCCAGAAGTTGTCCAAAAAACCTCTACTTCACTCTTGCTGGTATGTCTGGCACAAAATTTGATACAAATTCTCTTTAAACAGCCATTCATCCCTATTTCTTCCATTGTGGAGAAATGGAGATTTCCCTTGGATACTTCGAGAACCCTGCGAGCAATGAAAGTGAAATCAGTAGACAATACTTTGACCTGCAAGGTCATCTCGCAGTCAGCTATTGCTACACTGTTTCCCTCTCTAGGACTATAGTCCTTCACGTATCCACAGCTGAACCCAGCCAAAAAAGCCATCACTGAAACATGCAACACCTATAGAACTGTGTTAGAATATGAAAACAGAAATACTGGTTCAATGATGGTTCAAACGTTTTCCAGAGCTTACCCCACATGATATCCTTATATTATTTTGCAGAGCTTGGAAGGCATTGTCCTCTTCAATATATAGGGAAAGGACTCTGAAACTTTACCACTATTCAAATATTTCACCTAAGCGTTCTTACCAGATGGGTCTCAGTCCTTCCTCGCAATGTTTAAAATGTGGCCTCTTGGAGGCAGAACTATATCATATGCTGTGAGACTGCCCTAAAATACATTATTTTTGGAGGCGGGTTGCGATGTATGCACTCCAAAAGTTGGTAAACGATTTTTCATTAACCCCTGAATGTGCAGTTTTCGGAGAAGTGTTATTTCATGGTGCAAAGGTTGCCAAAGGCTGCAGGAAACTTTTGATAATTTCTCTGGTAGCAAAGGAAACCATTCTTCATAACTGGATTACAGCAACCCCCCCCCCCCCCCCCTTTTATTTACACTATTTTTGAAAAAACTGTGGTTTGTTTTTGAGATGGAATGGGTTGAAGCTTCTCTGGACAAGGAAACATGGGCGGAGTGTTTTTTTGGAGTTTAGGAATCAAATATAGTAACATTATCTTTGGATACAAGTATAAGAGTTTGCAAGACCTTTGAACGAAAAGAATGGTATGCCTACCGTCTTTTGGACAATGATCCTCCAACTGTTTGCTGATTGTTCTTTTTTGTTTTTTTTATGCTCCTATAATTTGTAACACTAGCCATATTTGATTGTAACTTTGTCAACCAGCGATTCCATTGTTTGTGATATTTACTACGCGGCAACCTTACTGAATTTGTTTTGTTTTGCATATTGTATTATTTCCTCTTAAAAATTAATAAAAATATATTTAAAAAAAAAGAAAATGCTCCTTTATGAACAGATTCACAAAATTGTATCCAATGAGCGAAAAGGATCAGAGGTTTTTGATGTTAATCCAGCTGTGGATTCTCTGTTGCAGCGATTGGTCAGGGATGTGGTTCTCCCTATGTAAAATTTGGTAACCTTTAGAGACCCAATAGATAGAAAGACGGAAAGGGGTCTCAAGAAAATTTATGGAGCTGCAAGGTTACCTAGCTGGCCTGGGGTGGCACTTACCTCCCTGTCAGGAGCCTTATTGGCTTGGGTGCAAAGGTCCAGGGATACAATAGAAGGTGAAGCAGAAAATTTGTCAACCAGAATCTGTCTAGAGAAAACATAGCTAACAGCAGATTTTCTGGCAGAAGCATCGCTGGATTTGGTCAGATTGTCAGCAAAGATAATGACTTTTTCTGTGACGGCAAGAAGGGCCCTTTGGTAGGGACATTGGGTAGAAGAATCAGTGTCGAAACAATCATTATGCTCTATACCCTTTGAGGGAAAGTTGCTCTTTGGAAAGTCACTGGAAGATGGAATCCAGAGGGTAACTGGCGGAAGATCGGGTCTGTTACCCCAAAAACGGAAGCAACAACCATTTGCAAGGCACAGCTGGGTATCCAAAGAAAGTTGGTGAGATTTTAGAGGAATGCGGTCCTGGGAATACGCACGTCAGCAATGGAAGGAAACTCAATAATCCTTTCAGGTGCCAGCCAGAACAGGTGTTGTGCAGCCAGCCAAGTCATCAGGCAAGCAATTCTGAAGTTGGCTATACCCAGGTACTGGAGGTTGGTGCCCGCCAACTTTAAAATTTGCCAATGAATAGAAACACAAACTCACAGATGCCTATGATCAGGGACTCCGCAAACAAATTCAGAAGGACATTGCTTCAAAAAAATGTGTCAGAAAAGAAAACCATAATTGCGTATGTTGAAGAACCGGCGAAGTTTCAAGCAATAGTACCTGTTCCATTACAAGAGCGGGGAAAAGGATTTTATTCCAGGCGATTTCTGGTACAGAAAGCCTCGGGGGATTTTTTTCCAGTAATGGATCTGAGAGACCTAAATCTGGATCTCGATCTGGAAAATGCATACCTACATGTTCCTATCGCTCAAAAAGACCAAAAATATTTGAGGTTCAGCATAGGAGATTTTCACTACCAATTCACATGTCTGCCCCTCGGCCTGGCTACCCCCCTAAAAACATTTTCCAAGGTGTTTGTGGCACTGGCGGCTTATCTGAGGCTTCAGGGAGTATGACTATACCATTTTTGCGACATACTAGTGCTAGCAAAGTCCAGGGATCAGCTTGTGAAGGACAGAGAGTGTGTGTTGGAAACTCTGGCTCACTTTGGATGGCTAGTGAACTACCAGGGAGTCAGCTAGTTCCCACTCAGGTGATGGAATATCTGGAAATGAAGATCAATTCGAAAATCTTGAAGGTCTTCCTGACTCAGCAGAAGATCGAACACCTATTCTGCAGAACCCCAAGAAAAAAGGTGAGAGGTTGCATGAAAATGTTGGGATTCATGGCAGCATATTTAGCGCTAGGACCATGGGCCAAAAGGGACATGAGAACACTGCAAGTTTTCTATCTCAGTCAATTGAAACGAGAGTCCATGGAACAGGTCATTGCCCTTCCAGCTTCAGTACGGAAGAAACTGTTATGGTGGGCATCGGTGAAGAATCTATTGAGAGGGGTGTCCCTGGTGAAGGAAGGTTGGACAACCATTATGACAGATGCAAGTCTAGCTGGTAGGGGAGCCCATTGCGACAGACAGTTGGCTCAGGGCCAGTGGTCATCACCCATGATGGGCGAATCCTATGAGATGAAACTGGAAGCTGCCTGGCAAGCTCTAAAAACATTTGCTACTTACCTAGAGCACAAGAGGTTGAAGATTATGTCAGACAACAAGACCACAGTGGCTTACATTGCAACACAAGGGGGAACAAGAAGCCAAAGACTATTGCAGATACCAGCAAAGATCTTTGGTTGGGCAGAACGATATTTGCTACATCTGACAGCAGTATACCTTCCAGGAAAACAGAATCAATTGTCAGACGCTTTAAACAGGTCATTTCCGGATCCAAAGGAATGGTCCATAAGTTCAAAATACCTATTCCCAATTTTCCAGCAGTGGGGAACACCAGTAATAGACTTGATGGCATCACCCAACAACGCTTATCTCCCAAGGTTCTGTACGAGGTTCCACTGAAAACAGGCATGGGCTCAAGATACATTCTCCATCAGATAGAACTTTCCGCTTCTGTATGTTTTTCCGCCGATACCATTGAATATGAGGGTCCTCCTAAAAATAGGAGCAGAAGCAAACCAGGTAATAAAGATACTACCATATTGGCCAAGAAGGCCCTGGTTCGCCCTGATGATTCAAATGCTGATGTCTTCCCCTTGGCGTCTACCAGATCAGAGGGATATGTTCGTTTCGGGCAAGGAAATCTACAACCATAAAAACCTACATCAAAATATGGAAAAGGTTCCTAATAATGTCTCAAGAAATAGGTTTTTTCCCCACGGAGCCTACAGCAGCTCAAATACTGGAGTTCTGCAGTCTTCGCTAGAGAAGGGTCTTAGCTATAATACCATAAAGGTACAGGTCACTGCCTTATCAGCCCTAACTTTTACGAAATGGGCAGAAGATGCACTGACCCAACAGTTCCTAAAAGCGGCAGTAAAGATCAGGCCGCCAGTAAGGTCTTTATTTTCATTGTGGGACTTATCTTTAATGCTCAAAGCACTTTTACACTCTCCATTCTATCCAATAGAAGTTTGTTCAATGGAAAAATTGACATGGAAAGCGGTGTTCCTGACCGCTATTACATCCGCCCGCAGGGTATCGGAATTGCAATTTCGATCAGTTAGAGAGCTTTATTATTCTGTCTCATTGGAATGGGTATATTTGCGGCCTTCTCCACAGTTCCTTCCAAAGGTGTCCTCAGCCTTCCACATAAACTGGAAAGCAGTGTTACCATCGATTAGGCAAGCAAAGAAATGGCTGAAAAGGATGACTCAAGTAAATTAGACATGGTCCAGATAATTACCAAGTATGTTCAAAGAACTAAAGGTTTTAGAAAGAAGGATAACATGTTTGTGTTTCCTAGTGGTCCAAAGAGGGGTCACGTGGCCCCAACAAGGATCATTCTTTTTGGATCTTAGACACAATTAAATATGCCTATTCCCTTATAGGGCTACCTCCCCCACAGAAAGTGAGAGCCCACTCAATGAGGGGCATCTCAACCTCATGGGCATCCTATGCAAAAGTTTCCACAGAGGGGCGTGGTCACGCTATGGAGGCTTGAGCACGCTGTATCTGTGAGCTCCATGCAGCTGGCGGCTTTTTTCTCAATCTGGTCTCCCCACTCTGTGTCATCCTACCTCACCCGCTCATGCCTCACAAGCAGAAGACGCCAGGTGCCTCCAGGACTCGAATCGCGGTCTCAAACAGTTTTTCACTCTGGCTGCAGATTCTCCTGCAGCGGCTATGAAATCCAAGATGGGGCCGCAGCATGCCTCAACGCACAGACGCCGAGTCTGATGGGGATGCCTCAGTTGATTTTCCTGCAACCTCCTCTGAGCCACCCTGTAGTGTGGACCCGTGCCCTCTCATTCCTATGTTGTTACTTGTATCTTCAGCTACACTTATGGAATCACAAGTAAGTGTCTATCCCACCGTACACCTGGAAACTAGATTGAATCAACTTCCTTCTAAGGATAAACTAACAGGGGTGGTGAATTAGTTAGCTACTTGAATTGAGAATTCACTAAATCAGGAAATAGAGGGGCTGAGACAGCAGATTTCAACTGTTACTACTAGAGTTGCTGTGCTCGAGTCTGCATCCTCCAATGTGGAGACCCGTCTTTTGGCGTTGGAATCCTCCTCTGCTACTATAAAGCCTCACGTCAGTTCCCTGTATTTGCGTATGGAAGATAATGAGAACAGAAACCGCAGAAACAACATCAGAATTAGGGGCATCCCTGAAGCTACTGCCAACACAGACCTAAGTTCCACTGTTACTGCTATTCTTAATAGCTTCTTAAACCGTTAGCCAACTGCTACCCTTGAATTGAATAGGGTCCATCGGGTGAATGGGCCATGGGTTACTAACATATCCCTATCCAGAGATGTACTATGTCGAGTGCACTTCTACAATATAAAAGAAGAAATAATGCGTCAAGCGTAGTGGAATGGTCCTATGAACTTTGATGGGGCGCCGGTTCAATTGCTACCAGATTTGTCCAGCAGCACATTGAGAATGCGACGGGTATTGCGACCCCTGCTGGATGTTATTCGTACAGCACAAGCCTCCTACAGATGGGGCTACCCATTCCATTTGTTGATCACTAAGAATGACTCTGATTTTGCGTTCTATAGACACTCACAGCTTCCAGCTTTATTTGAATTTCTACAACTACCACCGATTGATTTTCCAGAATGGTTGGCCATGCCTATGGAGGTCCCTTCTATCTCACCAAGGAACGCAAGACCACAAAGTACTCAAGGCAGATGGCAGACTGGCTAGTACAGGCCCATTGCTCCGCCCACAAGTTGGACCTAATGAAGCCCAAGTATTGTGGCAATGCAAATTGGCTTATTCAATTGTTAGTAGTTTGAGTATATGGTTAAGTGCAGCGGACCTTTTATAGATCGCTATTTCTTTGCACTAAAATGCTTTATTTGCACTAGAAGGTCTATTTCTGTTGACGAATATTGTGTGCTATCTAGGTAATACTGGGTGGTTGTAAGCATATAAATGACTAATGTTGGTTTGGGTGATTTAGTGGAGGTGGGTCTTACTGGGATCATCCCGTGTTTGTGTATGGGGGGTCCCAGAGAGATTCAGATCTCCGATCTTGCCACGGACTAGGGACATGTTACCATGTGTATCTACTGTGTAAATGTTCTGGTGGAATAGTTTTAAAATGGTGTGACTATTTTCTGCACGTTACTTATGCAGGTATTGTGTAACCTGTGGTTTATTATTGGTTGCTTAAAAGCGGGTTCTTATAATATATTTGGTTATGATAGCCGTCGGCGAGCATATGCTCGTCTCTGTGAAGTACCTCCTCCCCACTTAGGTTGGCTCCTCCTTCTTTGAAGGTTTTTATAATTTTGGAGCCTATAGGAATTAACATCTTGTATTTTGTTTTCATTGTTTTTTGTTTCTGTCCTAGTTCACCTAGAACACGCGTCCTACCTAACCCCTCCTATCTCTTTCCGTTCCATGGCATTGCAAATCACCTCTCAACGTAAAAGGGCTAAATTCCCCTATTAAGCGCTCTTTAGTTTTAAGGGAACTCTATAGATGTAAGTGTCAGGTGGCATTTTTGCAAGAAACCCACTTTAAATAAGGTCATGTACAGAATGACTGATCGTTACTTTGATAAATCATATCATAGTACCTCCGCTGATTCCAAATCCAGGGAAGTCTGTATCTTACTCCATAAATCGGTTCGTTGGTCACTGCTAGCCTATTGCACTGATCCTGGGGACAGGTATGTTATGATTAAGGGGTCAATTGACTCCCATATCTATACCTTTGTCAATGTTTATTTTCCCAACAATGGCCAGGCAATATTTTTGGATTCATTACCTAAAATTATAGAGGACTTAAGCGAAGGTACACTGATTGTGGGAGGAGATTTTAATTTTGCTCCCAACCCTTCAATAGATGTGACAAGGGGTGCATCGGCTATGTCTGAAGCAGCCTTGAGGAAGATCAAACGCCTTCTACATACATACCAACTAGTGCATATTTGGCTTATTTTGCACCCAACCGAGAAAGATTTCACCTTCTATTCCCACATGCACAAAACATACTCCAGAATTGACCTTTTTCTCATCAAACACTCCTCAATAGCGACAGTGATATCTGCAACTGTGGGTGTAATTTCTATCTCAGATCATGCCCCGGTTACTCTAACTGTGCAAGCATCGCCAACTGAACCGAAATTTTCCTCTTGGAGAATAAATGACTCTTTACATGAACAAATTGAGGCTGAGCTCAGGTCTTATTTTCCAATTAATGGTCCTTCTGTGGATAATCCGCTTCACCTCTGGGAAGCACACAAATGCTATATTTGAGGTTTGTTCATTCAGTTGGGTCATAGGTGCAAAAGGGAGAGAGAAGCGAAATAAACCAGCTTCTGGCAGAGTTGCATGATTTGGAAACCACTTATAAGAGGCAGCATACAGTGGAAATCGAACAGCAAATCGTGGGTATTGGAGAGCGTATTAGAGAGATACTACGGTGTAAGACCAAATTTATGCTTACCAAGTGCAAGGGATATTACTATGAATATTCTAATAAATGTGGCAAGGCTCTTGCTCAGGCACTTCAGGAAAAGAGGGCTAAAACTTATATCCCTTCAGGCAGGAGGGTGCACACCTCTTCAGACATTGCGGAGACCTTCAGGTTCTTTTTTGACAAATTGTACAATTTGGACAACGGTGCTTACATTGAGGCGGATCCCACGAGGGCCAATTTGATCAGAGCCTATCTGGGCTCTTCGGGACCTTCCCTTCTGAGGCGGTGGAGTCCCTGGGGGCCCCGATCACGGCGGAGGAACTGGCCTCGGCGGTTACTAGAGCGGCCACTGGGAAAGCACCAGGCCCTGATGGCCTAACCTTACCGTACCATAAGAAATTTCTTTCTGTACTCTCCCCAAACTACTTAACGGCGTTTAATGCCCTGACGGAGGGGATGACGCTACCCAGAGACTCATTGGCAGTTCATATTTCCTTAATACTTAAGCCTGAGAAGGACCCCAACTCATGTGCTAGTTATAGGCCGATTTCCCTCTTGAATTGTGATAAGCTATTCAGCAGTATTCTGGCAAAACGCCTGACGCCTTTGATCCAATCTATTTTACACTCAGAGTAGAGAGGTTTTCTACCGGGTCGAGAGGCTAGAGACAATACGGTAAGAATGCTAAATTTGGTCAATTATATTCATTCACATAAGATTCCAGCGCTGCTGCTGGCAGCAGATGCTGAAAAAGCCTTTGACTGTGTTGACTGGGAATTTTTGAAATACACTTTGGTGCATATAGGTCTACCCACTGCCTTGGTGACCTGGATTGGGTTCTTATACTCCACCCCAATGGCACAGGTCAAAGTAATTGGTTTATTGTCCAGACCCTTCTCCATTAGTAATGGCACACGACAGGGGTGCCCTTTATCTCCCCTTTTATTTATACTGGTCTTGGAACCTTTTTTGAGGCATGTCAGGGCAAACCCAAGTATCCATGGGATTGAAGTGCAAAATCAGGTACATAAAGTGGTGGCTTATGCAGACGATCTCCTTTTTTGGCTCATCTCCTAGGCTCTCTTTGCCTAATTTTTTAACCGAGATTAGTAGGTACTCAGTGTTGTCCAAGTATAAAATCAACCCACAGAAATCGGAGGCACTGTCCATCACATTATCTGGTTAGTGGAGTCCCTGACACCATATTTTCCCTTTAAATTGGCGAAATCCGCCATAACATATATGGGTACTAAGATCCCTAGAGAATTTTCCTCGGTGGTTAGCTTGAATTTTCTGCCCCTATTAAATGCAGTGAGGAACTTAAAGCGGTGGAAACAACACACATTCTCCTGGTTCGGTAGATGTAACATATTGAAAATGAACATTATGCCACGTTTATTATATTTGCTCCAAACCCTCCCGGTCCATATCCCACAACAAGTGCTATGTCTGGGGGGATGACAACCCCCGCATTGGGCGACGGATTTTATGGTTACCTAAGGTGGGTGGAGGTATTCTCTTTCCTGACCCACTGCTGTACCATCAAGCAGTACATGTGGGGCGAATAATAGACTGGTGCAGGAATGGCGGTCACAAACCTTGGGTGGCGCTTGAGGGAGCTATTGCTGGTACCCCATTAGCGGGGGCTATGTGGTCCCCACCAGGCACACTATCTATTATTCTCAGGATACCTCTAATAGGAACAACTCTCCGTGTTGTGCAGAAAAATTTCCGAACCTCTGGAGTACCTACCTCTCCCCATTATCTCCTATATTAGGACACCCAGGGTTTCGCCCTGGCATAACTGACCCCGGGTTCTGTTCTTGGAGAGAGCGGGGAATTTTTAGAGCATTACATTTTTTGAGGGGTACGGAATAGACACACATTTCCGATCTGTCAGCTGCTCATGAACTTCCAGAGTTGGTGCCTGGCGCAGTTTACAACTGCATCATTTTCTCCGCTCTCTCCCACTACCATCCATTTTTGTGTGTTCTCTGTCACAGGTGGAAGTAGTGTGTGTAACCACGGGCTTTGTTCGGGGGACTCTCTCTAGTGCTTATCAGTTGCTGTTGACAGACCTCACCCCCTCATCTTTGCCATTTTTAAATAAATGGGAATGTGACCTTAACACTACATTCTCCCCAGAACAACGGAAACGCCTTTTGTACACAGGTCATAAAGCTGCTCTTAGCAACTTTTATCAGGAACTGAACTATAAATTACTCACACGGTGGTACAGAGTACCGACGGTACTAGCAAAACTGTCTCCGGGAGTGGATGATCGGTGCTGGCATTGTCAAGCTGCAGCTGGTTGTTTACTCCACATATTCTGGAAATGCACAATGTTGATCCCTTTCTGGTCAGGGGTAGCGGCGGTTATTGAAGAATTGACAGAGGTAGATATATGCAACAGACCTGAGCTAGCCCTTTAACATTAAATGATTGGTCTAAAAAGAAATACCACACCTCTCTGCTTAAGCATCTTTTAAATGCTGCTAAAGCCTGCATTCCTTCCTTATGGAAACAGTCCTCTACCCCCACTTTATCACACTGGTAAAGAAGGGTGAATGAAATTATGACGATGGAAGGTCTTGTTACCAGTCGTGATGGGAGATCCGATAAATTTCGTAAAACCTGGTTTTATTGAATACAATATACCACCACCCAGGCATGTCTCTCAGTTCAAAGCGAGGTTGAGAATGCTGACGATCTATTTTAGTAACAAAGCTGCTATTGATTTTGTAGCTCTAGGTTCCCAATCACACTATATTTGGCCAGTATTCAGTCCGGCCGGCAATGCCATACCCCTCTCCCCCCCCCCCCCCCCCCCACTTTTATCTCTATTTCTTTTTTGTTTAGCCTGTTAACAATATGCCTATTATAATGAGAATGATGATTATTTTGGATAAGTGTATGGCTCAATGTTCAAAGATTGTATATAAGTCTGTTCACTGAATAAAAAATAAAATTATAAAAAAAAAAAAGAAAAAAAGAAGTTTCCACAGAGACTATTTGTAAAGCAGCCAGTTGGAGGACTCCCAACACCTTCATCAAACATTACAGACTAAATGTTTTTCAGAACACAGATTCTGAGTTTGGAGCCTCAGTGTTACGCGCAGCTCTGAAATAAATATTTTTAATTTGCAGCAATAACGTGTTTGAAGTTTTCTTTGCCCTCCCTCAATTAGGGTTGCTTGCTACATCCCATGTGTTCACCCTCAGGAGGAGGACCAGGAATAGGGGAAATTGTTGCCATACTTACCCGTATGTTTTCCTTTCCTGGGAACTCCTCCTAACGGCGTAGTTACCCACCCTCTCTGGTCTTGTCGCAAGGCTTAAGACGGAACAGGGAGGTAAGTGGTAGGGGAATTTTTATTGGGAAAAGGTGGTCCTGGGAGGGGTCAATCGGGCGGGATTACCCATGTGTTGGAGTGGACAACATAAATTGTATAAAATCAGCATTTATGCATATTCCATTTCAAATAATGGGTTCAATATGACTGTTGGTGAGCCTTAAAGGGAGTTGCCTTTGAAATGTCAATGCGGACAAATCTAGCAGGATGACTCCATCTGGGGTTTGGATCCAAAGGAACTGGAAGGAAAGTTAACACCTCCTTGAACAGGAAGATTACACTATACCAGGTGTGAGGTATGGAGCTTGTGCATGGAAGCATCTACTTCAAAGACTTCTCCAATCATATTGCCTGGTGTATAAACATACCTGCTATCTGATGACCCCCAAAAGAGCCAGAGGACTGGCCCCCAATGCAACACTGGCACCTATTGGAGAATATCAGCAGGCACCTGTGAGCAGTGTATTTCCAGAGGTGGGAGGACACCCAAGTAAGGGGTGGATGCATGGGTGTGGCTGGATGTGGCCAGGGGTCCTGGAGATGTATAAGAAGGGACAACAGCCACAAATTATTCTTTTATGCTGATATATATCCTATGCCTCTTCTTCCAAATCTCTTATCCTTCTATATACATCCTATATCTCTTAGACCTCTCTTACTCATTCATTTTCTCTCGAGCTAAGGTGCAGGGTACGGACACTTTGCGTAACGTATCATTTTACTTTGTGTATGTAATTATTATTTAGCTTAATTGGAATAATTGTTGATTACTTGTTAATTCCTTTCTCTGTTAATAAGTATCTTGTTATTTAAGATCTGTGTCATTATTAAGCTAATAGAGACTTGGTGAAGATAGTGTTTTTCAAGGAAAGGGATAAGGGAAAGATTTTTCCTACACCATGTGTACACCTTCAGGAGTTCCCAGGAAAGGAAAAATATGGATAAGTATTGCAACAATTTTCCCTATTTTAGATTAAAAAATTTATAAAAAAGCATACCTTTTCTCCTTTAGGACCAGGAATTCCCTGCAGGCCTTGAGCACCGCTTTTACCCTAAAAAAAACACACAGACAATAAAAAAAAGGCTTTTTTTGGTACTATACAATCAAATATAGGCACTTTCATTTTGACTTTGAGAATATAGTAATATTGCATAGATTGCAAACTAATAGCTAAAACCTGGAAGGAAGAACATGATAAATGCATGTCTATAGCATATATTTTTTGGATAACAGCCCAAATAATCTTTACACTGGAAAAGAGAATGAGGGAAGGCAACATTGAAAAGAGGGACAAAAACAGTCAGAAGCAAAGAAAAGCACCAAACTAAGTTCCATGATGCAGTTAGTTGGTTTATGGTTTGACATACATGGCCTGATTCATCAATGAAATGCGCGTACGCTCAATGCACAAGTCGGGCCCGAGTTCTAGTAAACTAGCCTGCCAGTTTCCTGCAAAGATCTCGAATACGCCAATTAAGGCGATTAATTTTCAGCTGCACGATTCAAAAGGAGATGTTAACCTGAATTGTGAGGTGATAGCAATTGATTAGCCCACACCTGTGCCCTGTTCTGTGCGCATCTCTAGTCTATTTTACAGGTCAGTTTGAATCTTTAACCACCTGGGCGTTACACTGATGTCTAGATTTCTGTACCAAAAGCGTTACAGGTTTTCATGAAATTTTTTTTTTTTTAAATTGTAGACCTGTAACTTACAGAAATATGTCCGAATAGGGGTCTAGTAGATATAATGAATAGAAAAAATGTTTGAAACACACAATCATGTAAAAAAAAAAAAAAAATTATTTTTAATAAAATTAAAGGAAAAACACAAAATTCAGCTTAAACAAGAATACATAAATAAATGAAAAATACTGAAAATGCGATAATTCGGTATACTGTATAGTAATATATTTTTCTAAAACACCTCCCTAGTGTCCGTCACATACCTATAGACAAAACCACATAAATATATTTTCTATTATTTTGTATTGGATTGGATACAGGACTTTGTATTCAATCCAATACAAAATGAGAACAAAATTCAAACTCTCATTATGTATTGGATCGAATACAAATTCCTGTATCCAATCCAATACAAAATACATACTTTGTATTTATTTTTAATTGAAACTCATTCATTCATTTTGTATTGGATTGAATACAAACTCCTGTATTCAATCCAATACAAAATGAATGAATGAGTTTCAATTTGAATTTCCCGCACACGAGCCGACGTCATCGCGCACGCACAAGAAGCTGGCTGGCTTTTTTTTTCCTCCGCCGGCCGGCTTCTTGTTTCAGAGAGCACCCGGCGCTGGAAGGAGAACAACGCGGGACGATCAGCGGGACCAGGAGACGGCACCCGACGCTGGAGAGGGAGATCGACGCTGGAGGACGACGCTGGAACACGGACACGACGCTGGATGAGCACAGTGGGACCAGGTAAGTGGGGAGTGAGAAAAGTACGGGGTTATCGATTATTGCAACTTTTTTTAATACGAAAAAGTACGGGCTTATTGGTTGGGAGGTTAATGCTTGATGGATTTTTATGTAAGTGCTACTTTTTTATGTTACATTCTACTCAATCACAAACTTGCTTCATTTATAGTTACATTTGTTGCACTTCTTGCTACTTTTTCTTTTGGTTGCAACACTGCAAACTAATTTCTATCAAGCTGGATATATACTAAGTGGCACTTTCAAATATGTCATCACACAATAGTATTGTGTAAGAGTGTAAAAATATGTTAAACATTTGTAACCTGATAAAAATTTCATTCTAGTTTGATTTTAGAGAAATCAAATATTTTAGTAAAGGATTATAGGCAAACATGTTATAACACGTTTTATATATGTGCCTGGTTTGTAATGCCAGTTTCTGTAGTTTAGCAATTCTTCAGCAATGTTTTGTCATTTTTTCCACAAGTATTGAGTACAAATATCTGCATGGTTTCCACAACAAACTCCTACTTGACCCCCCTCGTTGCCTTTGTCCCATATTGGTATTTGAATGTATTATGTACATTTTCCTTTTCTGAATGATTTTATTTCTTTTTTTTGTTTGTTTATTTTTATAGCCTGACATTTGCACTCATGTTGATTGGCTCCCACAAAACTCCTGTGTTCATTTGTAATTGTGTTATAGGTTTGTTGTCATTGTGCTGTGCTGCCTGATCTTAGCCCTATTGTGTACAAACACCTTTCCACTTGCTCTCCAAACAGGTTGTCAATTAGCTGTCCAGCTAAGTTGCATACTCATTCTAACACACCTGATGTTAGAATGGAAGGAGGTCCAGGTTGCCAAGCACAACATCAAACCATATTGATTGCCAAGCTCACAAGCAGGGTCAAGCACTCTTAGAAAGTAACAGATGTTCTGTTGTTGCTCCACTTAGTTTTGCTTCTTAAATACTGGATTGTATGCATTATTTAGGTGTTTACACAAAACTGTCTGAATATTTTTACATGTCAATGGACAAAATGATGCACCCAGTTCTAAACTCTTGGGCTTTTCTACTACATTTTTCTAGAATTAACTACTGCTTTTCCAAGCAACATTTATTTATATAGCATAGGAAAGGCTTACAATAATACATTATCTTACCTTTGCTTGTCCCTTAGGCACATCTTTCTGTCCTGAACAAACAACCCCTGCCCATATCTGGCCTGAGCTTTGGAGAAGATAGGAGAATGGTAAAAGAGGAGGATGCAAGGTGGAGAAAATTTTTCTCCTAAACTCTCAAAAAAATGAACACACGAGCAAGGTACCAGCCCATGCCACTTCATCAGATGTAAAACAGGTTAGGTAATCAGAAGAGATTTGTCCAAAATATGTGTAGTCAATTTTTTGGATATTTTGAAAGTAAAAGGAAAGGCAACCCCAGCAGATGTCACACAGAAAGGCTAAAAGTGGAATAAAGTAACTGTTGGACTAAAGTTTGTGCAGCAGATCAAAATGGTTTTAACATGGGGCATGTCTAATATATGTGAAAAAAAGAACCCACTTCCATTGCACATCATCAGCAATTAGAGACATCAGGGTACACCAGTTTGTGTAGGTAAGCTTCAATATGATACCATCGGTACAGAATCCTATACTGATTCTCTTTATAAGTTGCATAGATAAGTTATTTACTTGCCATGGTCCATATTTGCTACCAGGCTTTTAGAGAACTCTTGATCAATGTTGTGTTTTCCCATTTCATTATGTATGTGTGCTTTTAAACATTTGCCACTAAAAAATGCTAAAAGTTTGTAAAGATTTGAGATACATTTTTTAGGCCCCCAAAGCATATTTTCCTAAAGTATTTACATTTTAGAAAATTAGTTTTTGAATTTGATTTATTTTTCAAAATTCATATTTTTTATGGCTATATCCAAAATCCAACATTCCAGAAGTGGGGTTGAATTGTATAACTATTGCAGTGGTATTCTGGTGGTCTACAATGTCAGTTAGGTAAAACAGTGATTTAAACTTACAAGGCAGAAATAAACCTGTATCTAGACTTGATGGTATTGTAGTTTGGACAATAACTTAAGAGTGATTGCTTGGAGATCAAGCTATATCAAGTCCTAATATCTTTTGTATATATCATCAAGATCAGAAGCTTCAGTTTATATTTATCAGTATTTGAAAATCACAGCATAGAAATGGAGTGAACTGGTCCAATCCAAAGTCTTTGCATTTCAGACCATCCATTTAGTGGGTATTGCAATGTACATTTGAAATGCAAAGTAGGGTATTGGAACACTTGGCCAAATAAATCACAGGGTTTCGTCCAGGATGACAGGTACATTTGCCCCAGATATAGGTTATATGCAGAGTTTTTTTCTGTTTAGTCAGTTTTCTTTTTGACCTGAAGGTGGGGTTGAAGTACCAAAAGTGGCCCCACTTTTATCTAGAGAGTCCCAAAAAGCCTATTATGACCTAGAGCCGTCGGAAGCAAGCGACTATGTCTGCCTTAAGGCAAAAATACTGTCTCGGCTGGGTGTCACCCTGGCTGTCCAGGCCCAATGGGTCTATAACTGGTCCTATCGTGCAGGAAAACCCCCCAGATGTATGACCTGATACATCTAACAAGGTAGTGGCTACAACCAGAGCTGTTGTCAGGACCGCAAATTGTTGAACGGGTAGTCATGGACCGGTTCCTAAGATCCCTCCCTGTTTCCATACAAAAGTGGGTGAGCCATGGAGACCCGTCGACAGCCGATAAGCTGGTGGACCTAGTGGAAAGGTACTTGGCTGCAAAGAACTTAAACACCTCCCTTCAGTACTCACGGACTTTCACCCCAAGACCAGACCATCCCCAGCTGTGGGTAAGAGTGAACCAAAGGGATGGGGGTGGAGAGAGCAAGAAAAGGGGAGCTAAGGGTAATAGACATACCCCAGTCAATGTATGGCGGGAGAGACTGGGAGCGCTAGCCCCCCAGGAGGGAGCCATACATGTTATTTGTTATCGCTGCCGGAAAAGGACATATTGCTGCATATTGCCCTGGGGTGGATAAACCAATTCACTGTGGCTTTCTGGGTGGCAGATAAAAAATATTGATGTAAAATGTATATGAAAACCAAACCAATTGTGGGGCTATAATACTCAGATAGTGTGAAAGACTCAGGTAATGCTGGTGAAAGCTGAGCTAGTGGTTACAGAGACCTCCTGTCTTAAAACAGTAGGGGTAACGTGTACACGGGGATACTAGGGAGTATCCTGTGACGTCAGTGTCTTTTGAAACCTCCCTAGGTAAACTGTCATCAAGTGGGGTTAGTTCCCCACTTACCATATGATGCTATCATTCGGAGGGATTTTCACATATTCCAGGAGCTCTGGGATCACCCACCCCATGCAGTGCTGGTATCCTCAGAGCATGAGGCTACTGAGGAGTCCTCTGTGGGGGCACTCCAGGGTTTTCTTTTGTCTGTGCTAGCAGAGGAAGCAATTTATCCTAGAGAAGAACCAGCAACTTCGGAGGAAAGCCAGCAAACCCTGGAATTCCCTAACTTACATAGAGAGAACTTTGTTACAGAGCAATTGAAAGACCCCAGACTGTTTAAAGCCCGGGAGAATGCTGTAAAAATTGATGGGAACCTAGTGCAAGCAGATGAGAGGGTTGCATTCCCATACTTTATTATTGAAAAGGACCTACTTGAAGAGTGGGGGGAACCATTGAACAGCTAGTGGTACCCAAGCCATACTGAAAATTGGTGTTAGATCTGGCCCATGGGTACCTCCTAGGGGGACATCTGGGGGCTGAGAAAACCAGAGAGGGAATAGTACAGAGGTTTTATTGGCCAGGGGTCGCCAAGGAGGTGGAGATATACTGTGCTTCCTGTCCTGTATGTCAGTTGTCTGCCCCAATGCCACATTTTTGTAGCCCTTTGGTTCCCCTCCCCGGCATTGAGGTCCCATTTGAGAGGATTGGGCATGGATATAGTTGGCCGATTGCTAAAGTCAGCCAGGGGCCATCAATATATCCTAGTCATAATGGACTATGCTACCCGGTATCCTGAGGCAATTCCTCTCCGAAATACCTCTGCTAAAACCATAGCCCGGGAGCTGTTCCAAGTTTTCAGCCGAGTGGGAGTGGCCAAAGAGGTACTCACTGATCAAGGAACCCTGTTTATATCCCCGGTAACTAAGGAGCTTTGTAAACTCTTAAAGGTGATGCAGCTATGCACATCGGTATATCACCCTGAAACAGATGACTTAGTAGAAAGTTTTAACAAAACTTTAAAACAGATGCTGCGGAAAGTAGTAGATAATTTGATGTTTGCTATCCGGGAGGTACCTCAATCCTCAACCGGATTCTCTCCCTTTGAATTATTATATGGGAGGAACCCCAGGGTACTGTTAGATATTGCTAAGGAAACATAGGAAAATGAAAGTTCTAATAGAAGTGTCAACCAGCATTTTGCACAAATGCAGGACAAAATTGCACAGGTAATGCCCTTGGTTAAAGAGCATCTGGCCCAAGGGCAGTTGGCGCAGCGGAGAATTTATAACCATGGTGCCCGTATCCGTATTTTGCCCCTGGGGATAGAGTTTTGGTACTAGTTCCCACGGTGGAAAGTAAATTCCTAGCCAAATAGCAGGGCCCCTATGAAGTAATGGAAAAACTAAGTAACGTAAAATTATAAGATTAGCCAACCTGGTAGTGGAAAACCAGAGCAAATTTCTCATGTAAATTTGTTGAAACCATGGAAAGAAAGGGAAGCATTAACCATGAGGACCACGGAGCTACCTGCTCAGTCTGACTCTGTAATCCTAAAAGTCTGGATACCAGACACCTTGTCAAAGAGTCAACAACAGAAATTGAGAGATCTTGTGCTACAAAATAGGGATATGTTCTCCAACTTGCCTGGACGAACATCCATGGCTACACATGATATTATCACCCCTCCAGGTTAAAGGGTAAGATTAAAACCCTATCGAATTCCTGAAGCTAGACGAAAGGTAATACGTCAGGAAGTTAAAAAAAAATGCTTGAATTGGGGGTTATAGAGGAGTCCAACAGCGATTGGGCCAGCCCAATTGTGTTAGTTCCCAAACCAGATAGGAGCTGGAGATTTTGCAACGATTACCGTAAGCTGAATCAGATCACAAAGTTTGACACCTATCCTTAGATCTCACCAAAGGATATTGGCAGATCCCCTATCTGAGTCAGCTAAAGTGAAAACTGCTTTTGTGACCCCTGACAGAGCATTCTAGTATCAAAATATGCCCTTCAGACTACAGATTGCTCCAGCAACATTCCAGCAGGCGATGGATAAAGTACTCCGACCCTATCAAAAATATGCTGCGGCCTACCTGGATGACATAATTATTTATAGTGCAGATTGGGCCTCGCATTTAGTAAAGGTTCAGGCAGTGCTAAATTAGCCACGCCCAATTAATAAAAAGCACTTTGCATCCCAGGCTGTACCCCTGACAAATTTGACAAAAGGGAAGGAATCGGTAATGGTCAAATGGTCCCCAGAAGCAGAAGCTGCATTTGGGGCATTAAAGAAGGCTTTATGTAGCGTGCCAGTGCTATATTCTCCTGACTTTTTAAGGAGTTTTTGCTGCAGACAGATGCCTCCGATGTCGGACTAGGAGCAGTGCTATCCCCAGGTTCAAAATAGGGAAGAACACCCCATTGTTTACCTCAGTCGGAAGGTAAAGGCCCCGGAGTTAAATTATACTACAATTGAAAAAGAATGTTTGGCTGTGAAGTGGGCCGGATACAGGTTATACGCAGAGTATTTTTCTGTTTAGTCAGTTTTCCTTTTGACCTGAAGATGGGGTTGAAGTACCAGGCTTAACCTCCCTAGCGGTTCATTTCTTTCCGGTTTTATGTCTAAAAGCGGTACATTGTTTTTCATGAAAATTTATTTTACAGTATAATATAATAGTATGAGTATAATAAAGTTTGAAACACAAAATCATTTAAAAACAATAAACTGAATATATTAAAAAAAAAAAATACATATTATACTCATAGTATAATACATACTGTAAAATAAATGTTCTTGAAAACAATGTACTACTTTTACACATAAAAATCCAATGTATTGCATTCAATACAGTTATTTTGTATTGAATGCAATACAAATAGATTTTGAATTCACCGGGGAGCTCCCCCAGTGAGTCATCGGATGCAGAAGCAGGAAGAAGAAAGAAGACGGAGATCGCGGCGCGGGACCCTGGCGGATCAGGTAAGCGCTCTATTTACTAACCTTCCCTAGGTGTTCCAACCTCGAGAGTGACTCGGGGTTACCACTTGTAGCAACTTTTTTCTACCCCGAGTCACTCTTGGGGTTACCGCTAGGGAGGTTGACAATGAGCTTCTTGACCAGGTGGGGGAGCTAAAGAGGCCTGGGTATGATCAGGTGTACCTGTCTCACCTGAAATGCATCCTGGAAATTAGGCTGGGGATATAAACTCCCAGCCTGCTTATTCCTGTGTCTCTGTTTTGGCTGGTGAGCTGGGAGGAGGTCCAAGGGGAACTGGGAACAAAGACACAGACTTTATTGCAAAAGATGTATGATTAGGGCCTTTAGAGTCTTGCACAGCACTAGGTTGGGCTGAATTGCTAGTTAAGGGAACTAACAGTGAGTTAGTGGCCAAGTGGCCAGGCTTTATTTTTGCTGTTTATTCTATTTTGCCTGTTTTTCTGTGGATATAGTGTTAAGTAAAATAAACCCTTGATGTGCTTTTAACCTGCTGGCCCCGTTTCCTGCTTGAAACACCCCCCGTTGCTATGAGCGATCTCACAGTATGTAGAGTAAATGTGATGCTGTACAACATTCAATACCATGTGGAAAGACAAAAAGGACCAGACAAATCTATAGTACTGATCATCCTTGGTAATGTTAAGGAGATCCTGTTGTAAGCCCACAATCAGAACTTTAATAGAAAGAGTTTTTTTTAAAGTAAATGAGTTTGTACAACAAAGTCATTTTATTTGCAGCAATTCTGCCTATCCAGGAGTGAGAGTACAGTTTACATTTGTGTAGGTAAGTTCTAATTTCCTTAACTAATGATGTTAGGAGATGCTTATGGGGCCAGCAATCCTGTGATGTGCACCACATAGTATCCGTTACCATTTATTCTGTCCAGTGATGACACTTGCAGCAGAAAGGAAATAGCAGCATCTTCTGCTTCCCTTTACCCGTGCAGCCTAAAATGGACTTTCTCGGCATCCCCAAGCACACACTCTGAGGCTGTACACAGCTTATGAGGGCTTCAGGAGCTAATTAGTGCTCCTGTGCTGCCAAAGGCTGCTGAGGCTTTATAGGCTCTCTGCTCCTAGTGACCCATGCCTGTTGTAGTGTTAAAAAGGCTAATCTGTGCTGATCTCGTCTGATTAACTGTTGCTGGCCTTTCCTGTTTCTGACTCTGCGAGTTTATGCCGCCTGAACCCTAATTCTGCTTGTGTTTTGCCCTTGTGTACTTTGTCTGGTAGACAGATTATCTGTGTATAACCTCTTGCTCTGTTTTCTGGACTTGTCTGTTGGAATCTTTGTACTGCTTATCTGTAGACTCCTGGTCCTCTGCCAGCCCTTCCCCAGACACCCTCCCCTGTGCACCAAGTCCTGGGGGGAATCTGTATGCTGGGAAACGCAACCAGTGGCCCGAGGCTGTGCCAGGGTTTGCTATAGGTGAAGGGTGCAGAATTAGATTGGGGGACTGGTGTCCGGTGAGTACTGTTGCTGGACCAGGGCTTTACAACAGGCCAACAAAACTACCCAGTGCCATGGAGGATGAACAAGTCCAGCCCCTGATGGATTCTGTAAATCAGTTGACACAGCATGTAGCCGTTCAGGAGATTCAAAGACAGAATCTTTTTCTTGCTCTGCCCGATTAATATTCAGGTGAATGCCAAAAGTTTGTCAATTTCAATAATGCATGCAAGCTCTATTTCCAATTGCGGCCACTCTCATCTGGCACTGAGTCTCACAGAGTTAGTTTAGTAATCTCCCTTCTCTAAGGGAATTCTCAGACATGGGCCTTCCACCTGCCTGAGGGGGACCCAGCTCTCTCTGGGTGGACACTTTTTGCAAGGCTCTGAGGATTCGATATGCAGACCCGGACCTGGCATCACCTGCCAAGGTAAAACTTTGTGGTCTTAGGCAGGGTCACAGGCCAGTGGAGGAGTATGCTGAAGAGTTTCGCAGCTGGGACATCAGTTTACAGTGGGACAATCTGGCACTCTGCAGTCAATTTTGCCTGGACCTGTCCAATGCAGGTAAGAATATTCTTTCAAATCACCCATTTCCGAATTCTTTGGCTGGGATTATCCATTTTGCCATCAGGATTAACCATAGGCTTTGTGAAAGTTGCTCCATCTGCTGCACCCTCAGGTCCTCCTACCCCCTCTGAACCCAGTCCTCTTCCCTCTCCGGCTGTGGAGCCAATGCAGTTGGGGTCCTGCAGGCTGTCAGCCATAGAGAGGTTGAATAGCAGAAAGGAAATAGCAGCATCTTCTGCTTCCCTTTAGCCGCACAGCCTAAAAATGTACTTTCTCGGTATCCCCAGCATACACTCTGAGGCTGTACACAGCTGAGGAGTATTTTAGGAGCTGATTAGTGCCCCTGTGCTTCCATAGGCTGCTGGGGCTTTATAGCCTCTCTGCTCCTAGTGACCCATGCCTGTTGTAGTGTTAACTAGGCTAATCTGTGCTCATCTCATTTGATTAACTGTTGCTGGCCTTGCCTGTTTCTGACTGAGTTTTTGCCACCTAAACCCCAACTCTGCTTGTATTTTGCCCCTGTGTACTTTGTCTGGTGGACAGATTATCTGTGTATAACCTCTTGCGCTGTTTTCTGGACTTGTCTGTTGGAATCTTTGTACTGCTTATCTGTAGACTCCTGGTCCTCTGCAAGCCCTTCCTCAGACATTATCCCTTGTGCACTATGTCCTGGGGGCAACCGTGTGCTGGGAAATGCAACCAGTGTCCCAAGACTGAGTGGGGGCTTGCTATAGGTGAAGAGTGTGGCGTTAGATTTGGGGACTGGTGTCTGGTGAGTACTGTTGCTGGACAAGGGCCTTACAAATGATGAGTAATTTGCATCAGAGTTGAGAAAGAAGCATAGAAAGATAAATACCAAAATATTTATATCATATATGGTAGAAAGAGTTTGGACGATTTGTCAGACATATTAATTTATAATTTGTGTAAATTAGATAAGAAAATGAGTGACAAGTTTTTTAGGGCTTGTTTTTTCCAGTCTTAAATATTTTTTTCTGTTGCCAAGTCTTTTTTGGTCTTTAATTTTGGGGTGCATAACATACACTTTTTAAGCTCCCCTTTCTATGTAGTACATTACACATACTATACCCATGCCCACCCCACCCTGTTATAGTTCTAATAAAGCTAGACAATTAACTGTTAAAAAAGGGCTGGACCTAACATAAGAGGCAGCAGTGCTGGAACTAAAGAAAGTAAAGGGCAAGCTGGTTCTGCAGGAAAAAGCTGTTTTTTTTCGAAAGGCACCATTGAAAGCAAGCATTAAGAAACAGTGGGAAAAACTAGGAAACTTTCATCTACAAGGGATGTACATTATGCCTATTGAAGGCCACACCTTTTAAATCCTACAAACTCAGAATTTAACAAAATACCAAAAGATTGTAGTCCTAGAAAAAGGTGAAAGAGAAAAGGTGACTTTTCTGGGTAGCAAGGCCCAGGGTTCTATCTTATACTGCTTTCCTAACAAATTCCCATTTAGTCAGCACTTACTTGGATTTTGTCTTCATGCAACAAACCATCATTTACTGAGCCAACATCTGGTGTTAAGGCTTTCACCCCCAAAGCTTCAATAGGAACAGCTTCTTTTTCATAGTATATTGGTTCTAAAAGTAGAAAAAAAACAACAGGTAACTTCTAAAGCATGCAACATTTTATGTACCAATATGTCATTTTTATGTGCCCTCCTATTTAACCTCTATTTTGCCCATTCTTCATTTTTTCAGTTTTTTTATTTAACACCTTTTCTTTATATATTTTGTTTGATATTTTAACTATTATTTGCAAAAACACTATTTTCAAAAACTTCTCTTGTCCTAACAACATTACCAAAGATATTGAAAATTTTTTTGTAGCTGTGGAAACAATTGTTTCATATATTAAGCTGTCGGCTAATCTTCCAGCAAATACAATTTTTCTGATTTCTCTCTCTCTAACATTATATAAACTATATAGAAATATGCTAGTACGTGTAGCAATTATACAGAAATGTTTTTTCACAAACTTTTCCTTTTGCAGCAACACATTTATATTATTATTCTGTATTGCCTAGGACAGAGGATGACAACCAGCGGCCCTGGAGCCGCATGAGGCTCTTAAGCCTCCTAGTTGTGGCTCCCTTCAGCCTTTAGAAGGGGGGCCTTTCTAGAAGGGTACATCCTCTCACTTCCGTACAATATCTGGAGGAGAGGGATTCCCCTTCCTAGGTGTCCACCATGGATGACCTGTCAGTCTCTGCTGTGACGTTCCTGGAGGGGGTGGAGTTATCAGTGCGGGACTCAAAGGAGTCCCATGTCACCAGTGTTTCTGGGTTTTTACCCAGAACAAACATCAAGGCACTTTCCTGCACCACATGGGACTGGGTGTATTTAAAGGTGGTCGCTCAATGCAGCAGCAGGGCTATTGATCACAAAAACACTTATGACATATGAAAGTAATCTCTCTATGATTTTGGGGGTATAATAATTTAATCATGGACTTCAATGGATGAAGTGAATGGTCTTTAAATTTATATTATTACACCTGTAGTCATTGATTAAGGGTTTATCTATTAGTGATTTGATAGTTATGAATTAATCATGGTTAATTATTCATGATAATTTGATATTTGAATAAATAATTAAAATAATTTAATCATAATTACATAAAATATATTACATGAAATAAAGTAATATAAAGTTTTCTATCTCTTAACACCCTATAAATGAATTTGCAGGCTAAAAAGAGTGTTGATCCTTTTTATTTGGAAACATCCAGTAAAGAAATTATCATCCAGGTGGGATTGATGAAGCTACATAGTTTTAATCAATAGTTTGCTGCCTTCATTTACCATTTCCCTTATTTCCCCAGTTGAAATTACTAGATCCGCGGTAAGCTAACCATGAATACATCCCAAAAAAGAAAAATCTCATAAAATAGAGACTTCACAAAGCTGGCTTACCCGTGTGCTTGATATGTGGTAAAAAAATTAGCAAACAAACAAAAAAATGTAACGTTGAGAGACGTTTTGAAAACAAGCCCTCAGCATTTTCTGAAAAGTACCCATCTGAAGATGGGCGAAAGAGCGATTTCGGAACTACTAGGGAATGTTAAGCAGAGCAAACAGTTTCAAGAAGTGGATCAACTCTCCAAACTCAATTACAGCTGCTAGTTTTGTGGCAGCTCATGAAATAGTAAGGAGAGGGAAGCCGTTTACAGATGGAAAATACATGAAAGAATCATTCATAATAATATCCGAGCATTTATTCCCCGAATTTAAAAACAAACAGGAAATGATTCAGAAAATTAAAGAAATGTCTCTCTGCAAAGACTATCAAGGATAGGACAATTAAAATGTCAACAAACATCACCAGTATGCAAATTGTTGACATCAATTCAGCTCAAGCATATTCAATTGCCTGTGATGAGTCAAGTGATGTAAATGATATTGAG
The DNA here is from genome assembly GCF_032062135.1 of Pyxicephalus adspersus. NCBI lineage: Eukaryota > Metazoa > Chordata > Amphibia > Anura > Pyxicephalidae > Pyxicephalus > Pyxicephalus adspersus. The sequence continues at coordinate 81,447,639 of NC_092862.1, read as the reverse complement.
CAGACAGCACGGTTATGCAGATATGTGAACTCTGATGGGCCACAGGAAGAACTGATTGAACTCATACCATTAAAGAGCCAAACGCGGGGACAGGACTTCGTGAGGCTCTTTTGAGTTGTCTAAAAGTCAAAGGATTAAACATCACCCAACTGGTGTCAGTGTCTACTGATGGTCCACCTAGTATTAGAGGAGCACAGAAGGGATTTGTGAATTTACTTCAAAAGTCGCTGGATCAAGAGCTGATGACGTTTCACTGCATCTTGCACCAAGAAGCACTGTGCACTCAAACATTCCCCCCTGAATGTGTGGAAGTGATAAACCTTGTTAATAAGATAGTGAACAAAATAATTGCAAACAGGTTCAACCACCGACAGTTTTGTTCATTGTTAGATGAAGTCGAGAGCACATATTCAGATCTCCTGCTGCACAACAGAGTTCACTGGCTGTCAAGGGGAGACATGCTGAAAAGCTTTTCTGCTTGTCTCGACAATGTGAAAACCTTCTTGAAAAGCAAAGGCCTCAGCTATCCCGAACTGGGGGACCTCGACTGGCTGGAAAAGTTTTATTTCATGTTGAATATAACAAGTAACTTAAACACGCTGAATAAAACTCTCCAAGGAAAGGGAAGCACGGCTCTGCAGTTGCTGGAGGATGTTCTGGTGTTTGAGCGCAAGGTGACAGTGTTTGCCAGAGATATACAGAGAGATAGGCTCTTTAACTTCCCCTCCCTGAGAGAGTTCAAAGAAGAAAACAATCTCATAAATTGTGATTTACACTGTGCAATTAGGGCAATTCAAGCTGCATTTAGAGAAAGATTCAGCAAGTTCAGAAAGAAAAAAGAAAAAAAAAAAAAAAAAACACACTCTGTCCTTCCCTGTCACACCACTGGACATTGACCCATTCCTGCTGAACATATCCGCATTCACAGGGATAAGTCAGCCCTATCTTGAAATCGATCTGGCCGACATAGCAGATAAAGACTTATGGGTGTCCAAGTTGAAAAGCCAGACAGCGGATCTCGAAGAAGTCACCCATCAGAAGGTCACTCTCGCTTAAGATCACAAATGGAATGATATTGAAAACCTCCTCAAACCCGACAAACTTGTGCCATTCCCGACATGTATATGTATATGAAAAAGTATGCTTTTGGAGTAGTGTTGGTCGAATAGCTCACTATTCTATTTGGCAGCTATTTGCTCGAATATAGCAAAAAAATTTGGGTGGTCGAACACCATTAAAGTCAATGGGAGGAAAAATTCAGGGTTTTTTCAGCACTGTGTAGAGCTTCTACAGCCTCCAAACAGATGTAAAAAGATACATTGTAAAAAGATACATAACACTATTACATACCCCTGTACTTCACATGAAGATTAAAGAGCACCTGTCAAATCAATTTTAGGCTAAAGCTAGGTACACACTTCCAATAATTGTTAGAAAATGAACGATTACGACCGATCAACGATTATGCACGATTATACTTGAACAATCATATTGTGCACAATTCTGTACATGCTGTAACAATATAATCATTCATATATAATCCACCAACAGTGTCCACACGCTAGATACAATCGTTTGAACGATGCAGGGAGGGACACGTAAAGGAGAAAGTGTACCGCAGAAACATGCACAATCACTGAACGACACGATACTGTACACACGATAGTGAAAGATCGTCGGCCAATCAGATCCACCGTGGCCGTTGTTCATTTCCAACGACAATCCTCGTTCGTTGGCGTCCTTGGTCACTTTTTTTTGGCCAATCGGTTGTTCATCGGTCGTTTTTAACGATAATTATTGGACGTGTGTATGCAGCTTTAGTCTACACGGACTGCATTCCCGTGGGCTAATCTACACCAGGACGTTTCCTTCAGGCACGTTTTTGAGCGTTATCTTAAACGTTGCTTGCAACATTTAAAAAATTAAAACGCGGGAAAACGCTTCCATTGAACTCAATGGAGGATTTTTCAAGCGTTTTTAAGCTTTTATGAAAGCTTCCATTGAAAACAATGGGGGCTTTTATAAACATTTTTAGCAGGACTTTGGAATCTGGAAGCCCCCTTTAATAAGGAGACTCCCAGATCTCCACCGCCCCACCCTGGGGAAAGAGTACAGGGGTACATAAATCCCCTTACTCATTCCCTGAAAGGGTTAAAATATAAGTAAAAAATAGGACAAGGCTTTAATTTAAAATTATTTTATTAATGTGTGTGTTTGTGTAATTTATTTTTTTTTTTTTTTTTTTTACAGGTTTTCCCAATGACAGGAGGATTTCCAGGGTTGCAATGAACCTGGAAATCCTCCTGACAGTGAGGGATTGCAGGGCACTAGGGGTTAAATAAGCACTCTCCATTCACCCCTAGTGCTCTGGCTGAGGTTTTATATTTCTCAGCCTTTCAGCACTAGAGATGAATGGGGAGATTTGTGCCCATTCATCCCTAGTGCCCTTTGATTGGCTGAGAAATAGGAAATCCTGATGACAGCTCAAACATCATCAGGATTTCCCTTTCCTCAGCCAATCAGGGAGCAGAGCAATCAGCAGAACTTTACTATGCCAACAGCTCTGCTCCCTTGATCGCTCCACGATCAGTGGAGCAGAGCTGTCAGCATATTAAAGCTCCGCTGATTGCTCTGCTCCCTGAGGAAAGGGAAAGCCTGATGACAGCAAAGGCATCATCAGGATTTCCCTTTCCTCAGCAACTCAGGGAGCAGAGCAATCAGCGGAGCTTCACTATGCTGACAGCTCTGCTCCACTGATCATGAAGCGATCAAGGGAGCAGAGCTGTCAGCATAGTAAAGTTCTGCTGATTGCTCTGCTCCCTGATTGGCTGAGGAAAGGGAAATCCTGATGATGCTTGAGCTGTCATCAGGATTTCCTATTTCTCAGCCAATCACAGAGCAGTAGAGGTATGAATGGAGATAGTATATCCATTCAACCTTAATTGCCCTCGTATTGCCTGCGGTTACAGCTAATTGAAGGCCCCTACTTTCAATTAGCTTTGACCGCAAAGTTCCCACGGTCTACGAATCCCACAAAGACATTATGATTCATAATGTCATTGTCGGATAACCTGTAAAAAATAAAGAACAAGTTTAAAATAAAAACACATACGAAATAAATAATTTAAGAAAAAAAAAATTTTTTGCTGTCGAATCCCGTGTTTTTCGGGTCGGGTCTACCCGAATTCGAACAGCCATATTCGGGTCGAATATAGGGACAACCCCAATTCGAATATCAACACTAATATCCACTGCCTGCAAGAACAAAGGTTAGGTAATTGTACTCACTTATTGGAATGGGTTCTTGCAATAATCTGAAAAAACAGCTAAAAAATGAGGACTTTGATGGCTGGGAGTTTGTACTTTTGTACTCACAGGAGAAAGTGTTATTACAACCCACTTTTATAATCCGTTTGGGGTTCTGATGTCAGCTTCTTTTACAATTACTGTTCCTCTGTATCTGAGCCCAAGAAAGTTTACAATGTCTGATATATAGAAAGACAAAATTCAGTATAGTCAAGTTCATGTCTGACCCTGGGGGGATTGGAGGCTTGAAACACCCTCCCTCCTCTTTTGCCCTGGGGCGAGATTAAGGTTCCCTGTTCTACCCTGGGATGCCAGTTTTTTTTAAGGAAAGTGTGGGTCGTATTCACATACAGAAATTTTGCACCTCAAAATTCTCTCTGCAAAAGATGCAACAAAACTAAAAACTGTCGTGTGTAACCTGTGCGGAAGTTCTGCTCATCTGTTTAAAAGGGTGTCCACATGAGAGTAAAAGGTCATGGGTGGATGTTGCCTCCACTGCACCAGCGGCCAAAGATCTGTGGGCAGGGGGTGTGGGTGCTGCCACTGCTCATATGGCAGAGGTAGCTGCACACCTTCAGGGTGACCCAGTGTCTGAAGCCCCTGGAGCACCATCTCCAGAGGAGATGGAAGCCTTACCAAGCAGTCCTGAAGTTGGTCCAGACAGGGAAGCCAGACCAATAAATGCGTCTGCAGGGACTGACCCCCCCGACACCTGGACAAAAGGAGGGCCAGGCGTGAGTCTCGGTCCAGTTCGGACAAGGAAGAAACCACAGTTAAGCTCAGCTGCAGTGAAACGTCTGCTGCAGTTGGCGTATCGGAACATGTTGGTGATCAGGAACCTTATTCAGCTCTGATTGAGGAGTTGACCATATTGAGTCAACAGGTTCCACCATCTGCGGCAATTCCACTTTTGACAAGCTCAGACGAGGAACCCTTCAGTCCAGCACCCAGTGTCTGTATAGAGTCCTACCACTCTGAAAATGGGGGAGTTTAAAATTTGTTCCCTGAATGTCAGGGGTCTGAAAAGTTTTGTACGGAGGGCGGCAATATTTAGCTATTTAGGTAGCATTAACTGTTAAATTTTTTGTCTTCAGGAGTGCAAATTTGACCACCACCCAAATTATGAACACCTCAGACAATCCTGGACTCAGGCCCTTCAGTATGGTCAGGGGACAATGGAAATTCAGCTACAGGTATCCTTGCAAAGAGGAACAAAGTCACCTTTTCATCATTTATTAAGATAGTACCTGGGAGAGCTATGATGGCCACTGCGAACTTTAACCCCCTAGCGGTATTCCCGAGTGTGACTCGGGGTGGGAAAAATTGCAAAAAGCGGTAATCCCGAGTCACACTCGGGGTACCTTTGGGGGACCCCCTTACCTTATCCCCGCGCTCCAGCGGCGATCTCAGGATCCCGCTGTGATGGCCGGGCGCTTCTCCGTCGGGGGGCGTGGCCGAATGGGAAATTTAATTAAAATTACTCCGTAATCTGCTTTTTAATACCGCCCGGGTCCCCACCACCCCGATGCACGCATCTGCAGTTAGATGCGATGCACCATGCAGGATTTCTGCTTGGTGCATCACATCTAACGGCAGATGCAATCACCAACAGTAAATCCAGAGGGTGATGCCAGCGGGAAATCCAGCACCCCCTGGATCTACTCCTGCTCGCATCTCCCGGAGGCTGATCTCGGGGTGATGCGAGCAGGAAAGTGAGCAGCGGGGACATCCCCTACTCCCGGAGGCTGATCAGCCTCCGGGAGTAGGGGGTGTCCCCGCTGCTCACTCTCCTGCTCGCATCACCCGGAGGCTGATCTCCGGGTGATACGAGCAGGAGGGTGAGCAGCGGGGACATCATCCCCTACCCCCAGAGGCTGATCTCAGCCTCCGGGAGTAGGGGATGATGTCCCCGCTGCTCACTCTCCTGCTCGCATCTCCCGGAGGCTGATCTCCGGGTGATGCGAGCAGGAGAGTGAGCAGCGGGGACATCATCCCCTACTCCCGGAGGCTGATCTCAGCCTCCGGGAGTAGGGGATGATGTCCCTGCTGCTCACTCTCCTGCTCGCATCACCCAGAGATCAGCCTCCGGGAGACGCGAGCAGGGGAATGAGTGGGGTGGGGACACCCCCACCGCATCACCCGGCAAGATGTGTGACATCTTCCGGGTGATGCGGAGTGATAGATTGTGGGGGGGCGGGAAATTTAAAAGCAGATTACTATGTAATCTGCTTTTAATTTTTTTTTTACAGTGAAAAACATACAAAACATATAATAAAAGTATAAAAACACATTGTAGTACACCAAGCATTATTGCCCAGTGCCCTGATTTACATTTTGCCCACTATTAGCTCTGACCTTAATCTGACCTTTTGATGGCTTATAAATCACTTCCTGAATATATCACTTTGTCTTTGACCTTGATGTTCCTGACTGTTTGCTGGAGACCGCATGGCA